>NC_135212.1:23784815-24119815 GCF_052324685.1 Brachyhypopomus gauderio
TGTGTGTGTGTGTGTGTGTGTGTGTGTGCGCACATGTCAGGAAGAGAAACAAAGAGAAAGTGTTGTGTTTGCATTTCAGTGCAAAACAAGGGATTAACTTTTTCAAAATCCTAACCATGATAATCAGACACAAATAAACCAAGGAGCATGCACACACACAAATAAACCAAGGGGCGTGCACACACACACACACACACACACACACACACACACACACACACACACACACACACACACACACACACACACACGAAACAAAAATGAAAAGTGGTGGCCGTGACCCCATGCATATTTTCCACTGAGCTCAGGGAAGCTGTGTACAGAATTTAAAGCAAACAAAAGACACCAATTACACTTCCATTACCACCCTCTCCTCTATAATTACCAGCCTCTTATGCAAGGGCCCTATTAAAGCAGGTGAAATATTGACAAGGACGTGCAACTAATGTGGGTGTGATACAGGGCGGCATCACCTAACCCATGTCAACAGCTGGGGGGGAGAAGGCTGCTAATCAGGCAGCAGCATGGCACCACCTACACAACCAATCCAAGAGCAGAGCTCAGGGGTCAGGGGTCAGCACGTGGGGGCACCTGCCCCTGTAGTCCTCCTGACAACGAGGCCCCTTAAATGCTTTTGAACTGGTCGTGTGGAGATTCATAAGCTGAACTTGAACAATACTTATGCCTCTAAAACCATTTCAGGGTCTGAGCTGTCAGAAGAAACACATCAATGGGGAGATTTCACATGGCACAAAAAATACTGCCCCTACAGGCAGCAGGAGATGGTTTACGCTTTCTTTTCAAGAGCTTCTTTTAGAGAGAGTAACATACTCTAATGATTCTCTATGTGTGACCCTAAAGCCCCACTCAAAAACCTGTCATGCCTAATATATGGCCCAGACGTGAGTGGGGCGTTCCATTCTAAATGTTATATTCTCTATTTGCATTTGTTGGGAGGAAAGTGGAAGGTTGCATGGGTGCAGGCAACACTGTTATTTACATTCCCTTAACAAATTGGGTCTCCAGGATATGAAATTCGATTCACAGGCCATCAATCTGACACAGCTAAAAAAAAAGAGACGGTGAATAACGCGGGACTCAAATGGGCTTATTTCTAAAAGTTGGGGATAAATTAAATGGCACTGGGGCCTTTTGTTGCAGGAGCTGTGATTGAAAGTGAAAGACTGTTACAGCCCAGCACCCATTTTCTCCTACTCCCCCCAGACTCTCTCTCTCTTTTCTTCTCTCCCTCTCTCTTTCTCTCATTAAAACCACTACTGAGTTACTCCCATTGGAGGTTTAAAAATAACTGCATGCTAGCAACACATCAAATAGCAACTATTCTATTTAACAAGGTGCTTTATACCAAGAGATTTTTTTGTCTTTTAAATGGACACCAAATGGGCTCTTACACACAGATGGCTTCTTTAGTCACGGTATAAATATTTTTCCTTTATGCACGTAAAGGAACATCAACAAAAAGGTGTTTGTGAATGTTTTTCATTCAAAGAGTCAAAGATTTGTGCATAATCACCAAAATAATTCAATTGTGTGCAGAGGTACTGGTTCAAAAATGGCAAAGTGACAAGGACAGACAAACGGGTTTGGGAGCCATGCACAGCAGCGTGGAGTAATCTCCACATTATAATAATAATGCATGAAATGTATTTTACCATGAATGGTTTAATTTTCCACAGAACCCCTCTTTAATGGTGACCTATCTAAAGGACATGGAATATTCATGAAGATAAAAAGGGGAATTTGCATAATATGAATTATCTAAAATCAATTAGCACATACATTTACAATTGTATGGCCATTTCAATTAGCATAAAAATATGCCTAAATTACCAATTTACCAGGAAGAGCACGCATGCTCATTTATAGGTGTGTTAAAAAGTAAAAATTTAAGAGTTTAAAGTTAATTTTAAGAGCAACAATCTAGTGAATCACTTACCACAGAAAAACAGAACTCGGGGGCAAATCTAATATTTTAAATAAATAAATATCAAAGTGCCATATTCACTCAGGCCCAGAGAACTCCAGGTGTTGCAGTCTTAATGATAGAAGGGGCCATAGTGTGAGCAGAGCTGCAGAGAGTGATTGCCTGGTAAACCACCGCTTTACAGGAAGATTTGACTATCTGGGAGGAAAGCTTCTTCTAAACATGTTCGTGTTCTTCAGTCTCATTAACATGCTCCCAGGCATAAAGGAACTGATGAGGAAACAGTAGAGCCTTTTCTTTTTTAGTGAATATTTTTCAGGTAACAACTGAACTAAACTGACTTGATAGGGCTTTGACTGCCAAGCCTGTGCATAGCTGGACCTGCTATAGTTTAATATGAAAGGCGATCTGATCACCAACGATAACATTAAAAAGGCATGTTAACAGTATAAAAAATTCTGCTTTAAATTTGCCACCATTCAGTTACTGTATAGCCATATATATTCCACAAATAATCTTTTGCAATCAAAAATATGAGCATGTTCTCTGTAGTTGGTCACTTGACCAAAGGCAGCTGGACTTGTTGAAGTTTTAAATGCCATTACTTTAAAATGCAGCATGGCGATATGTGTAGCATACGACAGACGATATTCACTTACCATCCTTATCAGCTCTCCGGAATATCTATAAAGAAACCAAGAAAGAGGCTCTGTTATAATCTGGTTGTTGTAGTGCATTCACATTAATACTGTTATATCTCAGACCATAACACAACCGACAAAGACAGTTAACCGGCTGCTTCTCTTTAATGACGGCTACAGTTCATAGACCTTGGATCGATGCATCTAAGCTCTGCGGGGACAGAGGTAGGGCCCTTTATAACAGGATCCTGATTACTCTGTTCACTCGTGTGAAATTAAATCAGACGGCTAGGAAGAAAGAAATCATTTGTTTTGAAAATTTCATTCACTATTGGATGGTTTTGTAGCACTGGGTGCTGTCATTCTTAAAGTGGAAGGCTTTGTGCTGCAGAGAGGTGACCCGGCTCCGCCAGGCCTGGTGTCTGGTTTACTCGTCTTGCTTATGTGGGCTTTACGATTTGTGCACCCATGTGCAGTGGAGTGGTTGTTCATCAGTGTGTGTGTGCGTGTGTGTGTGTGTGTATACGAGTGTGTCCTGCTTCTTGGTGCACTGAATCCTGTACTCAACTTAAAGCACTGAATGTTGTGCACATGCATGTCCAGTTATGTTTAGTTCCAAAACACTAATCGTTATCTACTGTAAAAACCCAGACAAGCCAAAACAAAAGCTATAGCCTAGTAAAAACACTATTGAATTTTACGTAAACTAAATCATATGTAGTAAGATTAGTATGTTGGTATGTAAAAGAATGTTAGCACGTAGTATGGTTAGTATGTTTGTACAAACCGGATTCCAAGTTGGGACACTAAACAAATTGTGAATAAAAACTGAATGCAATGATGTGGAGATGGTAAACGTCAATATTCTTTTCGTAATAGAACATAGATGACAGATCAAAAGTTTAATATGAGTAAATGTAACATTTTCAAGGAAAAATATGTTGATTCAAAATTTCACAGTGTCAACAATTCCCAAAAAAGTTGGGACAAGAAGCAATAAGTGGCTGAAAAAAGGAAATTGAGCATATAATAAACAGCTGGAAGACCAATTAACACTAATTAAGTCAATTGACAACATGATTGGGTATAAAAAGAGCTTCTCAGAGTGTCAGTGTCTTTCTGAAGCCAAGATGGTAAGAGGATCACCAATTCCACCATTGTTTCGCTGATGTTACCCAGCGTAAAATAGCAAAGACTTTTAAGTTATCATCATCAACCGTGCATAACATCATCAAAAGATTCATAAAATCTGGAACAATCGCTGTGCGTAAGGGTCAAGGCCGTAAAACTCTACTGGATGTTCGTGATCTCCGGGCCCTTAAACGTCACTGCACCTCAAACAGGAATGCCACTGTCAAGGAAATAACAGAATGGGCTCAGGAATACTTCCAGAACGCATTGTCAGTGAACACAATCCACCGTGCCATCCGCCATTGCCAGCTGAAACTCTACAGTGCAAAGAGGAAGCCATTTCTAAGCAAGCTCCACAAGCTCAGACATTTGCACTGGGCCAGGGGTCATTTAAAATGGAGTGTGGCAAAATAGAAAACTGTTGTGGTCAGATGAGTCATGATCTGAAGTTCTTTATGGAACACTGGGATGCCATGTTATCTGGACCAGAGAGGACAAGGATAATAGGGGTGAGAATCGTTTACTATCTCACGATTCAATTCGATTCCGATTTTGGGGGCCACAATTCAATTCAAAAATCGATTTTCGATTCAAAACGATTTTCGATTCAAAAAACGATTTGATTTATAAAAATGTCTGCTTCAGTCTATAAAATCTGCATGATCTACTACAGTCTGCTTTTCAAGACAGAATGACATATACAGAAAATAAAGTGTCTTTCACGTTTAATTAACAAAAATTAAGTGCTTTGGTAAAATAAAATGGTTTTTGTTGTTACCAAAATTCTTGAGCTTCATTTTGCGAGCTATCAGGCCTGGCTCGGATGCAGTTCCCCCAGCCGTCGCTAGGGGCACCAGAGTCAGTCCCAGACTAAACCGACGTAACCATACATTCTCAGCCAGTCTCTGCTTTCTCTGTGATTGCTTATCGTTTAATGGTCTCGCCACCTCTCTGTTATGCTTTCTCTTTACTTATTCGAGTATCTCATGCGTCCTTCCTGGACCCATCTCAAGTTTTCCCAATCCTGTATGTCTTCCTATCCGTTTTGCCTTTATTTTTGGGAAGGGTTTTATTTTGCTGCAGCGTTTTTTGCCAGTAACTTCTGCTGGTGTCCTTGGTTTCGTTTTCGCGTTGCATTTATCCGCGCTGTTTTTTACTGTTGTTGTTTTGTTTCTTCCTCCCGTCTCACTACGGTTGAGTGTTATTTTTCACGCGTGGTATTTTCCGCATTGGTTTTTTGTTTCTATTTACTCCGTGCCCTCACCGGACAGGTTGAATATCTCTTTCCTCCATCTGTTTTGAACCTTTTCTGCGCATGAGTGTGTCCCAGAACCTGCTGCGTAAAGTATCGCGTAATTTTATAATTGCATAACGCGAGACTTCACCACGACTTAGAATCGATTTTGGGACATTTAAAATCGATTCTGAATCGTAGTGAATGAGAATCGATTTTTGATATATGAATCGATTTTTTGGCACACCTCTAAAGGATAACACGAATTGTTATCAACGCCCTGCATTTTTCAACAAGATAATGCCAGACCACATTCTGCAGCAATCACAACATCATGGCTACATAGGAGAAGGATCTGGGTACTGAAATGGCCAGCCTGCAGTCCAGATCTATCACCTACAGAGAACATTTGACGCTTTGTAAAGAGGAAGGTGCGACAAAGAAGGCCCAAGACGATTGAACAGTTAGAGGCCTGTATTAGACATGAATGGGAGAGCGTTCCTATTTCTAAACTTGAGAAACTGGTCTCCTCTGTCCCCAGACGTCTGTTGAGTGTTGTAAGAAGAAGGGGGGATGCCACACAGTGGTAAAAATGGCCTTGTCGCAACTTTTTTTGGAATTTGTTGACGCCATGAAACATATTTTTCTCTTAAAATGATACATTCTCTCAGTTTAAACTTTTGATCTGTGATTTGTGTTCTATTCTAAATAAAATATTAGATGCTGGCACCTCCACATCATTGCATTCAGTTTTTATTCACAATTTGTTTAGTGTCCCAACTTTTTAAAAATCTGGTTTGTATGTTAAAGTATGTTAGTATGTAGTATGTTAGTATGATTAGTATATTAGTACGTTTGTTCACTTTTTTTAGGTTCAACTTCTACAACTTGCCATCTGCCATGTCGTACTAAGTGAGGCTACCATGAGTAAAGTGAACAAATTGAAAAACTAAACATACAAGATTTATATATCTCACTTAACAGTTCCAGACAACAGACACTTCTGTGTCTCCTCGGATTTTAGAGGCCACGTGTTTTCCTTTGGCAGCACAGGTGGAGAGGCGCGTGGGATGAGCAATCTGGAGCCAAGCTCAGATCAATACAATTTATGTTACAAGGTCCATGAAAGCCACTGAAAGCCCTTTGAATTTAACCAGAGGAGAAGGTCCTCACTGGGCTGAAGTTGCCGGATCATCCCTGGCTATCAGACCCTCGACTGCCGCAGTGGCAGTGTACAGGGCCGGAGTGGGACACTTTTTCAGCCCGGGAGTTATATGCCCAAATACTGCCCAATATTATTTTTCCCTCCCAATCGGCCCAAACTAGAGACTGACATGAGCCGGCCCATTGGGAATCCTTCCGAATCTCCCGATTAGCCACTCCGGCTCTGGCAGTGTAAGAGAAGACCAAGAGCAAGGAACAAAACATTTCCCCCAATCTGGAGAATCATGAACCTAGAAGATCTGAAATACAAAGCTACTTCAAGGGCTTTTAATGGTAACCTTTGAAACTTGGAAAGTTTCTCATTTAGTTATTAATCTAAAAGCAAATTATTCACTAATGACTATTATTCAGTATATTAATATGAATGGTCTCTAGTTACAAGAAAAGAATGTGGAGTTTAAGGGGTTAAATAAAGATTTACTGCAACACCTTCCATCGATTTCAGAAAAGAAAAAGGAATGAAATAACTGCTTCTTGAGAGTGGTCTGAAACATGAGAGCAGGATTTCACGCTGGCGTGGACACAGAGGACCACAGCTGTAGTGCATCCCAGCCTCCATCTTTGTGTCCCCTATGAAAGGACGGGCGTAGAGCGGCTGACCCAACACAGGCGAACCATACGCAGCGGCTTGCCGGCTGAGTGTGTGTCAAATTGCACCGGAATTGGATGTCGGTGGGCGAGGGCTCGTCTGATCACACGTTTGTCAGGCTGGATGTTGTGCAGGCAAATAATTTAGGTGACCCAGTTCAGTTTCACTTCGGAGGAGTGATTTCTCCGTGACAGGAAAAAGGTGCGTTGGGGGGGGGGGGGTGTTGGGGGGGGGGGGGGGGGGGGTGGTTTGGGGCAATGGGATGGCGACCCCAAAGTGAAAAGGGCTAATGTAAAATACAGAGATATGGAAAGACATGAAAGAGTGTCACTCATGACAAAGGCGGTTGGACCAGTTGTAACACTCCCTTACACAAAATTGCAGTCAAGGCTCTTATTTAAAAGTCCTGAAACAAAACTATTCTGCCAGTAGATCACAGCGGCAGTGTACTTTTTAATCAACTGCAAGTATCAAATCTAGTCTAGCTTCAGTGTAAAAAAAATCTCATGATAACTGATTGAACTAATGTTAGAAATGTTAGAAATGAAAGCTACTACTCATCACACTGACCTAAAAATCAGAAAAGAGGAGACCTTCGCTGAATATACAATCACTCCCTCATTAATGGTGCAGGAGGTAGTACTGTAGTAATCCTAACAAATTGGTCTCAGTCCTTTAATTTGAGTCAATGACCAGCATTTGACACTCTGGCTCTTCCCACTTTCAAAAGTGGCTTTTAAATTGTCCCACCCACAGACTCTCTCTCGTTGAATTTGTCAAAGTGTTATGAAAAATCTACACCCTACGCCTTCTGTATTGGCTAAGTGGGGTAACAGAGTAACAGAATGAGGCTGTATTTTCCCAAGCCCAGAGGGAACTGGGTAATATAAGATCGTCATGGGAAGCCTGCGACTACCTTCATCTCCTGCAGCCCGAGAAACACCTTACAGGCAGAGTGTAATCACCATGCACTCTAGAAATCTACACCGGGAGAGTGAGAGATTGGGGGAGGCAGTGAGCAGGGAGAGAGGGAGAGAGACAGAGAATGGGGAAGGAGGAGAGTGGTTGGATTCATTTTCAGAGGAAACAAAACAAATTCAAGAGATGAACGGAGTGAGGAATTGAGGATGAGCTTCCCTATATCAGATAGACAGATATTGATGGGGTAAGAAAGGTAGAAATGAATAAAAAGCCAGTGATGAACACAGACATGCTACTTTATAACTGTGGCATCTCTCTCTAAAATGTGGATTGTAATGTCCACTTAGATACTCCATTCCCATGATTCATAGTGGTTGCCACAGTGCATCCTAGCTGAGATGCAATATACAAAGCAAATGGCAATACTGTTAAGATTTCAAAAGTTCCCATCCATATGCAATCATGAGCAAATGTCACGAACAGTCACCAGCTGATGAAAACCGCTTACTGACACACCATTACATACAGGTAAGTGCTGCAGTCTACGCAATGTAACCTAACCAGAGCTGGGTGTTTGGAGAATACCATCCAACAGTTCTCTTCAGTCTGAGAAGGCTATACTGAGAATAAGCTACAGGAGAAGCACTTTGAATGTGTCAGCACGGCTGTGTGAGCCACATCCAGCCGAAAGAAGCCTCCAAATGGGCCGACAGGCCTGCGAGTCCACACTGATAGTCTATGTGCCTGTGCTATATGCCTGTGTTATGTCTATTCACTCATCCATGATGAACACAAGGTGAGCTGTGTGTGTAAATAGGAATTCTCCATTAACTTTTAGCTCTAGACTAACAGCAATGCACAGACCACCCAGCCCTGAACGAAAGCCTTGGACAGATTCCAGAGCGAGCACAGTAAGGGCTTCACAGTAAAGTAATGGAATCCACCCACGAGGGTGGGATGGAAATCAATCCCCCGAGAACCACCTGCGCTCCCAAGTGTGAGTGGAGCGCTTTGCTTTTCCCTAACTCCCTGTCTTTCCTTTCCTCCGTCTCTTCCCCCCACCTCCATCTGTTTCCCTCCCGTCTACCTCTCACTCCATCTCTTTCCCTCCCTCCCACTTTCCCTCTCTACCTCCCTTTCCCTCCCTCTCTACATCTTTCGCTCACACATCTCCTTGCTTCCCATTTTTCTCACTATACATCCCAATCCCTCACTACCTCTTTGCCTGACTCCACCCCTTTCCTTCACACCTCCATCTCTTTCCCTGCCTCCATCTCTTTCCCTCACTACATCTCCTGCCTCCTTCTTTCCCTCCTTCTGACTTTTCATCACTACCTCTCATTCCCTCTCCATCACTCTCTCTTAACTCTAAATCCTTCCCTTGGGTTTTTTATCCTTGTCCTTCTGTGCAACAGACTTATTTTTCTATAGTGTGATCCTCTCAGTTTCATGTGTTTGGGGTACAACTACGCCTCTAGTCTTTTGAAGGAGTTCTTTTGTTAATTAGTTTTTATGCACTGCCTAATGTATTAGTGCCTGCTATCTTGGTCAGGATGTGAACTAATTTTTTGTGTATCTGAAGAGAACATCACACGCATAGTAATCGAATACCAACGAAAAATACCGAGGCAACACTTTGACCCACAAAATCAATACTGCTGAGACCTCGCCTCGGCAGCCAACCACAAAGCTTAATTGCCGTGCTTCACTGGAAAAGCTTAATAAATTATTTAAGTAGAGTGTGTTTGTCAAACAATGGCAGTGGGTAATGATACAATTCACAGGAAAAAATACTTCAGTGAAAAAGTATTGACATGGTCGTTGTGTCGTAAGCTTTGTGTAACCATATTTAAATTCGGTCAGGCTAATATAGATACGGTGTTAACTGATTTGATTGTGATTAGGCATCGTACTGATAGTGCGCGTGCGCCTCTTGATACAGCTGAGTTACATAGTGGATTTAGGTATACAAGTTGTACTTTTCACACTCAACTTTCATTAAGATATGACCATATGTGTATGTACTTTATATAGTGAATGAGCTCGTATAGCCCGTATTATTCTACTGGCGACGCTAAAGACACGCTCCAGAACCCACGCTGCGGTTAAATGACGTTAGGAAAAGATGGGCTGTATAAAAGAAAGTTAAGTCGGACGTTTAAATTTCTGTTTTCATTAACTTAATTATAGTAAATATTCTTGCCAATTATGTATATGAGATAAAACGGGTTTATTTGTCCAATTCAGTACCGATACGCCCCAATTTTCGCACGCTATTTATTATTAGAAATAGAGATATCCCTAACTTAAATTGCTCACACTGACAAGCTCAAAAGCACAAACCACTTACGTCCAATATGACAGAAATGCCTTTTCGCGGTTCCGGTGCGAAGAACTGCTCCTGGGCAACCGCTGCCTCCTCCTTCACATATTCCCGAGTTGAGATGCTTTTATTGTCGCTCATCTTGGTGACTATCCAGCGGACAAGCCCGTCTATTCCACCGGGCTGGGTTCCGCTGTTTCCGGACTGTGCAGCCGTCGCTGTCTCGCTGTCCTGAGCCCCGGGATTGGGCTGGTCTTTGCTGTCCTGTGCGCGGAGTTTGGGTTGTTCTTTGTGGAGCAGTTTGTGGACGCCGTCCCTGCAGTAGCGCGCAGCTTGCTCACACATCCTTTTGCCGCGGAGCGTTCATGCCGCGCGCTATGGGGGCAGTCCCTCCCTCCCCTCTGACATCATCGGACATCCCAAAAACACACCTCTCCAAGGCACACGCCCCTCTAAAACGTGCAACTGTTATTTAGTGAGATGATGAAAAATACAGATCTTTCTGCTGAAGGTCTTTATTTACTCGTTTTTTTTATTGCACCAGTAAATAAATCTCAATGCATCCGTTTATTACAGTACATTTGTCAACAATCCCATTATGTGAGGTTTTATACTTCAAACATAAAACCAGTATTGTGAAACTACAGCTATTCATTCTTCCCGAAAACCTATGGTTCTTAGACTTCTAAGAACATTTACTACAGAACTGGATTACTAATCAGTACTTCTCTGTAGACACATGGCTTCAATAATGCACTAGAGCCTAACAAAGACCAATGTTCTACGTTCCTCCAACACATAAACCTAAAACCAACTTAGTGTCACTGACAGGGCGTCATAATTTCTAAAGTCACACTAAGGTCTACACTGGAGACAATGCCTAACCCCAGCAGGTAATTTTCATATCACTTGCCCTATCCTATGAATTTTAATTAAACAACTTCTGGCACTAGAAGTTATTCACCCATGCTTTCGTGTAATACGAGATGTCCCGAGGACAAGCTTTCACTAAAACACTGTTGACAACCACTGGGAAAGCCATACCTTAAAAGTGGTAAAATCAACCTCAAAACCATACAGGTATGCCAAAACTCCACGCACGCACCCCCCCCCCACACACACACACAGAAATGTTATAATAAACATATTGCTCATATTAGTGGGTTTAAGACTGAATGATGCTTGACATGTATGCATTAAGTAGGTATTAAGAACTGATTCTGTGCGCTTGGATCCAGTTTGGTTTTTTTTTATTAACATGTAATTGATCTGTTGCATTATGGTTATTAAATCTGAAATAAAAATGAAGCATTTCACAAACCTATTGGTTAAGAATCTGAGCTTTCATCCATCTACACTGAGAGGAAACCTGGTAACTCATCCATTTTCAGGCAGGGCACTTTCTCACTCCTATGATGCCCTCATTACCTTATCGCTCTATAAATGACCTTTTAGGAGTTGAAAGGCTGTTAAAAGGCTCCCCAGTCCTGCCCTTTGCCAGAGGTGATTAAGTCATCCCTACAAAAAGGCCCCTTTATTTAATTGGCACAGGGAACAACCCCCTCCCACACACAGTTTGTGTTCCCATAGCGAGGCATTTAGCCCAACAGAAACGTGGAGCTGAAAATATGTCTCTTTAATGTACAGCAACTGGTGGCCGAACCAACCCCCCCTCCTCCCCCCTCACACTTTTCCTCACGAAGCATAGCACAGGTAATTACGACAAGTCCTAATCTCTTGAGCGGCGGTGGGAACACCACCCCCTGCTGTCTCAGAGAGGACGTTACAGCTCGTTTCCTGCCATGTTGCGCAACCAAACACAGCGGTGCGCCACCCGTGCACCTGCAGAGCCGGGAAGGCCCTTAGCAGGTGAGCGGTTGCTCTGGTTACCAGAGCTATAGTTTCATCAGCCCGGTTCTGTAGCTCCCATTGGGCGGTGAGCTCTGCCAGCCTCTCCCATTCCTGGCAACAGACAGAGGGCTTCCCTGCTGCTGGACCCTTCCTCCTTCACTTACAGAGCCATTCAGTCTTGATCACCCTGTAAATGGCTCATGGCCCCTGGTGGATGTATGCAGAGAGCCATCAAGTGCATTTTGGTCTGATAATAGTACCGTTCTACCAACACTGAATCATTTGGACGATTCACAACTGCAAGTCCATTCAGGCAGTGAAGACCCGATTTTGCTCTAAACTTGCTTCACTGTCTTACAAACGTTTATAGCAGAAATGATAAATGCATGGCCCTGCCATAAAGGCCAGATCTTCTAGAGATCTGGCGATTTACCAGAAGCGGCTCCACATTATCATTTTGTCAATTGACCTACTTTAATTGTCTGGGCTCAAGAGGATGTTTTAGAGAGGAGGGCACGGTGAACAAATTGCTGAAAAATTGAGAGCCAATTTGCACCGTGCCCCTATGAGGACCACAGCTTAATGTCAGGCTGTCCTTACTCTGCCTCCGCTCTCCCATTCCCTCATTAAAAGCACTCACACAGTCCATGAAGGGTCTCGCACGCTCAGAAGCACTGAAATATACCAAAGTATTAAACTCGCAGACAAACCAAAAAAACAGGAGACACATTTTTAAACAAAGCACTCCAGCTCATGATATAAATGTTCATATCGCACGTGCACGTCTGTGCACGTGTACACTGATACACACGTACCTACGCACAAGCACACAGTTTTCTCTAAGGAGTGGAGAGTGGATATGCTCTTTG
Organism: Brachyhypopomus gauderio; assembly: GCF_052324685.1. Taxonomy (NCBI): domain Eukaryota; kingdom Metazoa; phylum Chordata; class Actinopteri; order Gymnotiformes; family Hypopomidae; genus Brachyhypopomus; species Brachyhypopomus gauderio. The sequence continues at coordinate 23,797,544 of NC_135212.1, forward strand.
TTATGGCAAAGGTGTTAAGGGCAGCAACTGCACCTCCTGGTGGACTCCAGTAGGAGCTCAGACATCCAACCACAACGGCTTTTATGCTTTACCTGATCCTGTTGTAATTATACCTAAATAACTGTTTGCAAGCAATATCCTTTATTAAAACGAATAACAAATGACATGAATTCAAAACAGTGTACAAACATGGACAAAAAACTACCATTGTAAACTAAAGTTGTGTGTGATTATTAAGGTCTCATAAGGCGAGTTATGATAATGATGTGTAGTAGATTTGTTTTCTGGACCTTAGTGGTGCCTAGCAAAGCCTTATAATGTCTTCTCTCTTTGAGCAAGCTCAGTATAGAAGCCCTTAAGATAGTACACCCAGGACAGGACCTGCCCGTAGCCTTCTGATCGTGGGCTGGAGATGGTCAATTTTCCTGTACAGGGGCCTCTGGAGCCTGCTGGTGGGCCCTCGAAGGTCACCAGGACGTTGTGTGTCTTTTTAGAGCGGATGGTCTCCACACCCTTGACGGTGAAGGCCGGGTTGTTTACTTGGAAGGAGAAGGCGGTGGCCTGCAGGAAGACGTTCTTGAAGGGGATAGTGATGCTGGAGCCGGCCCGGATGGCCAGAGGACCCTGCACTTTGGGAGGGAGGCAGGTGCCGTAAAGCGGGAAGACGTACTCTCCGGCGAGGCTGGATGAGAGTGTGAGAGTGCCTCGCACCTCGCCCAGCTGGGAGGGCTCAAAGTAGACCTCCACACTGACATCAGTGCCTGCCTGCAAGCCCGCTGCCGCCGTTATGGTCTTCTCCACAACAAAATCTGGACAGTCAGTCTGAACAGGCATTCAGGACAGGAGGAGGTGGTGCAAACAAAGATATGTGAAAAGGTCCCACTTGCATTGTTCTTGCAGTCATTAATCAGATAGACTTTTATTTTAATTTCAGGTAAAACAGGTAAAGATGGGCAATGCAGGAAAATAAAAACAAATACAAAGTATTACAATGCATCTGCAGCAACACCACAGCAAGTACTAATCTGAATCCTGTAAATATATGTTTTAATCATTTTTTAGCAAACCGCTAAAGCTGTACCTTGCAAGTGTATTCGGCCTTGACGCGGGAGTAGTTGGTGAACTTGGCATTGAGGGAGTGGCCGGAACCCAGCATTGCTTGGAAGTAGAGGGGTTTCTCCGCAGGGGCAGGGAGGCCTCGCAGTAGCAGCTCGTAGTGGTAGAAGCCCAGCTCGCTGTTATGTAGTGTCAGTCGTGTGGTGGACTCACCTGGACGCAAGGGCTGGTACTCAAACGTCAGGGTTCCCTGTGAGAATCAGTGAGAGAGAGAGCCAGGCAGAATGAGAGCACCTTGGCAGCAGTCCAACAAATTCTTAAAACTTCACTACATCTCTGAATGAAAGCAGACAGATTTCTGCCAGGTTTCTGTTTCTCTGCACTTAAACATCTAGTTGACTAGTTGACAAGTATCTACCTTGATACTGAAACGAAACTTAAAATTCAACAAGCACGTATTACTAATGTCCCTGATCAATAATTCAGAATGAACCGAAAACAAAACGTCTTGTTTAGCCACTCTGAAGTTACACTAAACTTCCTGTGTTGTGCATGTTCTGGTGGGCTTACACAGCAGTTTCCCCTGTCACTGCATTCAGTCTATATGGCTTCCAAAACAAGCTCTGAGGAGAACAGCGCCACCTTGGAAAAGGAGCCCCCTACCGTGGAGAGTGCAGGCACCGAGAGCTGAGAGGGCACGCTCACGTCCATGCTGCGGCACTCAGTGCTGAACACCAGACTCATGGGTAAGGGGTTGTCCACCTTCACGCAGGCCGAGGTTGTCTGCCTGGCTGCCGTCACCATCTCGATGGTACTGATCACCCCCGGAGGCGTGGCCTTGAAGTTGAGGAGATAGAACAGATACTCACCTGTGGTCTCATTCTTAAAAGTGACCTGTGGAACAAGCAAGCACAATAGGTCAGGCTTTAAAGAAAAAAGCAAAATCGCTAACGTGGCTAACACTGTTTTAAAAGGACTGGGAAGTAGTAATGCTAACAGGCTAACTTACAATCATTCCCAGCAACGGTAGCATTTTAGCATATTACTTTGTATTGATTTTGGCAGTCTTAATTAGAAGGCTGAATTAGTGCAGAGAGCAACGGGGCTCAGCACTTGCTTTGGCATGGTACTGGCCCTCTTTGTAGCTGAAGAAGGAGATCTTGTAGTCCTGCTTAGCTAATCCTGGCACGTCCACATAATCCAGCCCCTTCAAGAAGACGGTGATGTCGGGACGCTCGGGTTTCACCATCTCTACCGTAACACGGAACCTGCAGGGCACGGAGACGGAGACACGCAGACATCTGGACATCCAGTTTTATTAAAAATCCGAGACACAATACAAGTGAGTTTCATGATATAATTATGTGTGAGGAGGATTCTGTCACCTCTGAGGTTTGGGTAGCCAGTTGTGCACAGGCACTATCTCCGTGTAGGGTGTTTTGCAGGGGACGTCATGACTGATGGTGCCCACAGCCTTCGGCGGATCAGCTGTGCCCTGCAGGGTGTAGCGCATTCCCGAGCCATCGGGGAAAGAGAAGAAGGCGGAGCCCTGGGCCAGACACCAAGACACACTAACACTCAGCAACTAGCCTATCACAGAGAAGGTTGACTAACATTTAGGTCAGATTCTCATTGACTACAAATGCAAACTTGACTGAACAGTTTTTTTTTCATTATGAGCTACACAAATTTTCTGAAATATCTTTAAATAGTACAGAAAAGGCAATTTATCCTTCATATTAGCCTAGTTCTTATTAACCTAGTTCGTAGTATAACATCAGTCATACCTTTGGCATTTGGGGATTTTGCCTATTTTAACATGAAAGAGGACAGATAGACGGGGCTGATAGAGGGTGTACCAGGTGCTTCCTGCTGTCCGTGGTCATGACCGTGGGCTTGTAGGTGATCTCGTAAGGCTTGTTCTGCTGGTAGGGCTCCAGGATGAAGGTGGGCGAGGCGCTCCAGTGCTCCCCGTCTATCACAGGCTTCAGGCTCCATCGCTGGTTAGTGCGGTTGGACAGAGCGAGAGTCTGAGTGCACTGACCGCGCACCGGGCACACGAAATTCACCACCTGCAGAGAGTGACGAGGAGTGTGAGGTCACTCGTTAGCCGTTAGCCCAGATGTGGTTACAGGCATTCACTCATGCAACGGAGACGTTGAATGAATTTTATTTAATTGGTCATAGTAATACACCAATTTTAAGAGATGGGTAATAAACAAACAGGTGAACGTCACCACCAGTGAGAGACACAGTCACCCTTGCGGTACCCATGCAGACTGCCACAGGTCCTACCTGAGTAGCAACTGGGGGGGTGACGCATGAGCCAGCCAGAGTGAGGCTCACAGGCTTGCCTCCTTCTATGGAGCAGCAGAGGTTACTGTAGCACAGGTCCTGCTTCACCTCCACAGGAGCAAAGGTCACCTCCAGGGACACCTCCATTCCCGGGCAGATATAGCCCTCGGAAGGGCAGATACTGAAGTCTGGAGCAAAGCGATTCAGATCCCAATGGAACCTGATAGGAAAGCATGCAGAAGATGGCAGATGATGGAGACCAAATTTAAAATTTTTGATAGCAATAAAAGGAAACAATGAAAGGATGTAATGAAAGGATTGTAAATTAAGTGTATATAGCACAGGATGCAGTCGTCCAATTCCTGTACCATAAACTGTAGTATTTTATCTTTTATATTTGCATTTTATTAAAAAAATACACCTGGGAGTAAACAAGAATACTGTTTTAGCTGCTAGAAAATGTGTTAACTGCTGTCTCTTAATGACTAATATCTGATGTGAAACCAATAGTCCAGTCCTCTGTGTGATGTCAATACTGCTAGCACTTTTTAGACTTCACATTTTCCAGCTGTTTGCAACCATGTTAAAGAAGTTTAAGTACACTTAGACTTTTGGATATTACCATATATTACATTGATTACCATTCATTTTCAGTATTATTACCTATTCATAATAATAATAATGTAAAAAGAAAATTGTAAAAAAGAAAAGGAAATGAAGAAAAGGAATATTATAAATCTTTGCCAAGCCAAATAGAGATAGGATGTGTCTGTAATGAATGGAACAGGGTAACTGAGAATGTGAAAAAAACAGCACAAGATTTAGACATGTATTCCCTGGATGAGTGAACTACTGACAACTGCGTAATTTATATCAAAAAGCACAAGCTGACTTGTGAGACATTCTGTCAAGCTGTGTGTATCTATGTGCGTGTGTGTGTGCGTGTGTGTGTACACACACCTAGCCCCAATATCGCCTGTATTCTGCAGGATGATGCGTCGTGTGGTTTGGCAGTGCTGGGTCACAGCTCCAAAGAACAGGTAGTCCTGGTCTAGCGTGACCTCCACCCCATGGCAGCTGCCCTTCAACACCAGCAGGGGGCGCACAGTGCCCAAACACTCCAGCTGCAGCTCCGCACTGAAGGGAGCTATGCGCTGCTTGGGGGCAAAGAGCACCTCCAACTCGCACCTCCCCCCTCCGCCCCGCAGAGTCACGTCCCCCTCTGGACGTACAGACAGGACCTAGGAGACACACAGGATGGCAGTTGTCAGTTTGTGTGTGTGTGTGTGTGTGTGTGTGTGTGTGTGTGTGTGTGTATGTGTGAGCGCACACGTGTTTGCGTACATGTTTCGTACCTTGGCGTCCAGTAGAGTGTGTGTAGACAAAGTTAAGAGGAGAGAGAAGGTGAGTGGTGAGCGACTGTGGTTGATGACAGGGATGAGCCTTCTGCAGCTCTGGCCCACCTGCAGCGCCCCCAGTTTCACAACCTTTTGTTTCGGATCCTCAATGTCAATCTACAAGAGCCCGTCAAAGACCACACGACAACAAAAGGTCTGAGAGTTCATAAAGACAACCTGTTCAAAGCAGACTGAAGTGAAAACTACAGCACTTAAGGCCTACACGGTACATCGGAGAACAGCTCTCTCACCTTCATCTCTATTCCTTGTCCCAAGATCTCCACTACTTGCTTGGAACACCCGTTGATATCAAAGACCACCTTCTGATTGTAGTGCACTGCTTCTCGGGGGTAGAAAGTGAAAAGCACATCCATGCAGCCACCAGGGGGAAGTACCTCAGGGCTGAAACTCGTTTCCAGGAAAGGTGTGTTGGAGAATAAGCAGTCCACACTGTGACAAATGAAAGGTGAGCATATACCATGGCACAAAAATGGTTTTGTGTCATCAACTATATACGTCTTGTCTACCTGATTCCTCTCTCTCCTTTATTACTGATCACCAGGGTCTGTGTGGAAGGGACCATGCCAGCATAGTAGATGAAACTCATTCCAAAATTGAACTTTATGAAAGAGAACTCCAGGCCGGGGGGGGAGGCCGAACCCAGCAGAGAACAATGAAAAACTGGGCCGTTCTTCACCTACAGCGAGGGAGAGCATGGGCATGAAGAAAAGGTGCACAGCACAAAGACAAATGGAAAGGATATGATAGAGAAAGATGAAAGAAAGGTGTAAAAACGAGAGAGAAAGAGGAAGATAGAGGGAGAGGGGCAGGGATGAATGCACCTTGATTGAGAAGCCCATGTCTTTGAGGTCGCACTTCTGCAGGGGAAGGAAGCTGAGGATGCAGCGACTTTGTTCGCCCACTGGCACCACGGCTGTTCTGGGCTCCACCTGCAGGTGGCGCTGCAGATCAGCAGGTCCCGTTAGCTCAAACTGCACATCCAAGTTGAACTTCCCCGGGTTGGAGACCAAAAAAGCACAGGTAGACCTATAATTCAGCTCCACCTGTCCAAAGGAAAGAGAAGAAACTGAGGCAAGATGATCTTGAGATTATCTCCTCAAACCATGTAAATGGAAGCCTAAAGAGCATGCAGTGATTTAAACAAAAAAATGACATTCAAATTTAAAAAATATCAACAGGATCTTATCGTATATGGGTACAGTTGCAAAACAACATGACGCCAGTTTTCAGGCTGGAAAGTGGTTTATTTAGCACTTTTATTCAACTGCAAGCTAAATGTCACATCCAATTCCTGTGAAATAAGCGCTAGCGTGACTATGATAGCTGACACCTTCTCATAACTGACGGCTCAGTAACAGCGGGACCTCACTAGCGCAGAAACACCACAGCATCTCCCGTAGCTCACCAGCTTGAAGTTCACAAGCTGGACATTGGTGGTGGAGAGCTCAGTGACGTCTCCTCCTGGACTTTCATACAGCACACAGGCGTTCATGCTGTAACCATCCCCCTTGATGTTCAACGTAAGGGGCTGAACTTTTCCTCTGACAGCCACCTGGAGGTTAAACGTCACTGTTCCCTCCTGCGTTGGGGTGAAGGATATGTCCAAGGGGATCCTGTTAGGGAAACGACATGTTAAGTAGAAGTAGTTGGCATAGGTGTGAGTTCAGTGCGCTGAGGGTGTGAGCTGCTCACTTGTCTCTAGGGGGCACTGTCCCCACCATGGGTTCCAGCAGCAGACTTTCTCTGAAGGCCTCGGCGTGGCGGGAGGCTTCCTCAACGGTGAAACGGAAGGCTTGGTCTTCACCATTGACCACATGCACAGTTTTATGGATCTTGTGACCTGTCGTGCACATCACTCACATGTTATAATTTTAACCAGCTGTATCTGATTAAGAGATGTTGATTGTTGGAATTAAATTAAATTAAATGACATTCTATTGCCACTCACATATTTACATACTCTTTCTTTTAACACTGCAAACTTTTAGGACACAACTTTTTTCTACTCTTCAGGGTTCATACCCAGCTAAGTTTGAATCTCACCGATAAGCACGCTGCCCAGATTAAGGTGAGCATGATCAATGTACACCACAGGATCATCAGCGATGCCCACCAGCAGAAAGGGCACAGAGTGCTTGTACTCAGGGATTAGGAATGTCCAGAACGACTCCACCAGATCCGGATCTTGGGCACGGAATCGAAATGAAATCTGAAATGAAATGCAGCATTAAGAGCAACACAGTTGAAAAACATGTAGATCTACTGGATATAGTATGTAGGTAGTTGGCACTGTAAACCCATACATCAACTTTCTTGCCAGGTTGAATGGTGCTGTTTGGTGTGAGACAGGTAAAGGGCTTAGCCTCACAATCTTCACATTTCCACAGAAATGAGTATGGCTTGCTGGTGGGGTTTATTATGCTGAACTCCCTGCAGAAAGAATGAGGGATGATGATAATTCACACAATTACTAACACACAGTAATAACAGTAATTAACTAAAGTAGGTAACATTTATTTATAGAGCACATTTAAAATGACAAAAACCAACCAAGGAGCTGCACGGAGTTAAGAATGGAAGGGAACCAGTAAACCCAGGGAGAGCCAAAGCCATAACACATGCACATGTCCATTTGGCCTGGAACATTAAAATGCTAAAGTAGAGAGGTACGTTTTAAGACCTAATGTTCTGTGGCAGGCTGTTCCACACTCAGCGCTAAACCGGTACATAGAGTAGTCACCCCTTAGCTTGAGCTGAGTGTGTGGAACAGTCTTGAGTAACTCATCTGAGCACCTCAAAGAACAGGGAGCTGATTAAGAACAGAGTAGGTCAGCAGTGCAAGGTGGAACACCTCCATTTTACACCCATGTACAAGGAACTGCAGCAATCTAACAGAGATGATATAATCCAGTGAAATGGGAGTAAGAAAAAAGAAGTAAGAAAAAAGAAAATTTGTTGATCAAATATTAGGTCTCAGTGAAAAAAACAACAACAAAGCCATCCATATTTTTTACAGTGCTCTGTCAGTGCTCTAAATGTATAACCAGATTTCATTTTATGAGATTAGTATGGCTGATTTCTTACTTGCAGACATCTGTGCCAACGCCCACCGATGTGAACTTTATGACTTTAGTATTGGGGTCCAGGGCAGCTCTGGGAGGGGCTCCATGGGGCCCGCGGAGCTCAGGGCTGCGTCTGTTCATGCTGAGGTAGTCGCAGTTCTCCAGGTGGAAGTGGCAGTAAGGCAGCAAGCAGCTGCCACTCACGGCGATCACGGGCCCCTGCTCACTCTGCAGATTGGGAACGCTGCCAGGACAAGTTAGTATATGCTGTTACCTGGGTCAGACACAACTACTGCAGTGCTGGTCAGAAAACGTTGGGTCATACGTTACCAGCAGTGTAAAATCACTTTTGGCACTGTATATCTTTTAGAATGCTGACTGAGTACAGGTTAAGTGTGTATTCTATTATAATTAAGAAATAGATTAAATGGACCGCAGAAACAGTTTATTAAGCCGTTTCTGCACATGACAGTTAATTGACATAAGCATTAGAATGTGCAAAATTTGATGTGTGAAAGCTTCTATGGGATGTTAAATAACATGAAGCTTAGCTGTAGTGGCAAACCTGCACACCAGCCTGGCCTCATAATGGCCTACGTCCAGGGGGGAGAAACGGAGGCTGAAGGTCTGGCTGGCTCCAGCCTGGATCAGACCCACGCTGGGCTCCATGCTGAAGGGTGGGAGCTCGGGATCTCCCAGCAGCAGAGTAGACACACTCGCCAAAGAGCTGGCTGGCCGCAGCCCCGTCCGGCTGCCCTGAGCAGAACGAGGGGTTGTGCCTGTACATAAAATAAACTTAAACTGAACATTTATACATGACCACACACCATCTACATACACCTTTTGAGATATTTAGGAAATGTGGGCTGCTAGAAGTAGAAACAGGAGGGTAGGTAAGGAATATGGCTGTTTCTGATGTGAGATGCATTCTTAAAGTACCTCTAAGGGTAAATGTCCCAGACTTCCCACAGGTGTCCGTCATAATGTGCCAAGAGTACTCCAGCTCCACAGTACCTTGGTTGTCCATCTGTATTCTGGAGACACCACCCAAACTATAATCATTATATTCATTCATTCCCATTCAGTTGTATTAAAGGAATACCAAAAAAGAACAATAACTAGCAGGATCCAGCTGGCATCGTAGAGATTAGACAAATTAAATAGATTCTGCAGTGATCTGCAATTATTAAGTTTTTTGGGTGAAGGCATGCATACTGGTAGACTCTGGTCTGGTAGAGCATGGTGTCTTTGAATTGGATGGTTTCAACATCACACTTGAACTTAGTATAATTGCATGTAGCACTGATCCTCAGTTCCAGCTCTCTAGAGGAGTTCTCAGAAACCAAGTGGGAAGGCTCTGGGTCAGTCTCTACAACCTGAACACAGAAAAACACCAGATGATGGTACAGCTGTTGGTTTCTAAGTGTTCAGTATTTATGGCTGTGTTTTAGTGTAATTTACAGAGAGAGCTATTTCGATTATGTGTGCGCTAGCCCTGGTATATGACTACCTTTTCAGTTGAGTGCTTTGAAGCCATTTATAGAAAAGCTTATAAAGATCATTACTGCTGCCAAACTTGAGCATGAATTACTAACAAGCCTAGCATCTGGTGCACAGTAAATGAAACTGGCTTACTGAGGAATATTAGATGTTAGCCAATGGCATTTTTTAATTCAACATTTGATAAATGTAGACTTCTTTGCATACTCTAGAACAAATTCACAGCATTAGATAAAATGTACTGTCACGCAACCAGAAATCCTGTGTGTACAAGGACCCAGAGGAGTCGGCAGCACCATCAGCATTCTCATCCCTTCCCCTCACCTTCCTTTTAGCTGGGTGCTGTGTTGAAGCATGTGTGCCTGTCTCTACCCATCTGACAGTGTGGAGGCGGTCGTCCCAGTCCGGCACCTGGTCCACGGGCTGTTGGAAGGTTATCCTGCAGAGTTTACATTTTACAACCTGTGCGATCAGCACCACGGGCTGCTCAGAGCAGAAACTCGCTGCAATCTCCTTGGTGCAGCCAGCATGGAGGTGGCCTGTCCGGGGTGAGAATCGCACATGAGGGCCATCTGGAGGCCACTCAAAGCGTAGCACCTCCACATCGCTGTGGTTGCTTAGTGTAAAAGTCTCGCGGTAAAGGCGGCCAACATGGCAGTCTCCAAAGTGCAGCAGGTCAGACCTGGGTGTGAAGGATGCTGGGAAAGGAAATGGAACATTGGGATCAGGCACATCTTTTGCCTTGATTTGCCTGCCTCATTGTTTTAGCTTATAAAGTTCTCTCTCAGGGTGCAACCAGCCAGTACTAATACTGATTAATGTAAGCTATAGGTAAAATTATGCAAATGACATCATGCATAAAGGTCTGTACACCTGCTTACAGCCAAATGTCCCAGCGCTATACAAAATGATACAGATTCTGACCGAGAGGTATACCACACAGGTTTGTTGCTCACTCTCTGTGCTGTCCTGGTCCTGATGAACCCTACTGCTGATACAGTCCAGAGAGATGATGTCACAGTAGCCCTCTCCTACCAGCTGCACCACTGTCTCCTCATACTGGTTGTCCTGCACCAACAATTGCACGACGGCCTCAAAGCTCTGTGCTCTCTCCGGCCGGAACTCCACCTTGAACATCGCCTGCTGCCTTGCCTTTAGGGTCACGGTGGCTACATGAGCCGTCTGTCTGTCTGTGGATGAGATGTCAAGTCTTTCCGTTTGCTCTCGGTCTCAATAAGGTCAAACTCAGGAAGTTATAACAGTAGAATCTTAAAAGTTGAGTTGGACAGATTTATCCAAGCTTGAGCAAAATCCTGGTGAGGACTTTTAATCGCGGCACCTGGAATTGTAATTGTAATTGTATTGTAAATGTGAATATTATAAGCTGTGTGAATTGCTAAAAACCTACCTGTTTCAAGTTCACTGGTTATGTGTGAAGTGGGAATATGGCTGCACACAGTGTCTTGGGCTGCCTGCAGTGCAAACACTCCCATCTTGTCAAGTAGATCAATGCTAACCTAAAGGAGCCACAAAGGGAGACATCATGTTGGTGAAAATGGCAGCCAGGTAAGGCAACCACACCGCTAACCGAAGCTTTGAACCTCACCTGGGCAGGCACACTGCTGATGTTCTTGATGACCAGAGGAAGGCTCTGTCTCTTGCCTACAAGCAGTTGGTTGAACTGCAATACTGGCTGGCCTTGACTGTTCTTCTGAACTGGTTTCAGGACAGTGATGTAGGGCAGATTGCCTTGCCCCATCAAATCGAACACCAGCACCTTGCCCTTGCTTGTAGGGAGCACACTAATAAAGACAAGAGTGAACCATTTCTTGCATCAGACAGTCTCCTTCACCCCCCCGAGTTAACAGGAGTCTGGTCTGCGTTAAACGCATGCTCACCTGGTTGCCGCTTCGAGGGTTGCCTCAAACACGGCAAGGTAGGTCTGCATGGCCTGGGGCGAGAAGGAGACCGTGGCAAAGGCGTGCGAGTGGCTGGGAATGGTCATCCGTGCAGGGGTTAGCTCAAACGCCTCTGAGATACGCACAGGCACCTGTAGATGTCAGAGAGCTTCAGCAAACACGATCAAAGTCAATAGATGCTGTGTGTTGTTAACGTTGGCAGCTGTGGCACACATACATACACACCTTGCTGTGGACAGCCTTGACCTGGAGATTAAGTTCACAGGGCACTTTGCCAGGGTTGGAGAGGCGGAAGCGTGCTTTGGCTGACCTCCCCACCAGAACATTGTTGAACACAAACTTGTTCTCATCCTGGATATAGATTCCCATAGCATCTCGATACTGCTCACAGTGCAGCATGTTACTGTTCTTACACAGTCTGTGCTCCTCAAAGATGGAAGCAAAGTCTTTATAAGCTATTCCTAGACACAGGGGAGAAATGCAATAATAATAATGTGTGTTTATGAAAAAAGCACTTCATATTTATGATATATCCTTAGGACGATCAGAATCATTCCGTAGAACAGCAGTTTAGATCAAAATCAGATAAGACTGTGAGGAAGGATGTGCTGTTAAATTATCATAATTTACTCATCATTTAGAGCTTAAAGGCTATATAAAAATGACTTAATTTCTCTTCCTACAATTTGTTGAAAGAATACTAAGTCAGGATATCAGCATATTAATTTCCCTGCTGAAGAAGACATTACAAAGTACTGATGTATAATATATGCTTGACACAGGATCAGGAGAGAATATTACACAAATCTCTAGCAGAGAATTGAGATGCCTTGTACGGAACCAGCAACATGACAAAGAGTTGGCACAGTGAATCTTTAAGACCAGTCACAAACCTGGCATGCAGACCTCTGCTATCAGCCTGTAGGGCACACCTCCTGGGCTGTCAGAAGGGTCCCGGTCACTTATGTCCACCACCAGGCTCTCCTGCCAGTGGCCTGTCTGCTCAGTTAGACACTCCACAGTGACTACCTGCTGGGCACCAGGTGGTAGTACACCAAAGCACGGCGTCAAGGAGAACACTCCCATAGTCAAACGTGTCTGCTGGCAAGAGAAGATGCATAAAGCTGAGTATATTAATAATCTGCATGAAATAAGTGTTTGTAAGTGATGATGGTAAAACTATAGCACTCATAGCATGCTCTCTACCTGGGTGGGAGTGTCTTTCTGGACAGACTCGGAGCGGCGTAACTTGAAAGTATTAGACGGTCTAGCCGAGGGACTCTCTCTGGATGGCTTCCTCCCCATGCTTAAAGAGATAAGGTCTCCAATCAGAGAGATTCAGACAGAATCACATCAGAAATATGGTGTAAGTAAGAGCCACTGAGTGAACCTTTTTTTCTGCGCAGGAACTGAGAAATCTTTACACATTCTGGAGATAACGAAGCGGATATCAAAGTCACCCCGGTTCTCCATGGTGAGTGTCCTCGTGTTGCGGCAGCCATGAACCAGTGCACCAAAGTTGATGTCATTCGAAGGAGTGAGACTATACTTGGAAAAGACAGACTGCACGGATATTTTGATGGGTATAATAGCAATTGTTTCTCCTCCCTCTGCGATATTTGGTTCAATCACCTGGAGCAAAGAACAAGCAGCAGCTATTCAAATCAGAGCATTGTAAGGAAAAATGTTGCTACACAGTGATTGGTCGGGGGTGGGGTCAATGTTACCTGGCATTGTAGGATTGGCTGTTCATTAATGGACACCTCTTTGCTATAGTGGAAGATGAGCTGGACGGCAGTGGGCCGTTCAGTGGGGTGGAGAGAGCCTCTCAGGGGTGTAATAGTGAACAGGGAGTTAAGGTTGGGCATTCCAGGCTCGGTGGGCTCCAGCATGAACCTGGATCAGTGGAAACCAAGTTATATCATCCCACTTTAACATTGTCATCACTGAGCCTTTAATGATATTAATGCAAATGAGCAAATGACACTGAACACTGTGTGCTTAAGTACATACTTGTAGGCTATTTCATATTTGCCTTTGTTTTTTAGATTAACAGACAGTTTCACTTCTTCGCCTACTTTAATTTTTCCAAAGTCCAGACCACCATCAGCACCTATAACACAATCAAATGAATTATGAAATTAAACATAATTGTGATTCATATAGCTAGACAGATGGGCTGCTGTCTGAGATACTGTAGGGACCTTTTGGAAAGGTGATGTCCAGAGCAACATCATAAGCCTCTGCAATGATATGAATGTTTTCCGTTTGGACAATATCAAGAATGTTCTCTTCATCAGACACCTGTTCAGCACCCACACACACACACACACACACACACACACACACACACACACACACACACACACAACAGTTTAGATGTGCAGACAGCAGTTCATATTAATCTTATTGCTTCAGATCTTTTTGCTTTTCATTCAGCATAATGATCAAATTACAAATAATCTTTGAGATGTGGACAACAATGCTCACATTTGAGCTCCTAGGCAGTGAATTACCTCTAGTCGTATGGCTTTCTTCAGGTGGATGGGCTTAATTGCCCTGAAATGGACAAGCAAGGAGACCTCGGAGTGGGGCTTTATGGTGCCATGATCCTGCGACACACTGACCTCCTCCCTCAACATCTCCAAACCACTCAGCCTCCAGGCCACAGGGAGCAGGGTGGGATTTCTCAGTTGTAGGCTCTGTGTGTCGCTCCTGAAGGAAGAGAGCAAGAGAGAGTTTCATCAGGCCGATTAAAATCAAGATCTGGATAAACAAAATGTGCTTCTATAGGTGGTCTATAATATATTAATTGTTAATGTAAGCCATGATCATTAATGCAAGCTAGGTAAGTATTATTGTAAGAAATATAAATATTCCAAAATTGCAACATATTTGCCTTGAAAAAAGATCAACAACAAAATGTGTAAGTAAAAAATTTACAGCAACAACCCAATTGACTGACTGTCAAAGGCAATTTTTTAACCTTCATGTCAGTTCTTTAACCGATATGTCAGTGTCCCATAAATCCCATGTTGAAACCCGTGTAATGGTGTAAGTGGAATGTGATGGTCCAAACCTATGAAGAAGAATCTTGTCAAAATTGAGGACTTTTTTCTCCACCTCCAGCTCTGGCCGGACTCCTCTACAGGCGATGCGAAAGACAGCAGGTTCTGGGTTCTCCTTAATATAGCACACCACGCTGTCTTCAATAACACCTGGGGTGGTGGGGTATGCCCATACTCTGAGCTCCTGCAAAATTACACGGGCCTTAAAAACACCCAAGAACACCTTGAAGACCAATCAGAAGACAGCGAAACAACCCAGTGAGGTCTCACCTCCAGAGAGGTAGTTTTGAGACTCTGACAGTGATTTGACATCATGTGACTACAGCCTTCGCTAAATCACAGAACAGCTTCATAACTAAATAGATTTGAAGTTGCATGGGATATCAGTGAGAGAATGGAAAGGCATACCTTTTTTTCATTGGGCTTAAGGACCATGTTCGGAGGGTCCAGACTGAATGTCATGGCCTTGGTATCGTGCTGAAAGCAGAAGTTCACCTCGGCTTCCATTGGTGAGTTGTTGTGCATTACTAGCCTTTCTGAGTTTTCTGGGTACTTCTTCTCTTTTTGCCTGTGTAAAGTAAACAGCTACCGTGTTACAGTGGGAACAAGGATGAGTATAACTTGTTCAATTATTTTCCAAGTGACTATGAAACACTATCACTAAAGATGTAAAAGTGAATTCTTTACAAGTACAGGCTTTACTGCTGTTCTCTACAGGATATATACACATTTTCTGCATGTTTTCAAACAGTTCACTTGAAGTCACAAGTAATAAACATTTATTTTCCTGTTCTAGGTATGAAAACTATCAAGGAGGTTTAGCAAAGTAAGCTGGAGAAGCAGTTAGATATGGCAATTCAGGTTTAAAGAGCTGGTTGTTTAATCAGCAGCACAATGACAATCACCTGTCTATGGTTTTTCTACAAAGCAAAGGGCCAAAGTCGTACAGGTCTGAGCGAATGATGTACGTCTTCTGAGAACCATTCTCAGGCTGCAGGATCTTCTTACAGTGAGCAAACACTGTCCTACCACACAGTCCCATAAAAGAACATTATCAACACAATAAATGTATTTTTCTGGGCTCCAAACACCAACCCATTGCTTTTTCTCCATATCTGCAGGAACAACTCACTTAGGGTCTTTGCTGATTGATGGGAAGGTGCAGGTCCCTCTGCAGCAGAGCTGATAGCAGCGTTTGGTCCCCATTACTTCAAAGCTAAGCGTCTGATCGAAAGTGCCAGCCATGGTTGAATGAAACCAGATCTTCATCGTCACCTCGCCGTTTGCCGGCACAACCCAGCGGAAATGTGTGAGCCTTCGGTGAAACCACAGGAACCGACACCGGCCAAACGGATCATGGGAATGAACGTTGTGTTTACAAGTGCAAGTGTGGCTGCGGTTGAGAGTGTACATGTGTGTGTGTGTGGGTGAGTGTGGGTGTACGTCCTGTACCTCTGAGTGCGCGCTGACTGGCTCTTGCCCACAGATCCACCCGGGTCAATGTCAGACGAGGAGGTGACAGCACTGAGGTGAGGAGAGCGAGAGGCTGGAGTCTTGACTCCTTTTTTGGCTGCAGATCGGCGTTTGTCTTTCAGGCTCTCTTTGGGAACCTCCTCCTTCACCGCTGCCTTCTTCCCTTTGCCCTTACTCAGGGCTGGCACCTCCTCCTGACGACCAGACATTTTCTTTCATTCATTTCATTCATTCAGATGGCTCTTACTTGTGCCACACTAAAACACCTCCAAGCTAAATCCTCTAACCCAAAAATGCAAAATGCATCACAGATGCATGTAGAAACAGACAGCTAAAAAGACACTCTGCATACCTTGGCTGCGACAATGGGAGTTGGGGCGTGTTCGTCAAGATCAGCCCCCTTTTTTCCCTCGGCCTGGTCCTCCAAAGACAGGGGAACCAAGAAGGTGAACGAGCCAGCAGAAAGTTTGGGTTGGGGCACCGATCTCCTCTTGGGGTACGGAACTACTGAGAACACCATCGGAGGAGGGATGGGCGGACCTTTGGGTCCAAGCCCCAACCCATCCAAGACCTAGGAGGGCAACGTTGGATGTGAACCTACAGCTCGAGCATGTGTATGTATGAACAGA
Source organism: Brachyhypopomus gauderio (assembly GCF_052324685.1). Taxonomy (NCBI): domain Eukaryota; kingdom Metazoa; phylum Chordata; class Actinopteri; order Gymnotiformes; family Hypopomidae; genus Brachyhypopomus; species Brachyhypopomus gauderio. Next base: position 23,813,964 of record NC_135212.1, read on the forward strand.
AAAATGAGGTCATGACTATGGGATGTTGATGGAGATAAACATGCTTACAAAGAAGAATCTAGAACAGTGCTGACTGCTATTAATATCTCTAGATTTTTTCCTAGGACCCACTTAAAAAGCCCACTTATGAATAAAAATGCTTGATGTGGGCATTGATAATTTTTTCAATGCTTGGAGTCTCCTGGGAGACTTTGGAGTCTCCTAAATTTTTACAGAAATATGAGACTTTAATGTCCTAACCTGCTTTTATTCATACAAGTAAAATAGGGCCACATTTAAGGTGCTTTCAGAGTGTACAAGCAACACTGACCCATTTCCTCCATAGCAAATCTCCCTATGGGACAACCGTCTTTCTAATCTAATCTTACCTAATTTAATCTAATGTAATATCTGCCCACCCTACCGTGCTTTTTTCAAGCCACTTTTCAAGCTAACCTTTAACTTTATAAGAGCTTATGTTCAAATGTCAAACACAAACAGTCCCAATCCTCCAGGAAGTGCCTAGTTAAACCTGATCTACCTCCTCCAGGGATGGCAGCTTCGAGCTGCAGAGAAGCTCGGTCCTGCTTGGATGCTCCTTCCCGCTAACAAAGACGCAGATATGGGGGATGACCTGCGGGACCGACTCCCTCTCCGAGGCCTCTGTGCCATCGGGCAGCACGTGCGCCTGGCCGGTCTCCACCGACATCAGCTTAAGGTTGGCCGCGTCGGTTTTCAACCTCTCCCTCTCCTGTCTCTCCCGGTCAGCTTTCTCCTTCTCCCTCTCCTTTTTGGCCCTCTTGCTGGAGGCGGTGTGGTGCTCAGTGGTTTCCTCAGGCTCCTGGGGCTGCTCGTCAGAGGAGAGCATCTGGAGCAGGACGCCCTGGGTCCGGTCCCAGCACTGCAGCACGCGTCGGACGTGCGACTGGCTCTGCTCATAGAGACGGAAGCGGGAGAGCAGCTGCCTGTCGGCCTCAGCGCACTGTTAACATTATTCACAGACAAAGCTGGAATTACTACAGGAGATTTAGCAGTGAAGGAGCTCTGTCCAAATGGGTGCAGCTAATGACAATTAAGAGGTTTAGGGACTCTAAATCACCAGATTAGCTTGTTATGTGTTTCCTGGTGATGCTATCCCAGAAACAGCACTGACATTTTTGTGTTTCAATAGTTGAATTAGGCATGAATGAATAGTTCTACATGTAGAAGGGTTTCTATTTCTCTTTGGCAGCCAACTCTAAGCTAAGTGCAGGCAACACATTACAGACAAAATATGCTACCACAGGCTTCTCATATAAAGCCTCATTGTTTTCATTCATGACAGAAGTCCCATTATGGGGTTTTATAGTGATGAATGGCTCTTAGCCATATTCATCCTGCCATTTATCACTAGCTTTAGGCCAAACTGACCAGCTCTCTCTCCAGCTCATCAGTGTCAGAATCTTCATGGCCACCGGGCATGTCGTCCTTGTTTTCATTGGATTTCTTTTTCCAGCCTCCTTCTTCGAGCTCTCTGGCACTCTCCAGAGGCGAGTCTTTACCATCTTTGCTTTCCGTGCAAGCAGATATTGTCCTGCCCTCTTTAGATACAGCTGGTTGCTGGTCCAGTTTAGTGTCGGAACGCAGTGCCACAGCAGACTGCAGGGAGGCCAAACCAAACAAACAAAGTGTTTTTATAAGCTCGTCATCTCTGGGAATAGCATGTGCATTTCTCACTAGCTGCTGATCTGACCTGCTTCCCGCCCAGCTGGCTCCTCTTTCCGGAGGAGTCCTCTTTAAGCACCTCCTTCTTTCCTCTCTTGTTCTTTTTCCTCATCTCCTCCTCTTCTCTGAGTCTCTCCATCTCCTCATGCTGCCTCCGCTCCTCTTGTTCCTGCTCCAGTCTCTTCTGTTTCCTGCCGGCCGCGCACAGACAACATTCATGCTCTTATTACTTCTCACTTAGAGTACTTCTGCAGGCCAGAAAACAAGAGCCAATTTCCACAGATCTAGTTATAAACCATGACAATCCACCGGTGAACACATTTTAAAATCTAGAATTAGCGTTACTTGGCCTTTATATAGGTCAGACAACCAATTTCCTAAAAATAGAACAAAGCCTAATTACTGACCTAGTGCTAAAAAAAGTTACAATATTCAACATTCAGTATTCAAAGTTTTTCCTCATTTATCAGGCAAAGAGGGAGTTCTATATTTGTTCTAGGCATATTGAACAGGTCACCTGCGTTTGTGTTCCCTTATCATCTCTCTGTGTTGGAGGTCTATAAGTTCTCTCTCTTCCTCAGGTAGGGCATCGTACTCATCCTCATCCATCTCCTGCAGACGGAGTTGTTCTCTCTCCATCTGCTCCTTCTTTATGGCCTCTGTTCACATACACGCACATGTTTGTACTATTAGTGGTTCTCAGCTGTTTATTCTTCCATTTACCACTAGATTCATCAACGTCTGTATAGTTGCGTAACTACTGTATAGCCACTACAGTAATATTCCCGGTCTGGCACGGCAATATCCATCTTGTTTTCATTTTTCTGTTTTATTAGATTTTTATTTATCCACCCTGCCTCTCTCCCTCTCTCCCTCTCTCTCTCTCCTTATCCATCGCCTCCTGCAGCTTCACCTGCTGCCTGCCACCGTTCTCTCTCTGTGGCTTTGAAGGCGTTGTAGCTGTAGATGAGGTCGATCACATAGATGTGCTGCCGGTTGTTAAAGGCTTTGAGGACGATCTGGAGCGCAGCACTTGGGGAGCGGCAGAAAATCGTCTCCAAGCTGTCAATCACGACACCGCGGTGACAGTCGCTTAGCTACAGGCAGAGCGGGGATGCACAATTAAATTATGTCAAGAGGGTGAGCATTTGTTCCCCCACAAATGACCGTGTCGGCTGTGTAATAGGAAAAAGAAAAACTGATGACTGGCAGTTATTGTCAACCACCAAGTGATTTCCCAGTGGCTGTAGTGCTATGTTACCTGAAGTCTCTCTGACAGGATCTCCACCAGCATCTCGTCAGGCAGTAAGCCACTCACTGCTGCCAACTCACCGGTCTGGCTCATGCTCTCACTCGGTAACCTCTGAACCTGCCCAAACAACAAACAACGAAGCATAATTATACACACGCTCACATGCGCACGTATTTAATTGCCCATTCTAATTCATAACAACATTTGTGCTTTCTCTTAACCGTAAGCTAAAAGGGCTGAACAAAAATACAGAAGCGCATATAAACATTTGGCAAAATACAGACAGCATCAAGCCATCCCAAGAGAGGTTATGTAATAGCTGGTATTATGGAGTGTATAGTCCCATTAGAGGCACCATTGAAGCAGCAGGATTGGAGTTGTTGTTCTTCTTTGGTCCAGTGGTGCTGGTCTTGTTACGTGTCGATACGGTGGACGCAGGGGCTTTGGGGTCAGTGGCCTGAACTCCCTCTGCTGTGTGTCTAGCTACTGCCTCCACACTGAGAACTCCAAGAGTCTGTCCAGCAGAACCAGCCACGTCTGAACCAAAGACACAGTATCAGTCTCATCCGCTTTAGTGGGCCAAGCAAACACGTATATATGCTGTGGGTTCCGCACGCCTGTCTTGGCCTCACCCGGGTCCTCCACAGCCATCTGCGTGACCTCCATGAGCTCTCTGGCCTGTATGGCTGCACTTCTGGTGCCGGACGATACCGCCTCCTGCACCACGCCGTCGAGGGTCAGACACGCCGCACCATAGCGCCTCGCCAGACTCACCGCCAAGGCCGTCTTACCTACACATAGACTCACACCATCATCTCACCAGACCTGACCATACACACTGATGCACTGCACCATATATACCGATACACTGTACCATATATACCGATACACTGTACCATATATATTAATACACTGTATCGTATATACCGATACACTGCACCATATATACACGATACACTGCACCATATATACTGATACACTGTACCATATATACTGATACACTGTACCATATATACCGATACACTGTACCATATATACCGATACACTGTACCATATATATTAATACACTGTATCGTATATACCGATACACTGCACCATATATACACGATACACTGTACCATATATACCGATACACTGTACCATATATACCGATACACTGCACCATATATACCGATACACTGTACCATATATACTGATACACTGTACCATATATACCGATACACTGTACCATATATACCGATACACTGTACCATATATACACGATACACTGTACCATATATATTGATACACTGTACCATATATACCGATACACCGCACCATATATATTGATACACTGCATCATATATACTATACACTGCACCATATATACATTATACACTGCACCATATATACTGATACACTGCATCATATATACTATACACTGCACCATATATACACTATACACTGCACCATATATACTGATACACTGCACCATATATATTGATACACTGCACCATATATACACGATACACTGCACCATATAAACAATACACTTCACCATATTTACACTGATACACTGCACCATATGTACTGATACACTGTACCATATATATTGATACACTGTACCATATATACGATACACTGCACCATATATACACTGATACACTGTACCATATATACACTGATACACTGTACCATATATACCGATACACTGCACCATAAGTGTAGTCTGAAACAGGATGTGAGCAGCTGCTACTCCACAGCTAGGCTCGGTGTCCTACCTGAGTGAGGAGCCCCGTGCACTACGATGGCGATGCCCCTGCGATTGCGAGCAGCCCGACCCTCTGGGGACAGATCCGCACCCATGTACCGGGCCTTTGCCCTGGACACCGGGTTCACCTCCAGATCCCCCACGCAGCTCATCCTGCCGTCCTGTTTGACCAGGTCTGTGAGGAGAAGCTCTGTGAGTCTGCCTCTGTCTGAATAATGACTCCAACATAAGCACATTGCTTTAACGAGTAGTTAGTGCTGAGGATCAGTCACTTTTTTTTACTAAGCAGAAGCATACCTGCACCTGAGGGAGACACATCTTTAGATGGGACAGCAGTTGTCCCCATCCTGTCCTCCTCCACAGGATGCTCTTCAGGTGGAGAGCCAGAAAAGTCCTCATCTTGAGCCGCACTCTCCCCCTTCTCCCTGATGTTGGAAGTCTCATCCTCTGTATGTGAGCCAGACTTAAACTCTGAAGGACATATGGATGTTGCTTGGCTCCAAAATTAACAAGCATTCCCTACCAGGAAGCATCCCTTTATTATGAAGGATGATGGATCAATAGCACACAATATCTGACTGTACTCATTCATAAATGTAGAGCTCTCTGTCAGTATTTTCCAGTTTTGAGAAAAACAGCATATCTTGTGTTGTGCAAAAAGAGATGCACAGAAGCCTCTGTGAAGTATACCAGTCAAATTACATGTAGACTTTACATAACTTTGCAGATAATATAATGTATATCAGTGTTAACAATGTGTTACAATGCTTTACACATGTCTACCCATTATCTACTAGAAGCAAAACACAGCAATTTGGACCAAGTAGTTATCAATTTGCAATTTTATTTTTTTGCAATTGAGCCCATGCTAATTGGTACCTATCAGCTTTCAATAATTAAGGCTTTTGGCAGAACGATCCTATAATGGACATGTAAAGGAAAACACTATACCCTGCCCAGGTTCCTGGGAGCAGTTCTGTTTGTAGAAGTCCAGAAGTTCAGCAGGCAGGGACTCTCCAGGGGCACGAGGGGGCAGTAGCAACACATTTTGTGCGTCATAACCTTTCATCATCCTCAGAATCTGTGAAGACCAAATGAGAAGTGGCTCAAGTTCAGATAACAACAGAGCAGACAGGAAAGGCCGGAGGTGAGCTGATGCTTCAAAGTACTGTCACAGCTAAGTAGTTCTGAGGATTGGGATACAGCACTTTGAAGTTTAGTGTGCAACCTGGAACACGGAAGGGATTGAACCAGAGATATAGAGAGAGAATTGTCTTGATGCAGTGTCACCAATGGGTGACACTGTACAAAACAAGGTTTCTGTTGGGTGCAAGTGTGGTACATTCCTGGCAATGTTGTTCAATTAAAAAAGTCACAACAACAGTTTTCTACAAGGTTAAACCTTGTTCTTGGAACATAAATCACTCCTTCAAAGAAAAAGAAACAGATTAAACATTTCTTAATCACCAATCAGACCAACTTTTAACAAAAAAAAGTAAAAAGGTCAGAACCTTCTCTTCCTCCAGGTACTGCATGTCGAAGTCCAGAGAATAGAACTCGATGGAGTAGGGACAAGGGTTGTGCACCAGCACTATGGCTTCCTCCCCATTGCTGTAGGGAAGCACAGGACCCAGTTCCAGCACCGAAGTGGAGAACTGCAGCTGGGGTTCCTCACCCTGGCCCTGAGCCACCAGCAGGACCCGCTGGGTGCTCTGGGTCACGACTATCACCAGGGTCTCTCTGTACGCCCTCTGCATGGGACAAAGACATGAGAGGGATAATGACTTGACTTGTCTGTGTGTATGTGGGAGGCAAATTATTGACTGCACGCTTATTTGGGCGAGTTGAATTTCAGGTTTTGTTTGTGCAGCACTTTTACAGTGAACACTCTCGCAAACCGTTCTCAAAGAAATGTGGGCCCAAATCTTTGATGAGGATGAGAACGGCAAGGAAAAACCCTTTGGGCAAGAAACCAGAAGAAACCTTGAGAGAAGTTGAGACTCAAAAGTGGATCTTACTCCCTGGGCTGCACCAGGTAGTGATTACATGAATACCTGTGTAATAGTGAGTCACTTAACATGATATCATAGTGTGAGGTTTAATTCAAAATTTAAATTCATTTTGCATCATTATCATTGTTTCACAATACTTAGTAGTTCACCTAAGCATTACAGGCGGCTGTCATGTGGGAACATGAACAGGTGTGGCCTACAATGTTCCCTCATCCTTTTAATCTATCTGCATCAAACTAAGGTAAATGTGAATTATGTCATCAGCTATCGAGATCCTACTGTAGACAAGAAACAGAATGCTCATACTGTAGTCTACAGAGTCAATGTTCTATTATCTCCAAAGTGTTTTAAGACAAAAAATTATTTTTCATTTACTTACAGTTTCTTTTCCAATAATGCACATTTATCCCCTAGAACCATGTTTTTAATCAAACACAATTTTATAGCTCAATGCACAATCTTCTTATGTTCAGGTATGATGCTTTCTCCCCCACAGACACATCTGAATCACTCTGACAAACCACAGCACTCTCCAGAAAAAGTCAGATTTGCCTTTGCTAGAGTACAAGAGCTGGACTTGCAAATATGTGAAATATAACAAAACTGAACTGACAGAGTACCTGTCAGTACCACTCTATAGGGTATCCGTGTGTCTATTTTTCAGTTTGCAATTTGTGTGCAAGTTTTGGTGTATGTGTACTGAATATGTGTGTGTGTGTGTGTGAGTGCATGTGTGTGTAAACAAGCAGCAGTCCGAACCGAGATAAGATTAAGTGTGTGCGTCAGCTTGGCTCTTATCAGAGTCTCTCTGGGCTCATTGATCAGACCTAGCAGGGCGCCAGTCGCATGGCCTGATGGGAAGGATGAGAACTGAATATACACCAGTCTTTCCGGTGAGATATGCATTACGATATATAAATAGGAGCCGATAAAGGGTTTGGGAGCACAAGTTCTCTCTAGGATCAGGTTTGGTGACTTATAAATGCACCATGTCAGTTTTATTGATGAGTTACGGAGCATCAGCTGTGTTTACTGCTTGTTAGAAGATTCTAAAACTACTAAAACAAGCCCACCTGGATTAGATCTTGGACAGGACAAAAAATTTATTAGTTTCAGTATTGTAATTAAGTTAAATTCAATAAAACAAACACCTGATAATTCTGGAGTTACTATGGCATTCACATTTGACCTTACCCCTTCAGCAGGGGTGAATTTGACCTGAACATTGACCCTGTCCCCAGGATAAACCACACCACTGGATGGCAGCATCTCAAAGACAAGTGGAGGTGGCTGCTCAAAATGGACCTTCCGTCTCAGGTGAGGAGGGAGACGCTTCTCAGCCTGAATACGCAACAACAGAAACAATGAATAGTCATTTATGTGCCAAAATTCTGACAGAATGAGAGAACCACTCATATTCCCTTCACGTCAGGTATGTAGTGATGTATCTCAACACATTTTCAGGACTGCAGACAGCTAATCCAGTGAAGCGAGTCTCATGAGTGGCTCTGTGTGCAGCAGGGTGTGTAGGATGTCCCTGTACCTTCCTCTTGGGCTGCTCCTCCTCCTCCTCCTCGATGCTCCACTCACAGGGCACATGCTCAGGGTTGTGCAGCTGCACTGTAATCACCTGGCACATGCCACACCGCACGCTGTCGAATTGCAGCACATCTGTGCAGGCGATCAGGGAGGGCATGGTGACCACAGCACGCAAACGTACCTGCACCGTTGGACCACCAAGAACCTGTCAATCACATAGGGCTTTAAAGGAGCTTCCTCCTTCAGAGACATGGGCATGGCAAATAATACAGAAAGGAAGTGAGTGATGAGACTATACAAATCCCTCCATGACTATATTCCATTCATCACATTACTATTGTTGGGTACAATATTTTTTTACTGAGTATGAAGGAGAGTAAAAGCCTTACACATATACATGTATGTACAAAAGTTGAAAGTTTATGTTAAGTGGAAGGCTGCAGAATAACCAAGCACCAGCTCTCACGGAGCTAAATTTCACACTTGAAGGATGAACAGTTCTCTCATGGAACTCTTTTTATCTGAGAAGTGCCATTAATGCAGCAGATGCCACATCAATCCAAAGTCTTTGGAGCTTTGCAGCTTTAAAGTTAGAAGGAGCTCATCATAGCCAGACATTACCTTTCCATTTCAGCACCTGTACAAACTTCTGAGAAACGCGTTCAACTGGGGCCTACAGGCTGATGAAATCTGTAATTATTTTACCTTGAGTATTTTCAAAAACAATATGGGCCAGATGATACATCTTCCAGGGTTTAGTTCTTATTGTCTCATAAAAAGCAGAAGTATATTCCAGTAAGCACAGCCACAAAAGAAGAACTTGTTCATCAGTTACTAAAGAAAAATAAAACCCTTTGCCAAAGTTCACATGAAGTAGACCCAACATCAAATCTTTGTGATTTTGCACTCAAATGTCAAAGGTCAAACAGAACAAGGAAATCAATTATCCAAAATGTCGTCCAGTATCTCCTACTCTAAAAGCATGACTACTGATCTCCACAACCTGTAAAGGCATGACAGTGAAGATCTCCTCTGCCTGTAAAGGTATGATAGAGCTGGGCTTTCCTACCTGTAAAGGCATGACAGTGCTGATCTCCCCAAGATCCAGATTTGCACCACGTGGATCAAATTTCACTTCAAATGTCTCTGTCTCACAGTAGGGCAGATTCTTCACCCTGTCTAACTCTGTGCTGAATCCTAGGATGTGATAGGATAGGATGTGAAGTCAATATGATAATGCCAAGGCTCAGTCTATGAGATGTTAGAGCCAACAGCCATGTGGTGCTGCACGAACCAACCTGTGCCTGCTAATGATTGGTGCTCAGCTCGGAAAGACACGGAGACAGGCCCAGTGTTGGTCACTTTGATGATGTGGGTAGGAACGTTGCCATGGACCACACAGCCAAAGTCCAAGATGTAATCAGGCAAAACAAACCTGTTGAGACGATGCTTTATAAACAACCGCACTTTCTCATCAGTCAAAACAAGGATCTTTTAATAAACAAAGTGAACTTACCTGCTTAGCTTTTTGCATCGTCTGCTATCTGTGGATCCAGGTGTTTCCTTTTGCTCGGGATGCCTTTGGGATTTCTCTCTGTTTTTGACATTTTCTCTCACCAAGAGCCTTTCGACTTCCATCTGCAGCAGGACATCATACTGCACACAAACACACGAACATGCTCACTAGGTAAATCAGCAAAATGGTCAGTGACAATGTTACAACTGAAGCAAAGTGACATGCAATTCAATTTAAGATTACACTGACCAAATCTTTAGAATTGCCCTTTACAATTATTAAAAATTTGTTGTCCTAATAACTCATGTTATCTTTTCTCCATGTGTGACACACATTTGACATTAGGATGGCAGTGCGAACATGGCACAAAAAAATGGCATTTTCAATCCCGGGCCCACTTTCATATGTGGTACTGACATCCAATATGTATCCGATATGCAGCACTGTGACTCAGTGTCTGAACAGCCAGATGGAGGCACTCACAGTGGGGATGCAGTCCTCCTCAGGCAGCTCCTCTCCTCCTCCTGTCCCAGGTCTGCTCAACACCTCCTCTCTCTGCCTCCTGCTCTCCATGGCTTCTTTGGCCTCCTTCAGCACAGAGCTATATCGCTCCTCATCTATGCACAGACACAGATTCAGCCTGGATCAAGGTGGGCATGCTGCATGTTAGGGGTTAGAGTTTCATTGCCTACAGCAAAATTATATTGTGTAAAAAAAGCAACGACCTTATGATTCAAAGTCTCCCACGAATTAAACCAAAGATCTGCACTATTTACTACCAGATGCCTGACTAAGCAGTGCATTGCAGCACCTCAAATCGATAGCCAATCAAAGCCTCTGCTTTATTTCCGTTTCAGAACCAACATTTGCTGACATTTGTCTGGATCGCAGCTCCCAGTAAGTGTAAATGTGCATTCTAGGCAGGTTCCACAGATTAATCACACTCATTCACAAATTTCCAGGTTGGCCCAACACCAGATGGCTCTGATCAATAAGATTCTTCCACAGGTCTATGAACTGGTGCAGGGTCAGATGTATGTGATTAATAGCACCATTATAGTTGACTTCAAATTCCCAATCAGCAAAAATTGCAGCAAGGCTGGCCTCTCAGCTGGCCCTGAATCACACACGTTTTAGATTGGAGAGTGCAAGCCAAAGAAAGCCAAAGAATAGAAACCTAGCACTGGTCAGGTTAGTAAGGTCTTACCAAGGTCCCTGGGCAGGTCCAGGCACACTCTAGGGAAGACACCCTCTCCCCTTAGCGTAATGTCCTCTGGCTCAAAGAAAGCAACCTGTAGCTGGAAAGTCCTATGAAAAACATCTGGCATTCCAGGTAGGTAGTACACAGAGAGCTTCATTTCTGCATTCGCCTCCAAGTGCCCCTTTAGATATGTCAAAAAATGTGTATCAGGTAGTAAGTAGTCATTTCAAATTAACACATAAATGTTAAGACAGACACATGGTCTTTATCATGAGCCTCTCACCCACTGACTCTCTGACTTTGCCACAATTTGCACTGACAAACTGCAAATAGGATCTAAGGGAATCCTATTTCCTGAGACATTATGATGTGATAGGCATTGAAGACAAAAATCATCTTAAATACTGCCAGGTGAAAATTGCTTAAAGAGAGGCACTCTAACAGCCTACAATTACTATATATGGGACATTTTTAGCCTGCCATTACAAACTAAATGTAATGATCTAATTTATTTAATCCAGACTTCACTATTACCTCTTTTCCAGTCTAGGATCAAATGGTTACAATATTCCGTCTGCCTGATTGGATACGTGTAAACGGTTACAACAATCAGTCTGCCATTGTGGACACAGAATGAATGAATGAATGAAGTTATATTGAAAAAGGCTTTATGATGGCATATAGCTTCTCACCGTGCCGGGTATGACCATGGGCTGGCCGGGTAAGGGGTCTTTAGCAGAAACCTGATCGCCTTGCAGAGGAGCACTGAAGTCAAAGCCCACTTTCCCCGTGTTCCTCAGAGTGATCTCTGCTTCTGCTACACGGTCAAACACCTGAGAAAGAGAAACACATTTTTAAATGTGCTTTTATTCCAATATATAAAATTGAAAAACGACCAAACAATGGAAAATGCATGTGTGGTATAAACCTGAGGGCCAAGGTCAATGTCTGTTGTGTCCAGGGCATAGGTGACCAGTGAAGCCTCTCCTTTGACTGTGATCTCATATGTAGGGCCTTCTTCCACCTCACACAATGCCAGCATCTGACCACTGATGTGGGCGTGGCCAAAGAACGAAAACGTCACCTGCTGACTTTCACCTGGCTGTAGCACCCCATAGATCGGCAAGATGTCAAATACCTGACAAAATGAACAGTGAACATTTTTGAGTTTGAGTCATGGGTATGATATTACAACTGAAACCATTCATCAAAACTGGTCCAGGTTTCCCAAAAGATGTGTATCATCTTGTCTCATTTGAGATGATCTTAACCCAATACAATCATTTTGGGAAACGATACCTACCTCCTCCACACCAACACTAGGGACCTCTCTGCTCATTAGGCTGGCTGTGCTGAGTCCCTGCTCTGTTCCAGTGGGCCTCACCGTTGGGCCCATTCCAAAGTTATTCTGCCCATGTGGAATAGAACTGTTCTGGTTATGGGTAAGATTCTCCAATCTCAAAACATCTGGGCCAGACGTCGAGGATGACCGTTTCAGGGACAGTGTTCCCTCCTTTATCTCACTTTCTGGGTCTTCCTTGTCAACAGACTCCTCCTCTACCAACTGAGGTCTAGGGGTTTTCCAGAAAAGAACATTTATAAATCACATTTCAATGGCTCATCAAAATGCAACAAAATCTCATTTGGTCTCAATGACAGTCAAACTATCAGGGTTCAGTCTTTCCCCTTTCTATTAGGAGCTTATAGGGTCAGGCTAAGAAAATTGGTTCTGTCACAGTAGCCATTAATAACAAAGACGACTTAATAATTGAATAAGGGTCATCTATCACAACATGCCCCCACAGGAAATCTCAGCCTCACAAAAGACTGCAAAGCAGCAGAGGAATCCAGAAAGATTCGCTAGAAACTCCGATGACTGAGGAGCAAAGGATTCAAGATAACACAGTGAAAAAGACCAGCAGTGAACAAGGCATAAAAGGGGACAGAATTTGTCAAACATACACACGTGCGCACACATGCACACGCACACGCATGCACACACACGCACACACACAACTTTCCCTGACAGATGAGGATGCATAGATACACATTATGTATCACATCTTCAAACACAAGAGCTCTCAAAGTCTGGGTTTGTGCAAGTTGTTTTGTGGAAACAGCAGGGGGCAGTGTTGTATGAGGAATCAAGTCTAATTGAAGCACTTTCACTCATGCAGACAGAAAGGGCAATATTTAATGTGTAAAATGAATGCCCTCTTCAGGCCTCTGCACAGTATGAAACACCTGCATACATAAAAAAAACAACATTTTATCTTTTCGCATTTAATTTGATCTAATTTAAAGTGTAAAGAGGGTTCTGTTCTGTTCCACTGCCCTTGTTTATGCATGTTCATGGATTCCATCTTCTCTCACTAATCCCCATGACATCTCTATGGCAAACAATTTAATTAAGCAAAACTGACAGCACTGAAGGAATAAGACTGTTCATTACAGTTGTTAATGCAGTGATGCACACTCTCTCAGGAAAAGCCATCTGGCTGAAGGCTCTTCTGGGACACAAAGTATTTACAAAGAGGCACAAAAACACTGTATGTGGCACACGTATGCCACACAGTTAACATATCAGAGTGTTTATTCCTGCAGCGTCCAGCCAGCTGATGTACAGTGAAGGCTTACAGGTGATCTGCACTAGTTTTATGGGGAATGTTGTTCCTAAAAAAAGAAAATTAAAGAGGAAATATGCCAAATATGTCATGACACATGGAAGACATCCTTCCTCATCCTCATCCTTCATCCTTATTTATTCTCATTGTTAGATTAGCAGAGCTACCCTGGGTCTGTGAGCAACGTCAGCTCCCCGCCTTTGACAAACAAGTTTCTCTGACCTGCTCCAGTGCCCCCTGGTGGAAGCCCCCGGCGTCGGCGATGGCTCCTGGCGGGTCTCATATTGCTTCTCCTCCGTAACTTCGTTCGTAATGCTCGTCTCACAGGGAAACCTTCCAGCAGACAGGAGAGCAGGCAATCAGACTGTCCATCAGACATGGATGGTGAAAGTGAGTCAGCTAACTCAGATGAAAAACCCTACCTGTCAGCAAGAAATCCCCCCCAGCCTACCCCAACCCCACCACCACATAGCAAAGAGCGATGTCACTCAATGGAATGGTATAATGGTGCAGGTTTTAATTACTCACAGGCTTTTAATTAGCATGCTGGACAATGCATGCTGAAAGCTCAGAGATATTGATAGGAAAGGTCAGTGATGTTAGGTGGCCAGGCCATTGGGCTGCTCTGCAGAGACCAGGAGGGAGCCATTAATCTTTACTGGTCGGTACGCTAGTCTCATGGAGAGCACTATCGATTCATTCGAAGCAGGACATGGCAGCAGCTGAAGAACAATTAAACACTATAAAAACTCTACTCTTCGAGGCCTGGAACTGCCCACTATTGACAGCTGAGATTTAACATAGCGTGCTGTGTGCTCTTCACTGCTCTTGTGGGCTTTTCAATAGCTGCGTGTATGCGAGTGAGCTGTTCACTCCCTGAATGTAATGCCATTGTTTAGGTCGTTTACACAGTTTTCACCAGTTGCTCTGCAATTAAATACCAAAACCACATTTTGCATCCAAATTAGATGCCTAGTTTCATAGTGACTGAAGAGTGATAATCAAGTTTAGCTTCCACTGAACACGCCTATCAGCAAAGGGAGAGCTGCAGATTGGTTCATTCCATCATAAATCACCAACGGCTTATTCAACCATGATGGTGTACTCAATGTCTTCTCAGAACCGGTGAGAAATATGTCTGTGGCCATGGAAATGTAGTGCACCAGGGTACTGGTCTAGTACTGGTAGCGTGAGAAGACATACAGTATATTTAGTTTCATATGCACTGGAAAGGGTTCAGTAGCCCTGTAATGAGAACTGACTGTAATTAAGCTTGAAGGAAAACTTCAACAAGTAAATAACTGGGAACTGTACCAAAAAAGCCATGAACGTTGGTTTACAATGTTACACGCAGCCAAGTGTGTTCAAGGTCAAATTGAGGGTGCTAGGAAAGGTATCCTGGTGCAATTTTAAATGTCCTGTATGTTTAGCTAAGTTGTTTTTCTTCTTCACGCTCGGGTTTGAGAACACAGGAAAGAACAATCAAGTGAAATGCTTGATGGGAAAAGCAACTGGCTTATGGGAAATGCAACTGACTTTTGGTCCTCTAGGTTTAACAACTAACTGTTGTGCTGACACTCCAGGCCAGCCGCTCCCTCTCAACGGATCAGCACCGTGAGCAGGGCTAGAGGAAAGCTGCCCAGGGTTCTACACAGCAGGAGTGGCAGGTCACTTAAGCAGAGTGGTGCAGGCCACGCCTGTTTAACGGAGGGGGAAAGAACAGCTTGCCTAAATGCCATCTTAATTGGCCACTGCGCTGGCAGCTGCTTCCACACCGTCTGTCCACTTCTCGCTAGAGCATTAAGAACGTACCGGGCCCTGAGCAACTCACAGCAATGTCCACGCTGCAGAAAGTGCCGCACCATGCCGTTAATAACCAACGTGTGAGGGACAGGAGCACTGACACACAAGATACGAGATAACACATTAAAAGCAAAGCCTATTGCTGGCTATAAAATAAGGCATAGCCTAATGAATCTCCTAATAATAAGAGTGGTGTATGCATTTTATGGCGTGGATATCAGTTAACTCCTTTTCTGATGACTGCATCTCTTGGGAGTTAGGGCAACCGCTGCCAGATCTATAAGGTATATGAGTGTAAGGTCAAACAAATGCAATACTTCAGAAATGCTAATGAGCCTAACCGTGGATGAAAACGTACATGGGCCAGTGACCATTAACTCATTTGCATACTGCTGTCTGGCAAGATGTACTAGGTTTCAATCACTATTAGCAGTGGTAGCATTTCTTGGGTGAACTTGTCCTTCAAGTTTTTGTAAAATTAAAAGGAAAGGAAACTTCTAGCAACATGCCCTACTTTAAAATAATGGCTCAAGCATGAAAAAAATGCAAAGCAATATCTCTACCAAGTTCATTAGTGATGTTTAATACTTTTTTTATTATTTTGATTGAAACCATATTGAGGGCAGATTTGAGCTTCATATATCGTATATTGACATCTATTAGAAATGACATTATTAACCATGAATGTATGATATCATAATAGCCTGTTCTTGATCAAACCTACTCTTCAAACGGCTCTAATGCCACTACCTGATGGCGTAGTGCTGCTGGTCCAGCAGGAAGGCCCAGCGGTAGGACACGGGAAGAGGGCTGCAGTTGGTCATGGTGAGCTGTCGCTGGGCCTCGGTGCAGTTCAGCACGCAGCCGAAGTCCACTGTCTTGCTGGAAAAGTGCAGGTTGGGGAAGTGCACCTCCCCTCGCAGGGCCACGCTGTCCCGCTGGGGGTGCCCACTATAGCGGATCTCCAGCGCACCCTCGGCCACGCGGCTCACCGGCTCTGGCCGGAAGGAGGGGTCGAAGCGCACCCACACCTCCGTCTCGGCACCCGTGCCCAGCACCAGACACTAGACACACCAGCGCATGTGAGCAACACTGACTAATGGTTCAGTTACCCTAGAACATGGGTTCTCAATAGAAAGATAGATTAAATGAGATTAAACTGCACATTTATTGACAGTGGCATTCAGGTGATTTATAAATCATCTGCTTATAAAATAGGTCTACACAAGTGAGCTGTGACTGCAGAAAGAAAAAAAAGCTTTAGATAAAACCATAAAATCTTCTCTGTGTGTCTCTGTCAGTGTCCTAAGACCATGAGTATCGATACCATTGTAGTTACCCTGCTCTGACACAAGTGAGGTCACATAATGGAAGAACAGAGGAAGAACACTAAACAGTATAGTGTCCAAGTCTTATAGTATGCTGAGAACCTTACTGTAGTCTAAACCTTACTGGTGTTAGATGTAGCCTCACTGGTTTTAGATGGAGTTTCCTTAATAAATCACTAATAATTGGTTCTACCTGGCAAAATGGATCATCTGAACACAGAAACTTTGAAGTGATATAATTATTTCGGTGCAATTGCTTGTTATATTCATGGGTGCACTGATGAAATACAGTGAAATAGAACGAATTTTAAAACGTATATAGCGACCTATTGTTATGTTGATGTGTCTTTTTTCCCCAGTAAGTTCTAAAGAACATTTAAGCCTAAGGAGCTACTCAGGAGGCAAAAGGCTTTTCAAGTTTATATTCATGGTAACATTAAGAACCCCACAGCCCTCTCAAGGAGTCTTTGAGTGCACCTTTGAGATGGTGAAGAGGTCATCTCCAGTGCATTCACAGAGTCCAAAGGGCTCTGCCACGGTGAGCTCCAGGGAGAGGGCCAGGGTGCAGACACTCTTGAGATGCAGACGCTGGTACTGAGGCCCAGGGGATTCACCTGGAACCTGGAGAACAGAGAGACGGAGAGAGTGCATTGAACTCAACAATCACAAACAATCTGAAGGCAACTGAAGTGCGTACCAAGACCGGGCAAGAAATAAATAGATGTTTATACGGGGCGTCCTTGTACAACATTTTTTTTTGCGGATAATCATGTCATACAACAGGATGCCCCATATATACATATACATGATTTTTCCAATACTTTGCGACCCATGGATGGATGGCTGTAGTAATATTTTACAGACCACTGTCATTTCTGTAAGGTCAGTGCGCATTTCTAAAAATCAAGACGTCAATCTCAATTGCTGAGTTTTTTTTCTCCTTCTTCCTCCTCTTCTCATGTCTTTAATTGCTTTTAGTCCTGCAAGCCCCGAAATGAGCTGCTGTAAATCTAGAAGTACAGGCTGTCAACATGCACACAAATGGGTCCAAATCAGATAAAAGAATGCCACTGTGCCAAATTAGCATTTTAGTTCTGAAGATGAACTGGCAAGGTACCATTAAAGCAGCTGTCAGAAGATAATGGAGATCTATGAAAATCAGTATGGCAAAAGCCCAGATTGAGGAAAGAACAGTTTGTGTGCACATGTGTGCGTGTTCCTGTGTGTGTGCGCATGTGTGTGTGTGTGTGTGTGTGTGTGTGTGTGTGTGTGTGTGTGTGTGTGTGTGTGTGTGTGTGTGTGTGTGTGTGTGTGTGTGTGTGTGTAAGAGAGAGATAATAAAAGTGATCTAGTGCAGACAGAAAATCAGTTTCATTAAGATGATGGTTCTCCCTGCGCTGGAAGTGCTTATTCTTCAGCTTTGTTGGGACGCAGGAGGAGCAGAGACGTACGGCGTGTACTACGAGCACTGGTGCTGCAGCACACTTCAAGACTGCTGTCCTAAAACATATCATTATTTCACCAAACGAGCTGCAGCTTCTGCACAGCAAGTTTGATCCACTAATTTAACCTGAAAGTGAAAGGAAGAAAACTCTTTCATCTAGACAAAATAATGATGCCATTCTACAGTGCCAGTATTTGGATCTGGCATCTGTTTCCAGTTTATTAGACAATAATTCTGCCCTGTGAATGAAGCCTTGTGAATGAATCTTTCAACAGTGAACTGACTGATATATCTATCGTCTGATACCTAAACATTTTTTGCAGGAGCTTTGTAGACGAGAACTGGGCAGGATGCACTACATCCGGTAATGGGCACCGTTTGTTTGGAGAATCAAAGAAGTAAACAAGCCAGTGTGGAGAAAATGTCTTTGTGAGAGAAGAGATAATTGCCACCCTCCCAGCACATGGAACAGCCCGACACCTCCCGGGTGTATGAAGCAGCCCTACCAACATTCACATGAACATTTGATGAACAAAATCTTTCATCGCTGATCTGTGGCACAATTCTCTCGACACATGACAGAAATGACATCCGATGTAGAAGCTCCTGCATAATACCAAGTTCTGCTGCAAATTGTGCACTGATGACATTATGAAATACCAATGTAAAATAAGTAGCTAAACCTTATGTTGTGCTGGAGGACAAAGTTGTCAAGGAATTCAGTCGGAAAAGATGAACACGTGTACAGATAGAGGCAACACATACACACCTTTTCCACATAGAAGTTGAGCTGCTGGGACGATATGTCCAAGACTGGGGCGATGAACTGGCATGTGACATCCACCGTCATTATGCGATCCTTCCCTCTCTGGTGACCCACAATGGCATGGCATACTAGCTTCTCTCTTACTACCTACACACAAACACACACATACACAAACACACACACACACACACACACAAACACACAAACACACACACCCACACACCTTTCATATTCCCAGCCTCAAGTCAGATATGCCCCTTTTTCATAGTCTCATCTCTTATCTTAAAACGATCTTTAAGCAGGCTTGACAGCACTGCTCTGAAATGCAGCGATGCTGTGTCAGCCATGAGCTCTAGTGTGCTGAAGCACTCCCAGGCCCACGCTGCTCCGAGCAGTGAAGTCGTGGCGTAGGCTGGTGCGGCCGGAGCTTATCTCCGCTCCTCACCTCCCCTCCACTCCCGCGCCCCAGGTAATCAATGGGGGTTCAGGGCAGCGATGCCCCCAGAGAGGTTTATACGTTGCTCGGCATGGCTCCAGTAAGGAAAGATTAAGGGGGGATTCAAGCCTTTATCTGTGTGCTGTTCAACCTTCAGCTGCCTGTACTGCTGTGTGCAGCAGAGAAGTGCAGCACTTGCTCTGTGCGGCTTGGAACAGTTAAGATTATGATCCATTATTTTCCATAATGTGAATGTGATATGCATGCACACCGTCAGCTTGATAAACAAAGTGTATGTTCCTAAAGCTCCTAAAGCATTCTGTACGCAAGCCTGCAATTAAATAGTATACTGAAGTGTAATAAAAGCAGGTGGCGCCGAGGTGTCAGTTTTTTTAATTAATACAGAAGCCCCAGTGAAGGATCTTCAACTAATTAATACATACTTACTCGAAAGCCACTATTGCTGCAATGTTATACCCAGCCAGTAAGTTACCACCATGTAGACATATTAAGTACAATTCAGTTATATGGCATGTTACATTAGCAAAATAAGAGATTTTAGCTCCACCTTGGGTACATCACACGAGCCCTCGAGGAGCATGTGGGCTGACTGCCCAGGTGCGAGCTCCAGCCGCATAGGCGTCAGCAGGAAGACGGGGGCATCCAGAGGTGGGGACACCAGCAGGCTCTTGCCTTCCTTGGAGGGTCTGGCTGGTAGCTGGCCCCTGCGACGGAACTGGGGAAACCCCTCCGTAGTCCAGTAAAGCTGATGCAGGCGCCGGCCCCTGTTGCTTATTCTGAAGTGGTACCGGCAGGGCCCTGAGCTGCGGGGCAAACATGAGGAGGCGTGTCCTTTCGGAGCTTAAAACACCTGGATTGGCTGACTTTTAGAAAGGATTGAGACTATGTGCATCGATCTCTCTGCAACTCACAAAGCAATCAATTTCCACACAAACTCAAGTTGCATTTTGCCGTGTACCTAAAGTGGGTCCCGAGGTCAAGGCTGGGGGCGAACGGCCGATCGGTAACAATGGTGGTGCCCTTTCCAGTGGCGGTCACAGCGACGGTGTGGGTGGGGCTGCCCTGGATGGCCAGGTGTAGTGTGTCCTGGACATGCAGTGTGTCGTCCAGGTGGGCCACCAGGCACAGCTCCAGCTGCCCGTGCGGGGGCACCTCTCCTTCTGTAGGCACCACACGCCACTGAGACCTGCTCCGAGCCTGCCAGCAAACCAACAAACACCTTCTAACACCTTCTGGCATTCTACTACAGCACTGCTCAGTCCCACTCAGCACATGCAACTTATATAAAAAAGATGCATGCAAGGAATGGGCTATCACAAAAAAGCATTTCAATTCTGTTGTAATTTATTTCATTTCCAACTGCATTGGCTTACTTTCCAAACATAAACGAATGAATGTTGTTCGTAATGGATGCAAACATATGTTTTCACTGTAAAGCCATCACTCATATCATGTGCAGACTGTGACAATTTCTTCAACATTTCCCTTCAACACACTCCCAAAGCAAAAGCCACACACGAAGCAAATCTCTGCCTTGTAGTTTAATGAGGGCCATCTACTTAATGAGCAGCCATGAAGCACTGTGTTTGTGTGTGCGCGCGTGTGTGTGTGTGCAAATCTGTGGATCCGTGTGCATGCTTTCAGCTCCAACAGTGGGGAGGATGAGGGGAGGGAGGTGGAGTCGGAAAGGTGGGGAAGTGCAGGCTGAGAGATCTACACTCATCTATCAGACTCAGGAGAATGTAGCAGGGCTAATAGAGACAATAAGCATTGTGCTCATGTTTTATCAGCAGTGGGAAGCCAGCCTGGCACCGACGCAGAAATATTCACACAGAGGACAACCTCATGAGCTAAATCTTTCCCTTTCTCAAAAAGCCAAAGCCTTTCTTCTTTAATAAGAAGCTCGGCTAGATTGCCAAGCGAGGAAACCCCTGCAGCTTTCACTCATCATTGTCTCTCTAAGCATGGGTGTACGGCATCGTCCTGACTCTCTCCAACTCCTCTCACGGGCAGCTTCAACTATTCGCTGAACAGCAGATTAAAATCGGTCCCCATAATGCACCACGCTGATTGATGTCTTTAGAATGAAGTTTTAATTGGGCTTTTCCGACCACGGGAAGAGAGCGGGATGCGAGCGGGGTTCTCTGATTAATGGCGTATGATTTATCTTCTTCGGCAGGGCTTGCTCTGTTTTTTGGGGACAGTACGTTGTGTTCCCACCTGCACCACTCCCACAGCTCACGCGAGCGTGGCTCTGAAGGAAGCGCCTCACGCCAGGCCGGACACAGCGCACAAGCTCCCCCGCGTCTCAGGCACATGGCACCATACAGACACATGGCGTGGATGAAAACCTGAAGCCACAACCTTTCCTTCGCGAACTCCCCAGGACTGACATTAGCTGTGCACTGTGGTGGCACATGTGTGTGTGTGTGTGTGTGTGTGTGTGTGTGTGTGTGTGTGTGTGTGTGTGTGTGTGTGTGTGTGTGTGTGTGTGTGTGTGTGTGAAGCAGGCCAAGCCGTCCAGTGACTAGAACCTGGTCCATGGTACAGTGGGGTGGAACCACAAAGACGGCCTCGGATTCCAGCATCCGTGTTCTTGCCATCTCGTGCTCACCATCACCACAACTTCCACAAGAGAGTTTGCCAAACTGAGTATACACACTATGAATCACTTCCACTTCCAGGCCAAGCCTTATTTGAAGGTATTTGAAGGAGATATACAGTATAATATAGAAGGATGTGTGTAGGAATAAATATGCAATATGACATTATTCTATTTTAGTGATCATAGTAAACTAAAAAAAAGTCACAAACAGAATTTAAGATTTATTTGGCTAAATCAAACTCCATACTATAGATTATGTCACTTGTACTGTTAATTTACGTAAAAGAAAAACTTTACATCATAGGATGTAAAAATCCTGCCTTTTACATACCTGTAAAAGGCAGGATTATATAACATTAACAATTATATCATTACATCATTGATTATATAGCAATATTTATGTTAAATTAATACCCCAAAATGATTGACTATCTATAAATGAGCTGTTTGGCAACAACACTCGCAATTCTCTTAAATCTGCCAGCTCAGCCAGCTTCCCACAATCTGCCCTCAAAGCAGCTACTCAACTCATTATCCATGATCACACAGGCAGCAGGCCCCTGCCAAAGCAGAGGGCAATCCGAGGACGTTGACGCACACAAGCAGCGCTTGCGTCCTGGTCTCCTGTCTAACACCACCCACACCCTGTCCTAAAGAATGTTCCTACAGAAAGTTATTCAATTTAGCTTTTAATTTATGGCCAAAACTCTGCAAAAAATAAAGGTCCTGTACCCTGCACCAACAGCTGCAGACACTGCCCTTGGACTGCAGAAAACTGCAGGCCCACTATTCCCTGCAACGAAGTTGGCACTCATTGAAGAAGAAAGCAAGGCTATTATTTTAGGGAGTCATCTTAGGAGTCATAGAGCATTCTCTCAGTCTTCATTTGAACAGAGAAAGAGAGAGATGGTCGATGGGGGCCTGGATCGGGAATAGGGCAGCTTCCCCTTGAGAGACCAATCTAAGTGAAGAACAAGCGGGCTGAAATTTCAATAATCAGATCAGGCTTGCATTAGCAAGGTTTAACACCATTGATTGCTTTGAACTTCATCACAGTGGAGAGGTTTAAAATGGAACCAAATGCCAGTCTCTGGAGTAAACAGCCCCCTTTCCAAACACCTTATACTGCTGCAGCGTGAAAGATCCCCATAACAGATGGACACATATACATAAAGAGCAAATTAATCTGCTTTTATAAAATTCTGCATTCATCTGGCACCCCACGCAGCCTCATCCTGGCTGAAAGACCATGCTACTGAGTGCCTGTAATGTAATTCAAGAAAACTCACCATCGATTGAAGCTGAAAAATGCTTTGTAAACCCTCTTGGCCTATCAACACCCATGTCCTCAACTTAGAGGAGAAGAAAGGGTCAGAGTACTGTTTGTTCAGAGGTGCAAATGTAAAGATGAATGTCAGTCCATGACCAAGGCCACTAATATATTACTATTCACTAAGGCCTGTTATGTGTATAGTGCAGAAAGAGCGTAAAGCCCTTCTGAAAGACCTCTGAAAAGGGGAAAATGGAGATGAGCGGAAATTAGGTCACTTTAAGATATGTGACTATGGGAATTAAACTGACTTTAATTTTTGAGCAACATTCACAGGCATTAGGGAGCAGACCAGAAGATGAGACTAAGCCTTCCACAATAACACCAAATGACACTATTTTTCCCACGTAGTTATGCAGATAAACAGACAACAAAGCAACAAATAAAGACGACCATTAAGATACTTTGGCCTGATAATGCCTACACATGGCATGATGGAGCAAACAATGAAGTCCAATGAAATCTACAATTCCTGCTAACAGGATCAGACTGGCAGCCAATTAACTACAAAGCCAACAAACCATTCAGCCAATTAGGGAATTAATTATACACTCAATTAGACTGGGAATTAATTAAGAGCGCAGTGTAATGAGCAGAGGGAAATCGGGTGTGGTTACAGCTAGCATGCGTGCTGTACTTAAAGCTAAAGAGTATAGGTGCACATATTACTCTGTTATGTTCTGAGTCTAACCACAGGAGACTGGACCCACCGTGTGAGTCTCGAAGCAGGCCGGAATGGGGGAGTTGTTGAACAGCTGCAGCGTCCTCGGGATGTCGCTAAGCACTGGGATAGTGCCAAAGTGCAGCTCGGTGGCTGACAAGGAGGTGGAAGGACCCTGGCCTGTGCAGGACAGGTGCAGTTCCTGCGGGACACAGAGAGACTGGAGGAGCGAGGAGTCCCTGATACAAACATCATGATAACTTCTCTCCTTCATCATGACATGTAATGGCAGAGGATGTGAAGTGGCCTAGAATAAAATCTTGAGCACAAAATTTTGCATTTAAACAGGAAAAATGTTTAAATGTATATAAATGTTTAAGTACTGATTCCCTGTCTGTTTAAAACAGTCAAATGTATCTCTGCCTGTGTCACACACAGGTGCTCACCAGTGGAGGACGCTGATGGCCCAGAATGGCGATACGAGCTGTGAGGTGCTGTGGGCCGACTGTCTTGGCCTGGAGAACCAGAGGGATCTGCTCTGCACTACACGGCTTGATCACACCTCTGGGATGAGGGCTGGAGTACAGCAGAGATGGATTCTCCTCATAATCCTACACACCAGACACACACATACCCTTACATCAATATGGACCATAAATCTCAGTGGGACAGACATTACTGAAAGTAAGGCATCTGTTTGACTGCACATTGGTGAGGAATATGTTTAGCCTTAAACTCTGAATCCGGTCATTAAAATTTCTTTAAGGGTTATTGAGTCTTTAATACATATAATGGATTCTCATGAATTTTACCTGGTCTAGAAGGCCATAGCATGCAGGGAGATCTGTGTGGTTGCTCAGCCTGATGGATTGCTGATAGGGGTATCCCAGAAAGCAGTGCTGGAACTGAAGCTCAGAGCTCTCCAGGTGTACCTCAGGAACAACACATCTACAAAGACACCAGAAAAGGCATAAACATCATGTACACAGTGGGGATTCAGGCAGGCTCTCTGCCAGCTGCTGTGGAAACCCTACCTGGCCTTGATTGGAAGCGCCAAGACCTCCTCCCCCACTCCATGTACATCTACCACAAGAGCAAGACTGTACTGCTGCACAGTGTTGGAGCACAGGGTTACCTGCAAAGGTCACACACACACACACGCAGACAGACATACACACACACATATTATACATTGAACATTACTCCTATAACTATCAGCATCATCCCAAGGAAACTTTCAAAAGTACTTTTTAAACATTATTAAAGCTAATAGCTTTGTATAGATACCTTAATATGGAAAATTTACGTTACATATACAGTAAGGCTGGCTGTGTATAATGGTTCTTATGTCCATTTATGCTGACAGCGTAGCTGCTCTCCTCTGGGACATTTATTGCACTAACCACAGTGCAAGAATGACCAAAGACACCCGGCATGGTGTTCAAAGGTTGGGCACACTACAAGTGCAGAGCTCCTTAGCTGTTGCTTTCTGTTCTGGGCTGTACTGGCTGCCAAGAGCCGACGCCAAGGCCCTACGGCCCCTTCAGGAGCCGCTGGCAAGGGCCTCCGCATCAGCAGACCTCATTTGAACTCGCACAAGAGGCCTGTCATGAGCGAGACCACCACGCCCTGCATACCTTCATGAGAAACTCGGAGAGAGGCCCGCAGACAGAAGGACAGATCCAGCTGATTACTCCTTTCAAGAGTATGACTGCCAGCCGTGATGGGTGAGGAGCTCTGGCAGACAGGTACTTGCAGAACCGGATAGCCAGCAACGGAAAGTGAGATAATCGAAATGTGACAAGGCTCAGGCCGCGTGGTCAGCTCTCTCTGAGATCCCTTCATTCGTCTGTGTTTTCATTTCCTCTATTAAAGAGGCATTTTAAAGCATCTGAGCTGTCTTAAGCTGATTAGGGATTAAAAGATTAAAAGTCTGTCCTGCACTGAGGGGAATTCAAATTTTGAGCCACACTGTCATGGAATTTCCCAAACAAAAGACTACTTTTTTCTCTTTTTTTTTTGGAGTGCATTGTTGTTGTAAAAGGGCAAGCAAGACAGTCTAGTCCAGTGAGGTTAAACTTTGCATAGTGAAATCAATTCAAATCTGTTTTGAATATGTGATGGGAGAATAAAGTGAAGGGTGGGGAAGATGTATAAAACAAAGAGCCCTGCCTTGACGTCCATTTGGCTCTGAGCCCGGAGGCTTCCTGAAGTGGGTGTCACTCTGAATTCTCGCGGCCTCTCCGATACCCTCTCCACCGTTGTCCACTCATTCCTGTCCAGTTGGGAGATCTGCTCTGTGGTGGTTATACTGTCCGCCCCCATCCCGTCCCCAGGGATCCGCAGATCAAAGCTCATGGATACCAGTGAGGTATTGCTAAGACAGCAGGTTAGTGTGAAAGGGAAGCCTGTGGGGTCAATGCAGAGAGAGAGAGCAAACAGAAACGAGGGAGAAAAGAATCAAGAAAACTATGAAATTGGCAGAAAACAGGACATGGCAGGTCTACTGGGGTTACTGGTGAATGGAAAGGCATTGATCATTATGATTAATGAAGTGCAAAAGACAAATTTGTTTACCGAAGGACACCTCGCCGAAGTTGAGCTCCGGCACGCTGAAATGAAACGTCGGGCCCATTACACACCCCCTGCCACAGAGAAAGGGACAGAGCTTCCCATTAAAACACAGCCCAGGGATATGGGAAGGTCACTGGACATGCAGCATGAAACAAGTAATTAAATGAAAGTATCAAGGACCTGCTGAGGAATAAAGCAATTGAGAGACCTAGAAGGAAGACAGAGAAGTTAGGAGGGAAAGAAGAACAGAATCGATCCGTTTCGTAGGTGACAACAGAGAGAAGTGCTCTGTAGTCTTTACTTTTGGCTGTTTTCAGTACTAATCCATCTCATGTAGGAAGAGGTGCCAAAACCTCACACTCATTAGATTCAGGTGCAACACTTACGGATTCATTCAATCTGCATAGCGAATGGCAGAAAATTAGGCAAAGAAATGGAGGACTGTAGGGGCAGCCAAGGCAATGATAAATAGGTCCATGAAACATCCATAATGGCAAAAACAACTGCAGCACCTTGAGATACAGAGGGCATAAGAAAACAAGCATGCATTAAGCAAAGCAGTTCGCTGGAGGTGAAACAGTTACCTGAAGGTGAGCCCAAGAGGCTGGGGGTTCCCCTCCACAGTGAAGTGAAGCTCCTCAGAGAAGGTGCCCAGGGTGTGGGAGGAGAAGTGGACCTCTAGGGCATGGCAGGCCCCAGGCGGCACCATGCCTTCAGCAGGACTAAAGGAAAAGCACATGCCCATAGCTGTACTGGGAGGCACCAGCCTGTATGAAGCATCTATAAGCCCTTTGTTGCTCATGAGCACCTGGGATATAGGTAAGAGCAGACAGACACAAAGAATCAGTGCCACACTTGGTCCAGTAGATTAGCATTGATTGGCTGTGTGAATCTCGGTATATTCTGTGATGTGTTGCTGACTGGCCCTATATGTGGATGGATATGCAGATCAGTTACAGCCCATCCAGACTAATCCTACACATACTGAGCTCTCAGGCCAAATCAAATTCACTTGGTCCAAGGCTTCCTTTACAATTATATTAAAACAATGTCAAATACCCTGATCTGGGAAAGACAAAGAGTTTAAATAATTCAACTCCAAAAGGTTTTTGACCTGTGCCAAGAGTCTGTCCTGACCGAGACCATAATTGAAGTAGGTTTTTTTATTATTAATCAGCTGTCGAATTCATGCTAAACTAATGCGTACATCATTGCCAACAGGTTGAGTCAGTTTGACCGGAGTTTCAGCTTTTAATAATGTACTGGTAAAAGTCAGGGTTCTTCTATTGCTGTACCAGTGTCCTCTCATGCTTGGCTGTGTGCCAGTCACCAGGAGGTGGCCTGGGTGCTAAGAGACCTGGTTTATTATAGGCCAGGGTGACAGACAGGAGGCCCTTTTGACAGATAGTGACATTTGCTAAGAACCGAGTGAAATGGTATCTTTAATTATTATAGTTCAACATTAAGATTGGGTTTCATTATCTCATATGAATTACTTCATAGCTGTGTTTGGACCCAACAAACACGTTTCCAACATCCAGCAGATGAAAGTTGAGCTGCAGCCTGGGCCCTATGCCTTCTGCCTTTATACGCAGTGGAAGCCGTGCCTCTCTGCCTGCAGGAGAGAGAGTCAAGCGCAGGACGGGTTCAGCACCAGACTGATGAGAAAGGCCATCTTTATTAACACCAATATTAGCTTGACACAAATAAATTCAAACGTGCACTCCTGTAATTCTTTAATACACCCATGCATATCAGCTAATCAGTCAATACATACAGAGAAGACATTTTGTCCGAAGTTATTTCATTGCTGAAAAGCTTGTCATTTTGGTAATTAACAAAAACAAATCACTACACAGTCGTTAGGTCGTTCGGTACCTGTGACATCACAGTACAGAGTGAGCTGATAGAGTCTGGCTTCCTGGGGTTTGAAGATGATGTTGATTTCGGCTGTCCGGCTCGGCCAGATATCACCTTCCTGTAAACAATACAGACCCTGTCAAGTGGATCACAGTCGTTTTCAGCCTCACTCCATCAGAAAGAGACAGAAAGTGCAGCCCAGATATCACAGCTGCTTCTTCAGTTTATTGGATTTGTTGGTGCCATGTAAACACAAAGGTATTAATAAATGTACAAGTGAAGAAAAATGTACCGTGACAGATTTTCACAATACAAAAGAGCATAGAATATTACTGGCATATTATTTTCAGTTATAATTATGTCACCTAAAGGCAGTTTCCTATACAGAGACTTCAAATACATACACCCAGTGTTTGGTGATTGTTGAGAGTTTAGGTCATCAGTCACTGAATGACAATGTGTAAAGAACACACCAGTGTAGGAAATTATAAGTATTCATAATTTATAACACAAAGCAGCTGACTTATTCACACGCGCACGTTCTGTGAGCGAGTGCGCACACACACACACACACACACACACACACACAGAACGTTAACTGGTCAGCAAGCCAATAATAAAAAGGTCCACAGTAGTCCAGTAGCTCACTGTCAGCCATGACATTGCAGAGATCAAACAGAGCAGGAGCTTTGCAGCTTTCCCAGCAGGCAGAGGGGAGTGGTTTTCGAACCCGAATAGAAGCCATATTGGTATGCCATTAATTTTCATTGTGCCACTTTCACTTTCCCTCGCTGAAAAAATGCCTGTCAAAGTGGTGCTCAAGTCAACCCGACCTCCCCACCCCCAGCCTCCAGCGCCCGTGGGTGTGTGGAGCTTGCCACAGAGGTTCACCGGACATGAGTGTTTCAAACAGAGTGATAGGACTGGATGAGAGAGTGGCTGGATCTCTGGAGGGTCTCTCTCTCTACCCATCAGTCACAGTGGCAGGTGAGACAAGGTTAAGAGTCTGATCCAAGGCTGTGACTCAGCGCTTTGGAGCTCGCCTGGGAGCACGAGACAAAGCTTTGTCTCAGCAGCAGCGGTAGGAACAAGCGCTGAGAGTCTGGAGTGAAGTGGAGCAGAAGTGTGGCTGATACAGCGTCCAGGGTGTTACGGGCATGAAAGAGCCGGGGGAACACATGGCTCAAGCACGGGGCTGGTATCCTCTGGAGAAACCGCCAGATCTGTCTCCCTCACCCACCACACAGGAGGAGTGGGAGAATGAGAACACAGGCAAGGGCTAACACTGCTGCACACAAAAGTCAAACTTTATACTGCACACACATGCACACACGCTATTCTAGTCAGAGAATAGGATAGGATTTCTGTTATGGAAATTTCCCCATTCATAATTATTTACACCATTCAGTACCGATGCACATACATCCACAGCCTCTCATCTCATTAGCCAAAGCTTCCAAGTCACGTAAACTTTTGTACATTTTGTGTTGCGCTGTGTAATACTGTGTGTTTGCTTTACACCATATGTTAGGGCATATGTTGTACCATACATGGACATGCTGGGATCCAGATTTAATTGGATACTGGGTATTACTGTTTGGGTATTTCTGAAGATGACAATCATGACAGCACAGCAATCTTCCTGAACATTTTTCTTGCAGAGGATCTGATTTTATACATTAAATAATGGTGCAATAGTGGTGGAGTTTGACATTGCATGATAACACTTGTCTGCTCACCTTGAAGAAAACAACCCATACAACAGTGTAAAACTCCTAGGATAAACATGTGTGTGTGTGTGTGTGTGTGTGTGTGTGTGTGCGTGTGTGTGTGTGTGTGTGTGTGTGTGTGTGTGTGTGTGTGTGTGTGTGTGTGTGTGTGTGTGTGTGAGGGGGAGAGAGAGACCTGAGGCTCTAGAGTGATGTGCTGGTCACTGAAAACCAGCTGCTCCTGACGGAGCTGTCTACGCCGGTGCTGGAAGGTGCGTGAGAGCAGGGAGAGGCGGTCACGCATAGTGGGGTCTGCTCCACACTCGATCAGAAACTGCTCCATCTCATCCTCCTCCTCCTGCTCTAGCTCCATACAGAACCTGGGGAGGCGGGACAGAGTGAATGGCAGATTCATCAGTATTTCCTTCGTATAAACGCAACAAGATGACAGGGTCACACTTACGTCTACAGGGAAAGACAGAGAGAGCGAGAGGTGGGGGTGTGAGTCAAACTGTAACTTGACATTAATTAATTAGTTAATTAAGTTGACATATTGTCAATTGGGATTTGCACCCCAATCGAAATTAGTCCTCCACATTAACACAAACTGCAGCATGCAGAGGTGCAGAGATACAGCTCTGGAAATCGAAGGTCTAAAGCTATCCCTGCTTTAGCCAAACGAATCAGACCTTAGCTTGTGCTGGTCCTCTTCTTCCTGGGTGGCAAATCTCTTCCACTGGTAATGCACTATGGAGTCGCTCCTGTTCAAGATGGCCACTGTGCGCTCACTGGCCATGGTGATGAATGTCTTTTCAAGGAGCACAGAGTTCCTGTCCAGCCTTACATTAACGTCACTGGATGCTCCATACAGACTGATGTAGACATCCTCACCTGAGACAGGAGACAACTTGATCACACAGTCCACAATCCACAGCTCTTGGTTTTTCCACACTAAACACAACAAACAGACAAAGCAAATATATTGGGGCCTATGGAGCTTTAACCCCATTTTACAGCAGAACCAGCTCTACGGCAGGTGTGGCAGTCCCAGCTACTCCGCAACAGCTTACATTTCACTCACTGCAGTAGTTTGCATGTATAGGGTTCTCTGGAGGGACTACAAACCATTCCTACTGTGACAAATGGAAACAGGGGTGTTACAGCACCCTACTCTTGTGGGAACAATAATAAAATCTAAAACATCTATAACAAAAAATCTATAACCCTAGCTTCTAATTTGTTGTTTACATTCCCTTGTCAAGGATTCTATTAATGCTGCTGAGTAAAAATATAGTCTATGCTAGCTATCTTCTGTTATGATTATGGGTCTAGATCGCATGTCTGGTTTGCCATGTGAGGTGAGCAGGAAACTAGATCTAAGGCATATTGTCCTCGTCCTGCCAACATTAGCAATACGGATTACGCGTCGCATGCGTCTGGTGTAAATGCTGACAAACCTGTATTAACAAACCTGTAGTAGCGTACAGCTCACTACGTGCTGCGGCGCGGCAAGTGCAACAATCGATGCATCCGCTGTAAAATGGGCTTTAGATCGCATGATTAGGATTAAGAAGTTGAATTTGTATTCATTAGACTTTGTTTATGCAAAGCCTACATTTGCATAAAATGTATTATGAAGTCTGAACTGATATATAACAAAAGGATGGAACTCTGAACAAATCAGGGGTGTAAGATTTTTAGTGGCACTGCCGAACCGCTCTCAGTTTGGCACTTCGATATACGTTTAAGCAAATGAGCTGTCCAGGGGCGTGCGGTCACATGATCCACAGCTGCCACTGACAACACGGAAGGCGGAATTCAAAACGAGGGCCGATGTCCGCAGCAGTGTATGTAAATGATACCTGCATTTTGGATACATTCAAAGCAGCAGCCGTATGCTTGGGCAGATATAATGACCTTAGCAACAATAATCGCAACTGAAAATGCAGACATGCCCCCTGCAAACGTGAAACGGTGCGTTCAAACAGAAATGCAGGGCAGGTGTAATTTTCCCTTTGCGATGATATACAACAGACAAAAACACATTTATCTGAGGGAGGTAAAAAAAAAAGTTTAGCTCTTTCTTGAGGTCCCAAACAAGAGGTAATCTATGCATGGTGTGATTCATTTTTCACATGTTCCAAGGCCAGATGAACTCAATCCATCAACAGAAGCCAAGAGTGCATCACTGCCAGCTCTCAGTCCACACACACACACACACACAATCAGAGAAAGAGAGAGATATAGAAAGTGACTGTATGTGTGTGTGTGTGTGTGTGTGTGTGTGTGTGTGTGTGTGTGTGTGTGTGTGTGTGGCAGTAGGGACAGAGACCCAATTCCTCTGACAACCCTCCCAGATTCAGGAAAACAAATTTACATCCCACCCACAAGTAATAACATCGCCATTCAAATGACATGACAGATGAATATGGAGATGGGTTATAGATTGATTGTTGATGGCTAGAAAACAGGATCGTCAGCCAGTTCGCACACGCATGACATGATTTTAAAAAATAAAGTTGTATCAATAACTTTTCACGAATCAGTGGATTCTTCATGTAACATCGAGTTTACGCTGCATTACATGGACAAATGATGCCGGAACATCATGGATGGCCAGAGTTCTTGCCTGAAGGGATGTTTTTATGCTGGGAAAACCACTGCACCCTGCAGGATAAATTGCCAGTGCATCTCGTTTGCTGTTTTGTGCATGACTGCATGCGCTTCCTGTTAGCACATTGCATAAGACATGGACATGTCATGTTCACACACGTACCTTATTGCATGTACTGTGCAGGGAATACATTTATTTTTCTCAACACCTACATCTCTCCCCTGACTTTATTCTACAGAGGCACCCACACAAACAAGGAGGTCACCAGAGACTTGGGAGATGGTCTTTTGACCCTCTCTGGGGATGGTGTGGTCTCACGTGCAACGCAACCCTAACACCACCGAATAAAGAAAAATAAAACTGCCTATTCACATGTACACAGAGATTGCACTGCAGTTTCTTTCAAAGAGTGAATACACTGAAAGCTGAAATTCATCAGGAAAATAAATTCCTCAATGATCTTTTTTGTACTTCTTTTGTGTGGAGTCCAATGTTTGAAACAAACAAACTGCTTCCTTGCCATATACCTCTGCCTCCCTGGCACCAGTCTAGAAGACTAGGAGTGAGTGGAATACAACCAGATGATTGCTGGCAGCCCAGCCAGAAAGCACTGGAACAGTGCCTACTGCACTTCTACAAACACGCCTCCCAGGAGCTAGGGGACTGCTGCTGGTTAATGCACACTTTAGCAGAACGTATAGAAAGCAAGCTGGCACATCTGATATGGCTAAAGGAGTAATGACGGCAGTGATGTACATCTTTTCAAATGCTTTAAGATGCATCGAAATGGATGAGGGAAAGGAGAGAGAGAAAAAGGCAAACCCAATGTCATTATCATAGTTATCACAGAGCTGACAAAGGCACCCCCCCCCCCCCACCAAACCATACACGCTCACACACATTCACAAAAGCTCAATCTTTCATTTGCTGCTTAATTCAACATGGCAATCAGTTTCCCAAGCAAACCAGGGACTTTTTGTGAGTAGAGCAAGATGGAAAGATGGTGTCTGTGATGGACCAAACTTCATCACTTGCGCTGTTGAGGTCTTGTGAAATGACAGTTGGGGCTGGCGTACTCTCAGTACTGCAGTATGTGTGTGTGACTTCATCTGTTCATGTAAAGGGAGCTGGAAAAAGACTTCAGAGGCTGTTCAGTGCACCAGGCTGTCAGAGCAGAAGCACGGCTCCATGAGGGTGCTTTTCCCTCTTTCTGCATATAAGAACCACAGTGAACCAAAATCAGCCATATACAGTCAAACCTCGCAGGTGTTTCCTTACAAGCATTACAAATATTTTTGGTCCCTCCTGTCTGTACAAATTTTACAAAGAAGCAAATTCAGATTAGTACTCCAAGATGTTAAATTCATACTCTATGGGCTCCATATGAAGATCTTATCTGACACTACTATAAGTGGTGAAAATGACTGGGAAGCAGATCTGACTCCAGCAGGAGCGTCTCCACCCCGAAGCAGTTCAGCCACGCTCCAGTGATCAGCCAGCAAGGCTGAAAAGATGCAGAGTGCAGATAAACTTGAAGGCGAACTGCCTAAGACAAACCCAAGAACATACTGCTGACTTCTCTATTAGCATAGATTATCAGGCACTACTGCAGATAATATTAAATGCGGAACAGTCTGAGGGATTCGTGCTTAGAGTAGCACAGCACTCACAAAATGGCATGTAGTCTTGGCTCTTGGGTATGTTATAGTGATTAATCCTGTGCATTTTTTGCGCGTTTTCCCATGCTCACCATGCAATGAAGCGGCTACAATATGAGAAAGTGGAAATCACAAAGTGAAAGTTAATTGCCCCATCACTCCCTGACCCATGGGTTTGTTTTTGTAGTACTATATGAAAGCACACAAGTGTGTTTTTTTCATTTGTGACTGCATGGCAGGATTCTTCCATTTGCTCACCCTGCCCAAGCAAACGTGACCGAGACAGTGACGCTTTTCTTGGGCCTCTCTTCCCTGGGCAGCTGCGTGTAATGAGATTTCGCCTCGGTGTGAACAGCGTTGATGGAAGAAGGGCCAGCGTAACACACCGTGCTTTCATTTGTAATCGAAAAAACAAGCACAATGAGATATATGCCTTATTTTACATAAAAGAAACGATTTGTCATAGCAAAGTTAGATCATATCACTGCATCTAAATATAGCCTCCATCCTAGAGAAAGGCATTGCACTGCAGTGGAGGACAGGGATAGCTGGGCGGGGCGGTTGGGGGAATCTTCGAAGAAGCTGAAATGTCCCTTGAGAAGCATGCAGAACGAGCTTTGGCTAGAAGAGGAGGAGACATGCTTGCTGTCTGCTGGTGAGGAGGATCCCCAGTAGCCAGCGGTACTGCTGCTCACTGGCCTCTTCTGCTCCTCATGCATATTTCATAATCAGTAGGCAAGTGCTGAGCAGACAGATGATACCAAGCAAAAAAAGAAAAAAAGGAGGAAATAAATAAGACCAGCCATGAGACCCCCCGGAAATGGAGGGATTTCATCACAGCCAGCTATTGGTAATTAGGCAAAACTAGCTTCCAGCAGGACTACACAGGCTTCAGTAATCCTATTTAAGCTAACTGCACAGTTGTTAAGATGAAGGGGTCCAAACTAGGCATTACACGCACAATCCACTGCTACGAAAATTAGCTGTTTATACTACATTCTAGTGTGTCACGGGTAACTTTTAGGTGCAGGTGAAGCTCAGTGCTTTTATTCTAACTTGGCTGAAACCATAAGATGGTTCTTTACATTACCATTTAAAAACAGAAGAACTACATTTATATTTTTTGCATTGGGCTTATCCAGATTCAAACAGTGTGTGCTCACTGGGGAATCGAATCCCTGATTGTGGTCTTGCTACCATGACCTTGCACTACCTGTTCTACCAAGTGAGCAGCACAAACACAAATCTAATCTACTGGAAATGCAAGACTTTAGTGCCTTTAGTATTTATTTAGCAATATATAAAAGAACACAGCTTTAATTGCTTTCCTCTTAGAGAAGCTTGTTGTGGGTCAGCCACTGCTGTTGAACTGCAAATGAAGAACTGTACAGTTAAGTCAGGTAATGAGGCAGGAGTGGAAGGCAGATGTTCATTGTCTGTGGCAAGAGGACAGAGCTGGTCTGGGGCCAGTAGGACTTCTGCTGGTGGCACGGGAGCTGCTCTCTGCCAGACCCGTGTTCCAAAACCCACAAGGAGTCTCAGGAGCAGCTCAAATGTGAAAGATAAATGAGGAGGAGACAGGGTAAGGTGTTTAATTAAAAATCACATTCTCCTGATGGGACAAAAGTGGTGTTTTTAGAATGGTGTGCATTATGAAATGTTAATGGCAGTGGACTTAACTGTTCATGCATGGAGAAAAACAGGACAGTGTGAAGCAAAACATGCAGATAAACCACATTCTGCAGCACGCGTGCACACACACACACACACACACACACACACACACACACACACACACACACACACACACACACACACACAATTTGTACTAGGTTAGACTCATTATTAAAGATGATCTTAACCATCAACAGAGCTTTGCATTTACAGCTCATGCTAAAATATACTGGGGTAAATGTAAATATTATCAACGTCATCCCATTCAGAGAAGTGCCAATTATAAATGTCAGACTCAACAAATGACCAGTGTCCCTGAAATGCCAACATCACTAAGAATTAAAACATCAAAAGGTAGACAACCCTTTAAAACCCACTTGTAAATGTTATACTGATAAGTGGTATACACATGTCAAAAAAGAGGCAGGTGTCACTAGGGCAGATAGCACCATTTGGTAGTGTTACTCAGCATGCATGAGATAATAACATCCAGTTTAGGCTCATAACCTGATAATCAGATACGATACTGAAAGCATCGTGCACTGGTCCTCACGTAGTGCAGGAGCAAAGATGAACAGCTTTCATATAAAATGCAGCATAAATGACAACTGCTGTGTTACCACATTCGCCGCAGGGCTAGAACAGAGAGGAACTGCTACAGTAACTCCAAGTAATTCCATTTTGCTTATCATACGCAGACACATCCATCTAGTTCCGCCTCGTTTGATGGGAGTGATTATTCTTACCATATAATTATACTATTATGTTTGTAAATGACTTTTAGTACAATTTATTGTTGAAATGTTCAAGCAAGCATGGATTAGGAAACTTCAAATCTGATTGAAAATATATTGGAAGAGCGCACAACAAAAACTTTAGTGTCAAATTAACACTATACCATGGACATATATGGACATTGTGCTAACATTAAAGTTTTTGCTTAACAATAAATACTTTTATAGCATGGTATGGATGACATTTGTGATTGGCTGGTAGATGCTCATTAAAACCATATAATGCTCAGTTCCAGGCTGACTTAAATGACCATTCTAAATTCTATTTCCACAAGCTGAACAGAAGCTATCAATATACTGTTAAAACTATTAAACAGACCATTGACAGCAACCTTAAATCAAACTTTGTCTGGTTTTATCCAAGCTAT
Organism: Brachyhypopomus gauderio; assembly: GCF_052324685.1. NCBI lineage: Eukaryota > Metazoa > Chordata > Actinopteri > Gymnotiformes > Hypopomidae > Brachyhypopomus > Brachyhypopomus gauderio. Next base: position 23,851,186 of record NC_135212.1, read on the forward strand.
GCTGTGGATGACACTGTAGCTTAACCATTTTATACCTAAATTCAAAACAGCTGTAATATCATTGTAATATAATTTTCCTCATACATGAATAGATTTGTAAATACTGCACTTGCATGAGTGGAGCTGCATTAATTAGAACGTATTAACTGCAAGTATTATGAATTAATTGCAAGGGATTTAAAGAATATGTATAAATACTGTACCGGTGTTGTAGTGGAGTAGCAGTAACTGGCTGTGGTTTCCTGTCGTTCTGGGTAAGAACTCAATAGTAATCTGCATGGACTCTCCAACACCAAGAGTGCCTACTGAAGGCTCTACAGAGAATGGGCTAGAGAGAACACAACATAGGTGCCAAGTACTTAAACACACATGCAAACCTCACCATGGCATTCCACTTTGCTGCATGAAACGGTTGATGCAGCCTCTCGTTAAGTCAACTCCCCTTGGCTCATTGACCGGTCTCTTACCTCTGTGTGCTGAGCTGAAATATGGCTTGGCCATGCCCAATGTTACGCACAAGGAGGGTGTTCTGCACTGAGCACTTGACCGGACACGGAGGGAAGTGCACCTGGTCTGGGAAGTCCAGGATGGCATATGCCCCGATCGCCTTGATAGGTACTTCGAATTTCTCCCTCTCGGTCACACAGACCAGCCTGTGGATATAGTCCTACAGAACAGACCAGAGGCGCTCAGAACCACGCAGGACTGGTACATGACAGGCCGAATCAGTCTGTTGTATGGGATCACACTGAATGGCCACTCTGCATAAGTCAGAGTAACATTTATGTGTTTACGTGAGAAAGAAAATATAAGGTGCAGGTAATCTTAAACTGTTTGAATCCATCAAGTAACAATGTACTGCCATTATCATCAAGCTGACTGTCTGATTATGACTGCTAAAGTCTAGTCATTCCATTTGCACTGAATATATTGCACACCTACCGCATCAAATGTACACATTATTATTACATTATTTAATAATTTATTTAAATATATACAGTGCTGCTTGAAAGTTTGTGAATCTTCCAAATATGGTCATTATTTTCTAAAAAAAGTGTATAATAATCTTATTAAATGAACATCCAAATCTCAATCTTGTAAAGTAGATCTTCCAAATAAGAGAGACAGAAAAAATATGTACATTTTCATTATATATAAACACAAACAAGTGTCTCATCTGCTTTTTGGCATTTTTGCCCACTCTTCCTTGCAGAACTGTTCCAGTTGAGAGAGGCTGCAGGGACATCTGCCACTTCACAACTTGCCACAGCATTTCTATGGCATTGAGGTCTGGACATTGACTGGGCCAATGCAAATGTTTCTCTAAAGCCATTCCTTACTACCTTTGCCGAGATTTGGGTCATTGAATAATCCATTTCCATCCCAGCTTCAACTCCCTGACTGATGGCAGGAGATTCTAGTCAAGAATTTGTTGAAAGGTCTGGAAATTGGTGATTCCCTGGATAATATGGAGTAGTCCTGGACCAGAGGCAGAAAAGCAGGCCCATACTTTTTCCACCAAAACGCTTCGCTGTTGCGATGAGATTCTTTTCTCCAAACATGGTGCATGTGATTGTGATATTGAAATCATTCAATTGTGCACGCATCTGTCTTGAGAATGGACTTCCAAAAAGCTTCTGGTTTGTCCAAATACACTCTGGCAAAGTTTGTTCTTTCTTGAGAGTAGAGGCTTCCTTATAGCAACTCCCCTATGAATGCCATGTCTATTGATTTTATGCCTGATTGTAGATGCATGTATGTTTATTCCAGATGCTGCCAGAGAGGTCTGCAACTCTCTCGATGTGATGTATGGGTTGGCCTTTACCTGAATGATTATTTTTCTGGTGCTTCTTGGGGTAAGGCCTTCCATGTCTGGGCAGGGTTTCTGTTATTCTCCAGTTGTAAATGATTTGTCTTACAGTGGATGGATGGAGCTGGAATATTTTGGAGATGGTTTTGTAGCTTTCCCCAAGAGTGATGGTCTGTCACTATCTTCTGCCTGATGTCCTCAGATGTCTCCTTACCTCTCAGCATAGTTGATCTGTGTGCTTTAAGCCTTGGCACGACAGTGGTTTGGTTGGGTTCCTCTCAGTGTGGCTCAAATCTTTTAACATTTGATTGGTCTGCATAATTGATTACTTGAGCACTCACATATGTTTCACCTGAGTCTAGTTAACTTTACCAATGTAGCTGTGGTTCATCTACTTTTGCACATGTTCTGATTTCATGTTTCATGGAATGTTTCAATTGATAAACAACAGAAAAATCTAAACTACTCAAGAAGTTTGCAAACATTCAAGCTACACCATATCTCTAAAATGTCTTATAGAGTTACAATTGTTGCTTTCCCTGTGTCACAAGTGGCTAGGTTTTCAATCGCCTCAAGCGATTGAAGGGTGAGAAAAGAGAGCGAGTCTGGTTTCCTTCCTGTTGAAAAAGTAAGCAGTGTTGACTTTCTTACTGATTGGATTGCAGCATTAAGTGCTGCAGGGACTCGCTTTGGAGTGGCACCATGCTACGATCAGTATTAATGTACCACCACAGAAAAGCAGATTAGCAGACTGTACAGTGGACAGCAGAATAGTGGCTAATGGGGAAGAGAGTGTGCGTGGGTGGGGACAGGGGGTCTCGCAGGCCCAATACACCGAGGTATGCCTACCAAGTTCCTTGGCGATGCATTAAGCTGTAATGCAAGAATTGACATTGATGTCTTACAGCTGCAAGCCACAGTCACTTAGACTGGAACAGAACAGCGTCTGAAGTTCATTCTGTGTCAAGTGTTATGAATTATAGCTCATTTTCCATCAATTCTCAAGGGATCTACTTGCTACCTGGCACTGCCAAGGGTGTCTAACCCAGCTGGTGTAATTTAACTGAAGAATGGACTGCTTGGTTGCAGCACATACATAAAAGGCAGTGGTGAATCCTGTTTCATTTGTGCAGTAGTTTTACTTGCTTGAAGGAAATGACTGAATTATATTGTAAACAGATTTTCTAGACTTTTATTTTGCAGTGCATTGTCACAGTCATAAAAAACACACCTTCTTTTCGTGTGGGGTGAAGAAGACGGTGAATGTGGAGGTCATGCCTGGGGCCACTTTGCAGCCAATGTCTACTGGACTGACCACTTTGAAATACAACGAGTCTTCCTCAAGCACCTTTACATGGCGAGGAATCTGCAGAGAGGCAAAAGAGCACATTAAGCTAAGATGCATATAAATACCCATTGGCAAACATTATAGGCATGTTGATTTGGTTTCTGCTAATAGTACGTAATGAAACTGGCACTGTAAACTCTAAGACATACTGCAAAATAAACCTTCAATCTGTGCAGTTCTGACTTATTAACAGTGATGTAATGCACAATTCTGGGGCGTCACCATGAGACGCAAGGTGGAGGTCTTTTTAACAATAAATACATACATAAAATGTTTATTCCCTCTTGGGAAGTCCCCTTAAGACCCCTTGTAGTGTGTGCCCTGTGTGCCTCTTACATCAGCATTAAAAATAATAACTCATGATGTGACATAGGCCATGACTCACCAAAGTTACCGAAGGGCTATACAGTTGCATTATCCCAGTGTAATCTGAATTCAGAAAGTGAAGAATGAAAAGCTGCTAATTTTAAGCATCTCATCTACTGGGTCCTGAGTGCCTCAAAGTCCATTAAACAGAGGATTTACTCCATGGTCAGGGACTCCTTGTTATCATACATTTTTTAAGATGAAAAGTCCCTCAGAAAATATTTACTGTGTAAAGAAGGTATCATTCAGTAGTACATAAATATAGAGGTTCTGGGACTGAGGTTATTTTAAAATGAAAGTCCCTCATAATGTCATCTTTTTGATGTATCTATACATTACACTAAATATGTATGTCTAAAATGTCTTAAAGATTTACAACCGCTGCTTTTCTGCAGCTTCACCAGTGGCTTGGATTTCAATCGCCTCATGCATATGAAGAGTGAGAAAAGAGAGGGAGTCCATTTTCCTTCTTGTTTCCTTGCTATTGGAACATTTGCACATATTAGCTGCAAATGCATCTTAGTATTTCAGAAGCTCTCTCTCCCATAGTGATTGGGATTCTGAAATATTAAGATGTATTTGCAGTTAATATGTGCATATGCTCCAATAGCAAAGCAGTGTGAACCGCAGTTTTGAAGCCTCAGCCATGATTGGCTCGGTTCCAAGATGCGGAGAGGACAGAACAGTTTTAATGAAGACACACTGCACAATTCGGCTCTGTAATATCAGTGACTGATAATGCAAGTCTTAGCATTTGTCTTCTAGTTGTAGCTGCTGTGTTAATGAATCATGCAGTATGTATTTTGTCTCTTGTCTTCCTACATGAGGATCTTTTACTTTTCTAGTTAGCATAAAGACACACAACCACGATATGTTATTCATGTTGCTCTCTCATCTCTACACTTTTATAATTAAAAGGCATAATTTTATATTCTAAAATTGTGACGGGCAGGGTGAGCGAAAATAAATGGAAGCGATCACGCCAAGTCTCAGGGAAATAGGATGGTTTAATATGTAAAGTGCGCAAACCAAAACCCGTGAACTGATCCGAATTAAGGATATAATAACCAGCAGTCAACTGGTACAAAGACAAGACATATATAGACGAACAAACGACCCTCAGGTGAGACGGATCGCGGGCTCCGCCCACCTGAGGGACGAACACAACGCCACACCCACAGGACAAGCTGCTGCTGTAGACGGGGGCGACCAGTAGGGGGCCGCCGTACCGTGACAAAAATGGTGTATATTTTTGATATTTTGAAACAAATGCACAAATACTGTTGTCCATCTATATTAAAGATATGTCAATTTATATTAAAGTAATATAAAGCCTTATCTCCACACTTTAAAATAGCAATATAAAGCTTACCTGCATATTTAAAATGTGATACCTAGTTTAATTGTATCATTGTTTGGGAAGTAGCATGTGTATAAAACTGCAAGCTAGTTTAATCAAATCAAATCAAATATATTTGTATAGCGCTTTTCACAACACATGTTGTCACAAAGCGCTTTACAGGATTTACAAGGTTAACAATACTATGGGTCCAAATCCCTAATGAGTTTAGAATATGTTTGTATGAAACTGCAAGTTAGTTTAGAATATAAAACCAAAGCATGACTACAAAGTCTTCAATTTCTGCTTGAGCTGGCAAATACCAAGAAGTCACTCTTTTACCAGTCTCATATAGAACTAGACCTACATGTTGATTAGGTGTGTTACATAAACTACTGTAATCACAAATGAGTCATATAGGCTAAATCAAAACTATTCCAATCTTCTAGTGTACACCATTTTATATTCTCTGTGACTTTGTGGCTTTCAATAGAATAATGCAGAAAGAAATATTGAGTAGTGAAGGTCCTTGCAATTCAAATGACAAATCTAATGATTATTTATTCACGTTGAAGTATTTTCGATAGGAGATCCAATTAGTGTTTGCTGTACCACAAACAGAGGTGTAATTAATGTGTAAAAGGCTGTATACCATTATGTCCTCCTCATAAAAGGTCATCATCTCTCTCACATACACACACACATGCTTACACACTTACAAATACCCCAAATGTACAGTATGCTGGAGACATTTGCAGCTATAAAAAGTAGTGGCATTTGCAATAAAAAATAAATTTAATTTATATATAAAATACATTTACATGAATTTGGCTAATAGCTTCCTCAGAATAAAAATTAACTTAACTTTAAAATAAACACTTAAGTGTTAATACAGTAATCTGATAGCGGTTACTATGAATCCTTTTTCTATACATCTGAAAAACTTGGTGTACTCCTAACAGCCTAGTAAAAAAAGACCATTGCTCATAATTTCCTTGTAAACCCTTAAATACAACTGCCTTCTGTCACTTTCAGCTTTTGGACACTGTGCTATGAACTACAACTCCCAGAATTTCCACCACCACCTCTGCTTCAGTCAGTTTTTGCAAAGTATTGCTGCTGATTTTTCTAAGTGTACTGAGCAGGGTTTTTCCCCATCATTGTTTTGCCCATTGTTACATACCCTTTTTGCTCTTTTGCCTGTTCCTTTGATTTTGTCTGTTTAGTGTCTCTGGTTTTGACATTGAACTGTTTTCGTTATGCCCTCCTGGTAATAACCATTCTCCCATTGTTCTCTGGTTCTGACCATTATTGAGTATTGTGTATGATTTTGGATCTTCCTACTGAATTAGATAAAACGCCTCCAACTTACCACCAGCGTCTAATCTGTCTGGGAACATTTTCACAATCAGAGCACTTGTGCTCAGTCTGCTCTTCTTCATTTGCTCCATGCTGAGCATCAGTCTCATGGTGGGAGCTGTACCTTTTGGCTGAAGACATTTTAAACTGCAGCCACTGAAAAGTTTGAAAATAGCTGAACAGCTGGGGTTTTCACAGTAATAACTGGAGGGAGTGTAACCTTTTTCTAGCCTTCCGGTGTTCTAGTGGGCTACATAAAGTGTGCACTTGGCTGGTTCCACTTTGTAAAAAACCAAGTAGGCCACTCACATAAGATGATGACAGAACTTCTGGGAGCATTTTGTTGTGACACTGTAAGAATATCCTACAAGAAAAATATCTTTCTCTGTTTAAGAACTGTGGCAACTATGATGTACAGGTATGTTGCTCTGTCTTTGTTTTAGCATATGCAGTAGACATCTGTCATCCTGTTTTTGTCTCCAGACTGTGTTCTTGCCAACTCTGCAAAATTGATTCCATATTTGTTCTTGGACATCATGCAACAGCGGACTTTCTTACAGTTTTATTGTTATAACTAAACTAAATAAGGATCTTCACATACAAATAATGTTTTGTTTAGGTTATATCTAAACAGACTCATCGGAATTCTGCGTTTAGCGTATGTATGAAGTGTGAATTGGAAATTTTAATTAAATTAATAAAATGTAATCTCAATTCAGAAACTAAAGAATGAAAAGCTATAATTTTTCTTAATGCAATTAATCAAGTAGGTGCAGATTGCCTCATAATTCTGTAATCCAATAACTCCATAGTAATTTTGTATTTTAGTGTTTGGTATTTTGTTATTATGTCAAATGTGCATTATGTGCAGGTTCTTCACATGCAGAATAAGCACAAGCATAGACTATAAGGAAATTCTGATTCTCTGCAGTTTGATTCAGTGTGGTTTACAAGATTAGACTGAACCAGGTAACCGAACATGACTCCAAGGCTGTCATTATTTCCCTACTTAACCAGTTATAATCCATATGCTCAAACACACCTGATATGTATAAACAAGAGTTGAGGTCTTTATCAAAGTTACCGTGTCAATATTGCGCAACACCAGAGGCACCTCGTAGGTCTTGAAGGGTATGTAGTTCTGGAACACGATCTCTGAAGGGTAAGGCTGGAATAAAGGCTGGTCCACATCCACAGCAGAAAACTAGACACAAAGCAACAATACCCCTCAGCAATTGGAAAGGGGACAATAAAGACAAGTTTATCTCCCCCTCATCTTTTTGTTTATGTCCAGAAAAACAATGTATATCATGTCAAACAGTACGATGCTGTCCAAGTTTCTGAAGACATAAAAACAAAAGATTTGGAGTGGTTAGAAATGTTGTGAGGTGGTTTGGTGAGGTAGAGTGGTGAAAGTATATGAGGAAAAAAAGGAGCAGATGCAAAGAAATAAATATAAAAAATAGAGAGTTAAAGAACAGATGTAATGCACCCAGAGAATATAATAAGAAAAATGTATATTGCACCCGTGGACTCTTAGATGAAGTGTTTTCTTGAAAAATTACTTGAATGACATCCATTTTATTTCCCATTCAAAAAGTACCAGTATAGGAAAGATGAGGGGATTCAACATACTGGCCTACATTCTAGATATGCTAACTTCGTGTACAAAGATATAAGGTTATAAAGTAATGAAAAGAGTATTGATATGCATGCTAATGGGTTAAATAATGAATTTAAATATCTGAAGAATTAAATAAATGTTGCATCCTTGTACAATGGGTTGTGTAAATGCCCCTGCAAAGGGCTTGGTAGGCCTCTGTGCGAGGTGCATCATTTCTCTACTAGGCAGCAGATGGTACTGGAAATCAACCTTATCTCACAGGTGCTGGGTTATATAAGAATGAAGCAGTCTTTTTTGTCAATAAAAAAAAGAGGCAGAAAGAAGATTCTCATTTGAATAACGTACCAAACTCTATGTAATGGGGGGAAAACTTCAAAGTCAATATGCAAAAAAGGTGAGGTGATTATAAAATCACCATTGAAAAATTTATAAAAATTGAATTTCCCTGAGACACCTTGGACATTCTCTCGAGGGTACCATACCTGTTTGCCAGCATTGACCTGCGGCTATTCTCTTCAACTAATTATTGCGTCTTTATTTGTATTGGGATTTTCTAACTACAATGCTGGACTGGGGAATTCTCTAATTTTGGCTTATTGTGGGATTTAGGAACCAAAGTAAAAAAAAAAAACATGAAATCACAATAACTTTTCACATGCTTCATGAGCCTTGACAAAAACACTGAAGTCAACAAAGATATGTAACAAATAAACCAATGCATATAATAACTAGGCAGGATAATCTAGGCAGGATTTACTGGTGTTTTACCTTTTGATGTGTGGTCACACTCATATCTAAGAGTTGCAGAATACGAGGTGGGTGCATTTCATATGTGTTAGCTAATCTTTCCTCTGTAGTCTGAGACATCTCAAGTGCATAGGCAGATGGAGTCCTCTATAAGAAGATAAACCATAATAAGTCATTTCATGAACAGTATGAATACAGTCCTTCTTGCAATGTAATAAGAAAACCACATACATATATCAGTGCAAATATTAGTAATGTGGAAGTGCATGTACTGTTAAGTCAATAATACCTATTTTTCTTATGTTTCTATTCCCATTGATAGTCTAGGAATATATATACTGTATATGCGTCAGTATATACATGGACGATTTTTGCACTATTTACAATTTGTAAGAGTGCAAATTGTAGTCAGTAAGTCTGATTAATATTTACTAGTCAGAGGAAACAGGAATCATTCCTGAATCACAGTCTGAATCATGTGTAGTTTTTAAAGAGTATGCTATTGGGGCAGACAAACCGTGTTACAGCAAATACAAATGATTACTGAATAACAATCTTGCTCTTGAGCCTCCGCCTTTAGGGCATTTTTGTAGCAATAAAACATTTTCCATCAGTGTACTGCAAATTACTTTCTTTACTTTGTAGTCAGGAGGGAAAATGATTTAAGCTTCAAATGTAAATTAATAGTGAAAGAGGAATGCTGTTATTATTATTATTTTTTTATAATTGACAGTTATATGCATGTCCTTAACATTTACACCTATATAATTCTGTGTGTGTGTGTGTGTGTGTGTGTGTGTGTGTGTGTGTGTGTGTGTGTGTGTGTCTGTGTGTGTGTGTGTGTGTGTGTGTGTGTCAGGGGAGCTAGAAGTAGGATTTGGTGCATGTTGGCAGTTTAATGGAGTCATTACATTCAGTCTGTTTGAGATTGGTAGTATTGGATTAAAATGACTCACCTTTTTGGCTTTGTCCTCAAGTTTTACCAGCTTGGGATTTCTCGGTACCATTACCTTAGTTTTAAACCCGTGTGGCATCTTCAAAGGCAGGTTTTGGAGAGTAGTTTGGGAAGCTTGAATCTTAGAGGTTAGCATTATAGAAATGCAAGCACCTCTGTTGTTTCTCTGTTGTTTAAGTTTTACACTAATGTTAGGTTTGCTTAATTAGCCACGCAACTACGATTTATCTTAAAAACAAGCCCAGTACGCTGGTTTACAGTAAGAACGTAATATATGATAAGAAGCCCATATTTGACGTCTTCCTTTTGGGGATAAAATGTCAGGCAGATGTCTACATTCACAAGCTTGATCGCTAGCACGCTAACAGCTCATTTTAGTCAGGTTACTCTTTACCTATGACACAGTTATTTGTGTTTTGTAGATGCGCTCGCACCTAGCTAATATTTACACGTATCATACGAGGCATTACATTTTGTTTTATTACACAAATGTACATGTAGCTAAATATCACAAAAATGTTTATTGTGAGTTAAATTCTTTGACAGCTAACTGGCAAGTTACTTACGAGCAGTGAGTAGGCTATTCAACCTGCACATATCTAGCAACACTCATCGCTTGGTGGTTGCCATGACGCCAGCACGGCCCGCAATCCAACAACGAGCCCTCTGATTTGTGCAGATGCTCCGTTGACACACTCCGATTGGACCAAAGTTTTCATTAACGACATAATGGGTGAGGTGCGTGTAGATCCAGGTCTCTACCGTAGCAACACAAACACAGGAGCAAAGGGAGGCAACCTTGATTTGTACGTGAGAATAGGTCATTCTGCCGAGTATCTCAACATCTTAATATATATGCAGAATTCAGGAGCAACGTCATTTACAGTTTCTAATGACACACAAATCGCAGAAATATCAGAATCAGCTGTTCCAATCACTTCTATGGCCACAGGTGTATAAAATTAAGCACCTAGGCATGCAGACTGTTTTTACAAACATTTGTGAAAGAATGGGTCGCTCTCAGGAGCTCAGTGAATTCCAGCGTGGAAATGTGATGTGATGACACCTGTGCAGCAAATCCAATCGTGAGATTTTCTTGCTCCTAAATATTCCACAGTCAACTGTATTATAAGAAAATTGAAGTATTGGGAATGACAGCAACACAGTCACAAAGTGGAAGGCCACGTAAACTGACAAAGTGTGGTCAGCGGATGCAGAAGCGCGTAGTGCGAAGAGGTCGCCAACTTTCTGCAGAGTCAATCACTACAGACATCCAAACTTCATGTGGCTCAGATTGGCTCAAATAATGCACAGAGAGCTTCATAGAATGGGTTGCTACGGTCGAGCAGCTGCATCCAAGCCATACATCATCAAGTGCAATACAAAGCGTCGGATGCAGTGGTGTAAAGCACTCATATGTGAGTCAAGGAAAGTGAGCAAATATTTTTGGTAATATAGTTCATCAAGCTACAACAACCATATTGAATATTGTTCAATGATTGTAGTTTGATATGTATGTATGCATATATACACATCTACATGCATATTCATATATGTACTAGTAATTTAAATGTAATGCAGTGTAGTTTATAGGTGTAGTGAGGAGCTTGGTAGGGAAATTGTATCTCTGTATCTCCTCTCAGAGGGTAAGAAGTTATACAGTGTGTGGTTTGGGTGAGAGGGGTCCCTGTATCTCCTCTCAGAGGGTAGGATGTTATACAGTGTGTGGTTTGGGTGAGAGGGGTCCTAATTCTGCATGCTCTGTGCACACAGTGTTGATTGTGAAGATTACTGATGGTAGGTAGCTGTGCATCAATAATGCACTGGGCCATCTTCACCTCTCTTTATACTGTCTTCCTATCAGCCACAGTGGAGCTTCCATACCACACAGTCACACAGTTTGTCAGTACGCTCTCCATGGTGCGCCTATAAAGGTTTGCATGAGAGGGGATAGATTGTCCCTTTTAAGTCTCTTCAAGAAGTAAAGACACTGCTGCAACTTCTTAACCAGACAAGAGGTGTTGAAGGTCCAGGAAAGATTTTGTGAGATAGTTAAGATACATTTAAGAACCTTACAAACTTTTCAGTTTTGTTACTACCTGCATTTTTTTAAATTTATTTGATTATTTACATGTTTTCTGTGTTTTGTTGATTTGGGTTCTAAGTCTGTGTTTTAGATCAGCCAGAAGCACAATCGTTCATTTTGCACTGTAAAGGCTGCCCAGTGTGTATTGCTTATGTAACACCCGGGGTGTTAATAAAAGAGAAGCAATGGGCAATTTTGGCAAAGGCACATCTTTACTTTCCATTTTCAACAATACAAACAAAACAACAGTGACAGTGCTGAAAGTGTATTACTTCTTTTGATGTTACTACCATGAATGCTTAACAACTGTAGATGTACTATAGGTGCAGTGAGCACCTGGAACAGAGTCTCTGGAAGCAGCGTGGGAAGAGTCCAACAGCGCTGTCAATGACGTCTGGGTTGAATGTACAGCACTTGTGGACCGGACCTGTGGGTTTATATAGTGGGAGAAGAACAGTGCAGAAACGAGCTACAGGTGCAGGTGGGTGTGTCAGTAGGTATGTGCCTTCTGTGCTTCCAATGCTACAGCTATACTATTCTACAGCTACTTAATGAAGAATAAACATTATGACGGTAACCTTTAAAGTTTTTGTGTCTGAACTGTATACTAGCGAAAAATTGGTGCCACTTGCTGTAACTTCATATGATTAGGGTGTGGCCAAGTTAGTTCAGTCCCCAAGTTAGGTCAGTGTCAGTTCTCAAGTAGTAAACATGATTACACATAATTTAGAAGATGAATGTTGGACCGGTTGGTTTTAGGGTGTTTATTTCAGGCTTATAATTACTGATGAGTATTGTGGTGTTCTGAAAAAGTAGACTTGATGAGCAGGTAAGGCAGGATACCATCACAGATGACATCACAGTCCCAGACTAAACTTTTAAAATAAAATTAAGGAAATGTTTGAGCATTATTTTGATACACCATGTTTCAAAGTCTGAACAGAAATCAATTGTGTATGTTGTTTGGTAGTTTTAGAAGTTACGGATGTAGCCAATGAGTGCAATTTAGAGAAACTCAATGAGCGGGTGATGCAATGGGTCAGCACCTCAAAAGAAATGCAGAAACAGAGCAAGAACAACCATAGAGACCACCTTACATGAGGTGAGGTGATGGGGTGAGGTATCACCCAATCACCCTTCCCCTGCCAGGGTCATCAGGCCAAGGTCTCCTTGTTACAGAGAGACAAAGAGACAGAGAGAGAGAGAGAGAGAGAGAGAGACAGACAGACAGACAGACAGACAGACAGACAAACAGAGAGCGCGAGAGAGAGAGAGAGAGAGAGAGAGAGAGACAGATAGAGAGACAGATAGAGACTACAGGCCTGCAGAGAGCATACACTGATCAACGTGACCTAGGCCTGACATATGCTTAATGTATCTTAATAAAGTGATTTCCTTTCCACTTATTACTAATAGTGGTCAATACATATATTGAATATGATTACAGGAAGACCAAATATAAATTTTGCCCCGACACTCAACATTCCTAAGACTGTTGACAAGAATGCCTGCTGAAAGGTGTACACCCTGTTAAAAAAATGCCACCACTCCAGTCATGTGAGTGTCTGCCATTGAGTTCAGTCTCAGTCAGTGAGTCTGAGTCCTATCCAATATAACTATAACTGCAAGACGACAGATATTCTGAACAGATGCTTCTTAACAGATGCTTCTTGTCACGGGCAAAGAATCTGCAAAAAGGAAAGAAGCAAACACGAAACCCCCAGCTGAAGAGTTTTTTTATGAAACAAACCTAAGTGTGCACAAAAGGATACTGAAGCAAACAAATTAACCATTAATGACCGACATCTGGCCATATGAAAAGAAAGGCCTTATCAAGGGACAGCATAACAAGATAACGACACACAGGTGATGTGGCGAATGAGACTCAACACATGCCACCTGACTGGGTAGTAGCATGAAATTAAAACATACAGTATAACACATGCAAGAGAAAAGCACCACAACAATAACAAAACAAAAGGCTATGTGGACGGCACTGCCACCAGATGAATATTGCTGAGGGTTGTGGAATCATAAGATAAGAGACCTTTTATTGTCATTGCACATGTGCAACGAAATTGAGCAGCAATCTTAAGGTACATGAACATACAGTAATAACAAGAAAAACTTAGAAAAACTAAAATATACAGATTGATGCATAGTAATACAATATAAGAAATAAATATATGGTGACATTATTATTGCACATAGTGAGTTATTGCACATAATGAATTGTTATTGCACATGGAAAACTAATAAATGTGTAAAAAGGCAAATATAATAGTAAGGTGAATGGAGTGCTGTTTTTGGTCCAGTTATCAGTGTGGGTTATCAGAGTGGGGGATGGTTGTGTTTTTTTCCTAGTTACATTGATCTGTGGGGTTTGTGTGTGTGTTTAGCTGTGTTGGTACATCACACTACGGTTGTTCTTTCTTCTTTGTACTCATTTCTTGTTTAGCTCAGGACTATGTTTTACTCATTGTTTATGTCATTGTTTATGTTTATGCAATGAGAGAGAAAGGAGGCACTTTTCAAATCACCAAGCCCCAGTGGCACATCGAACACTAAGGGGGATGCAGAGACTTATCCCCTAAAATGCTTTTGCATCTGCCCCTACAGTTCAGTCTGGATGGTCACCAGATCTTCATGAATATTTTATTATCATGATGTAAATGACTGAAGATTTGTTTCTACTACTATACAAAAACCAGCTATAAGAGTATAAAAGTGGGAGTGGTCTCTAATGTGGACTCATTAGAGTCTTTATAGAAGTCTTTCACTGCTATAGCTATAGCTCACATTTGCTCTTCAGTTGCATCCTGTTCTACAACATACCAAACTTTTGTTCATTAGTTCTGGTTTATCAGTGTGGTTTGGTCTATTGTAGGTTTGTTTTCAGCGTGTGAGAATGTTTCTCCCCACTGCAACAAGACAATTCAACAAGTCTCCTTTCAGCAGGGACTCTACTGTTCTTCTGCTCTCAGAATTGTGCTGAACATTATAGACTTATTGTTGTGACACCTTCCCTGTGGTCACTGCTGCTAATATCACTAATACTTTGATAGTCTCTTACCTCATACCTGTATTGTGCAGGTATAGTGCAATACCTGCTGGTCCTGCTCACATAAACATCATGTATATATTCACCTAATTTTTGCATAGGGATACATCCCACTCTTGTAAAATTTTTATTTCTAGGAAGTACGTCTGTACCCTCCCCTTCTTATTTTAGACTCACTTATCTATCCATGTTCCAGACTATTTTATGCCTGTTCTTGTGCAATATATCTGCTACTGTGACACAGCAATTTCCTTCAAGATCAATAGTCTTAACCTATCTTATCTTTTGACTATTTCCCAATATAACAATATCTTGAATTCATCTGTATTACCCACATAAGCCTGTCTTCCATGATAAGAACTCACACTGTTTGCTTTTTCCACCTCATTAGGTTTTCCTAATAAATGAATACAGTGAATCCGATCTACCAACTTCACAGCAAAATTATCTATTGATTTTGCTGATGCTTGTAATGATGATGATGATGATGATGACATAAGAGACCTGGCTAAATGAACCTTGTTTGAAGTGGTCTGGTTTTCACTTGCCCAACTATACAATTAAATTAGCATACATTAAGTAAGTTATCAATTAATTATGCAATTCTGATTGTGTCTATTCACCCTGTCAAAGCATGACCCTGAAGCAGAAATTGTATTTTTTTATTAGTTATCAAATGAGTTGTAATAATTATGAAAGTGCAAGTTAATCTCTTCATATTTTATACTTGTTTTGGAACATGATGGCAACTTCCTGGTCTTTCATGTACAGGCAGTGTATTAGAATACAATTCTTCATCTACCATTCTTCATTTTTGTTGTTTTGTATTTCAATAACATATCTTATAAATCTGTTCAACAATTTGCAAGGCTTTAAGGTAACCCTGCAGTTTCACCTGTATTCACTGTATTTCCAGGACCCTTAACATGTAGACAGCAGAGACAAATACTGGACGAATCCCTAACCTGAACTTCAGCTTTCCCAAATGTGTACAAATATACATTACTGATAAGTAAACGTCTACATGACAAATGAACACATCACCCAAGCATTCAGAGCATCACTTTGATTGTTATTATACATGTGTAGTTGATGCCTATTAATCTAATGGCTCCTTGACAGCTACTCCTACTAGCATGGCCTTTCCTTAATAAGGCTTATGCATAAAAATCCTTGTGTCTTATGTGTTTATAACATTTAAGCAAGAAAGACTGTCACTTTGGAGAAGTTGGATAATAACATTTAGCACATCATTTGAAACAGTGTGATGGTGAATCTGAATCAAAATCACTTTATTTTCCAGGTACTTCACAGGTACATGAATTTATGTTGGTATTGTGTACAACAGAGCTCAGTGCTGGCGAAGGTGAGTACTCTGACTTTACAGACAACTATGGAATTCGTAGAGAGAACACAACACTGCTATAAGTGTAATATTCAAGGTACTGGGGTAAACTAGACATCCATCTATCTATTATCCGAACTGCTGAATCCCGCTAGCCGGGTTCACGGGGGGGCTGGAGCCAATCCCAGCATCTCCGGGCGAAGGCAGGGTACACCAAGGGCAGGACGCCAGTCCACTGCATGGCCAACACACACGCATGCACGCACGCACGCACTCACACCTACGGGCAACTTAGACTGACCAAGTGACCTAACACGCATGTCTTTGGACAATGGGAGGAAACCGGAGCACCCGGAGGAAACCCACACAGGCACAGGGAGAACATGCAAACTCCACACAGAGCAGCCCAGACCGAGAATCGAACCCAGACCGCCTCACTGTGAGGTGACAGTGCTAACCACCACACCACCATGCCACCCTAAACCAGACATATTTTATAAAATATATTATATAATGCAGGCAAAATGATCATTGTGACATCTAAGGAGTAGTTGTGTAGACATAAATTTTGGCACTGAGATGCTGTAGACTTGATAGCTTCATGTGTGTTTCAGCTGAAATATACTCTGAGGAAAGGTTGTTGGGCAGAGGTATAGCACTGAGAAAGAAATTAATAGTGCATTGCTCAAAATAATTGCTGATTAGAAAAATCAGTTTAGCCATGATATTTAAAAAATCAAAGCTTACAGCCTAAAGTCTAAATGCTTAAGTGTAAACATTTCATATTGCATTCCTGATATAATAAATGGACCGACCAAGTGGGAAATAGCACTTGCAAAATATTTCTGTAGTTGAACCACAACCTTTGTAATGCAATCTTTGTTAATGGAGTTATATTTTGTACAGTTAAATATGTTATTTTTATATGACAGAAATGCAAACATTTACTAGAGCACATAGGTATTCCACTGATATCAGTCTCTCCTCTTCTTCGGGAATGTGTCACTTCATTTAACTTGCGTTTTGTGTCTCACAGAAATGCTGCTGACAACTGTCTCTCCTTCAGGGAATGACAGGATCGATCAATTATAACCGGTGTACTATGTACTTTAACACTATAACCTTGAATGTAATACTGAGCGCTGGGGCCTTATACCCAGAGCCAGCGCGCCCTTGCGTAGGGACCCGCAAATTAAGGAAGCCCCGCCCCCCCCACCCCCCCATGTGAAATGTATCATAACGAAACTAAATCAAAACTAAAAGCGAGACTTCTCGATGTCGCATGCACAAACATACCCCCGCCTCCTCCCCCGTGAATACACACGATCAACAGTCACCATATCCCCCATAAAAACAGATGTTTACTCTTAAGGGTAAAGAACAAGGAGAAAGCATCAGGTGCAACTGTCAAACAATGGTGAGGGAGTTCAGGTAGGAGTGCTCCTCATCAAACATCCGCTTACGGCCCCAGGCAAGACTGAACCGGTTCAGCTTATGTATGCGTACTGTATGTACGTATATAGAACATGTGAGTGTTTGACATAATAATTATGTTGTTTACATAAATCATAAAACCCACCATCCTACTTCACATTTTAGTTTAAGCCCGATTAATCCTTAGGCATTCCGGCTTTAACGGTTACCACAGTACCAGGTCACGCTAAAACACTCCGGGGTTTCTTGTTGTTCTGTGAGGGTAAGTGAACGGCCCAGTCTGTGGATGAGTACAACTCCTCCTCCGTCACGCCACCCTTCGAACAAAACTATCGCGTATATATGATCTGGTCCGACCATTAGTACTGTATGGTGCGAATGGGCTTGCGCTACGTAGAGCTTAAATCCTAAGGCTTTACTGTAACTAACAACAATTCCTCCATTCGGTCGATTACCAGCCGCTCCGAACATGTCAGCATCCAGCCTGTGCAGGTAAGATGCGTGGACCGAATACAGCCTACCAGTTACAATTCACTTACATTATAATAGAATAACTGCTGCTTAGAAAGAAAATACAAAATGTCCCAAATAACACGCTAAGAATGTCTCTAAACTAATTCGACATCTTAACCAAATCAGCTAGTGGGCACCGGTTCTCCCTGTTTTGCTATGATCGTGAACGTGGCGACGTTCAAACCGCATAAAGACGAATATGCAAGCACGCCCGAAATGTCAGTATTTTTCACCAAATTTACGTATAGGCTAATTTCTCTTTTAGTCGTTTTTTGTTCCTGATACGACACCGCTCGTAAATTCCACCATGAATATAAGTAATGCGATAACATTTCATACAAAAAAATAGGCAGACTACAATTATTGCTAATAATCCCACATAATTTGGTTGTGCTCTTTCTTAAACAGGATTTGCGATTTGCGATAATCTTCAAAATGTAGACCTACAGTGATCTGCTTCGTTCCTAGCTATCAACAAGTCTAGGGCACGTCTTAAAGGGGCAGGCACCATGCGAAATAAACGCCACATTCAGTTTACATCATTCTGCAGAGGACATTCCATCCCTGTGGCTGTTTTGCGTTCCATCTTTTGAACAGCTAAAATGGACGCCGCCACAGCTAGTTATACTCACAAAAGGCGCTTCTATTATGTGTAATCGCTAAGCTGTTCCCAGTTGCGCAGTAAGAATCCCTGCCTGGTGAAACGTTTCCTGAATGTAATGTGCAGACCCCGCGCTGTCCTGCAGCACCACGGACAGCGCCAAGCGAAGGCTCTTCCCCTCCTCCTGACGACCTACGTCTTCCATTTCACGTCGCCTCTTGCGGTGTTCAGGAAAAAGACTGTTGGCAAACAAAAAATGCGTGTCCATCTGTACAGTTAAATGGGATTTTATCCTTCCAGTTGCCATTTAGCTTCCGGGTAAGGTTCCACCAGCTGCAAGATAGTCTTAAAACATCCTATAAAAAGTCAGGCGGATATAAATGTTTATGATGATAGCGTTTTAAGGCTTCCAAGGACCAACATTTATGAACAAAATAAAAGGTACACTTTAAAAAAATTATTTCCTACCACGATCCACCTATAAGTTACACGAATTTTATTTACTGTAGGGATACATGTGTTAGAGCCAGTGTGAACATTTAAATCAGGGTAAGGGTTAATTAAACAATAACTTCACACCTATTGGGACAAAAGAACTACTACTACTACTACTACTACTACTACTACTACTAATAATAATAATAATAATAATAATAATAATAATAATAATAATAATAATAACTATATTCAAACAAAATTAAGTTGATTGTTTTGTTTTGTTTTTTTTTTCTTTCTTTCTTTTTTTTTGGAATACTCAATGCATTACTGCAAGTAAATCACTGAACCAGATCATGTGTCTTTTTGTAGTTTGATCACATGTCCATAGTGTTCTGTTTGCATGGCTACGGTCACTTATAAACAGAGCTGTTTAATGTTTTTAAACATGACACAATAGAATAGAATACAAGATGACACGATACCATAATTACACCAACACAATTACACACTTCACAAAACACTTTTATATATAGTTACAACAGCACACTTACAGATTCTATAAAACAGCTTAACACATCATATAAAAACAATAGAACATTTTAAATAAGCTGTAGCAGACATCATGTTCAATTTCATTGTGTGCTGGTCGATGTATCTTCATTTGAAGTTCTGAATTCTTCAGGCTGTCATTCATACTTCATACTGTTTATTTTTTCATTCACTGTAGCATTATGTGTTTGAGTGTGTGTGTGTGTGGGGGGGGGGGGGGGGGGGGGTATGCTGAGGCTGGAAGAAGGGGCACATATTACTGACGGCTACATTACGTGCTCCTTATAGACCAGGTAGAGACCTACAGGTGAAAACAGATGGCTATTATACTGGTGTTATAGTTTCTGCAGGGAGTATTTAACCTTAACCGCCACTCTGTGTGCAATTACACCAAAAACCTTGCCTAGACCATAAACCTCTCACAAAAGCAACTGCCTTCTCATGCTGAAACCACAGACTGATTATACACCAGCATCATTAATGTGGCTTTTTCTGCCTTCAGCTATAATTATGAAGATTACAAACACACAGCAGACTGGCTGTTGGGTCAGACAGATATCAGACCCAAAGTAGCCATAATCTGTGGCTCGGGCCTGGGAGGACTGGCCAACTTGCTGGAAAAAAAGATTGCGATTCCTTATAAAAGCATCCCTAATTTCCCTCAGAGTACAGGTAGGTAGGTGTACCTGACATAAAGTGTGACAACATGTTTATGATGTTTATGTTTATGATTTGCTTTTATATTTTAATTGTAAAATGCCTGAATTTGAAGTTTACTGTTGTCTCCCTTCCACAGTTTGTACAGAGAGGGTGTTTTAAAAATAACAGTTGTAATTGTTATTTGTTTGCCTCTTCAATATAGGAATAGCTAATGAAGTGAAGTTCAATTCTTCACAGTCTAAGAGCATAAAACCATTATTTCCATCTTGAAACCCTTCTGCTATGTCAAAACTACATTTGACAGAAGTGCTCTTGCTACATTGCTGCACCTACTGCTGCACCCACTGCTACACCCACTGCTGCACCCACTGCTACACCCACTGCTGCACCCACTGGTACACCCACTGCTGCACCCACTGCTACACCCACTGCTGCACCCACTGCTACACCCACTGCTGCACCCATTGCTACACCCAAATGGGCAGCCAAACAAGAGTGACTTGTCTACTGTCACATTACTGTGTATACAATAAATGCTTACATGTTGCAATGTTAATGACCCCTCAACATAATTTTCCATTTCTCTCTCTCTCTCTCTCTCTCTCTCTCTCTCTGTAGTGGAAGGACATGCGGGTCAGCTGGTCTTTGGGGAGCTGAAAGGAAAGCAGTGTGTCTGCATGCAAGGCCGATTTCACTTCTATGAGGGTTATAATACTGCCACAGTGAGTATCATCTTCATTCACAGTAAGCAAAGCTGTGCACAGAGGGCATATGCACGCATTCCTCATTATCCTGTCATACCATCTGTGCACCAGAAATAACACAGCGCTTGCAAAATAAAAGCCTTTAGCAATAACTGGCAAGAACTGACACCAGAAAAAAACAACAAAAAATAAATAAAATAAAGTAAAATGGCATTATAACTCATAGAGGACCTTGAAGACTGTTTAAGATATTTTTACACAATAGACTTTTTAAGTTCTTTTGAGACTTATAAGGTAAAGTGTAGCACAGACGGATGGAGCTGAAGACCGTAGGTCATCAAATTTATCCTCCTGAGGATCTTAAAGGGATCAGTAAACCAGGGACTTATCTTCTTAAGGTGAAAGAGGAGATTAATTTCTTTGGGTCCAAAGGCTGATAATCTGGGCTTCTCTGCAACAGTGACCAGGTTGGGTCTTGCCCCTCCAAATTGCCATCTTCAGTTGATTGTTAGCAAAGGCTCAAGCTTCCTCACATCTCCAGAACCAAACACCAGAGTGCATAACTCAGATGTAGATCAATCAAGCTGCCTGTCACAACAGATTCAACCATTCCTGAAAGATTTGTGCAATTATTACCCCAGTGCAATTCAAGGGGAATATTAAACTTAATAGTTGAACTTATCTGAAATTATTGATGAGCAAGGAAGACACTGGAAATGTGGGAGTGCTGGACACTTGACTTTGTGAGACCAGAATATCTCTAGTGTGGGCTCAGTCATGGTGACAGGTGTGGAGCTACATTCATTTGATGTGCCATTTTCAAGTCAAACATGGACATGAACAGAGTTTATAAAACAGGAAATGCTGCAATGGGAAAGTTATACAGTCCCTTGAGGATAAATCAGAGATAGAAAGGGCTGCCTGCTTTTCACAGAGTAACAGGGTGTTGATCAGCCTTTCAAATATCCACATAAATCTAGATGCTAGAAGCATAGGCAATAATTTAATGACATAGAATGATCAAGGAAACACGTGGACTTGGACGGTCCCTCTGATGAGCAAGAATAGCACCACTAAACAATCACAGGTCAAGTCAGAAATAAACAGGCATATGTAAGCAGTAATGATGAATCAAACAGAGAGCAGACCCTCAGTGTGGGGATGTGCTGCCAGGAACATGTATCAAGGCAATTCAAATGCAAGAAAACATGTCAGCACTGGGCCTTTGGATGCTGGTAAGTTTCAATCAAGCTTGGATCTGAGGATCAGAATATGAACATGAGTGAAATCAAAAGGTTTTTACATTATCTCAGAATCATGGGACTCAAAGTAGCAGGTCCAGAGCTCACCAGAGACATTATTAGGATTGGTAATGGAAATACACAAATCCTTCAATAGGAGGGTTACTGATCTGAGATCAGAACTACTGCTGTCTGGTGCTTTAAGAATGCTCATCAAGAATCATTATACTTGCACAGCTTTTTAGAGTTCAAAATCCATAATGACTCTCAGGGGTGTGTTTTTCAATAGCAATTATTTTTTGTGGTTTATGAATACCTTTAAGAATGATGTAACTTTAACAATGCCAGGTTTGCAAGTGCTTCCAAAAATGTCTTATTCTCCAAAATTACAAACATGTTTTAAGCAGTTCTTTGTTGGTTTGTTTCATGTGAATGAAATTATTTACATCAGGGTTTACATTGTTTAAACTGTGGGATAAAATCAGGCACACTAGAAACTCACTCGTGAAAACATAGTCTGGTATAGCCAGATGTTGCTTGTTCAGAAAGCAAGTTTCCTTCAGATCTCAATACAAGATTCAAAGTTCAGCTATCTTGTCTATCTTGGACTTTCACATGTTAGGCAGTTTATGCTGATGGAAGCTGAGTGAGGCAAAGGGGGTCAATAATGCTGTAGTTTACACTTCAGACCATCATAAACCTCAATACTGACACAAAGGTTATTCAACATTTAACTGCTTCCACTTCTTCTTAAGCAGGAGTTTTAGGAAGGTCTGTATAACCTAGAGAAAGCACATAGTTAACCTTTGACAACCTTGGACACCTCAATGTAATAATGTTGCTCTTTAACTTTTAAGACCACATAACTTTTTGAATTCTTGAACTATGATCTGTAGTTAAAGTCTACTCTGTGGTTATAAGCACTATAATGTAATTCATCTTAATGTATTCATCTATTGTGATTCAGCATAAATAACATGAATTATTAAGTTTTTTTTTCACAAAATGTATCTAAAATACAAATACATTTAATAATATGTACAGCTGCATTTTCATGCTGCTTATTTAATCTCCTTATTGAGCACTTTCCTTTTGACCCCCCCCCCCCCCCCACTCTCCCTCCGAAGGCAACATACCCAGTGCGTGTGTTCTTTCTCTTGGGAGTGGAGACTCTGATCGTAACAAACGCTGCTGGGGGGATAAACCCCCATTTTAAAGTGGGAGACATCATGTTGATCAAGGATCACATCAACTTCCCTGGATTTGCAGGCCAAAATCCTCTGTGTGGTCATAATGATGACAGGTGAGACACGGCTGGTTACTAACATGCTCTGATACAATACATTCTGAAATACAGTGCATTGTCCATTCACTGCAACTGCTACAACTGGAATTGTTGGGCTGCATCTGTGATGAGTTGCTTGCATTCTTAACCAGCTCCAAAATGCAAATGCTAATAGATCACTGCTGTCCTGCTCTTGCTCTGCGAAATATCCAACCCTGTTTCAGAAATCTGCATCATGATGCATTGTAAGGCTAATGTTTCTGGATGCAGAATGCTACATGCTGATTAATGGTTATAGATCCCTAAGCTGCAGTCATCGTGAATTTTGCAGATTTGGCGTGCGTTTTCCTTGCATGTCAGATGCGTATGATAAAGACTTGGCCCAGCTGACTAGGCAGATAGCCAAGGAGCAGGGCTGCGACTCCCTCTTCCACCATGGAGTCTACTGCATGCTGGCTGGACCCACCTTTGAAACAGTGGCTGAGTGTAAAATGCTTCACTTACTGGGGGCCGATGCTGTAGGTGCGTTCACAAGCCACACATATTCACTGTGGAGAAGTGTTGTCCTTGCATACCTCACTAACTGTGTAGCATGAGTCTCAATCAGGTAATTGTACTACGATGGATTAGAAAATTGGTCAGTAATTTTATGGTTGACGTTTTTTTGTCAGTTAAATTTTAAAAGTACATTTAAAATGACCCACATTAGGGAAGCTACTCTAATATTGACAGGAGAGTGCTGTCCTGTCCTGCCCAGTTATCCTGTCTTCGCAGCAGCACAGGACAGCAAATCAGTTTAGCCACATATTCATCACAACAGCTTGCTCAACAGCTACAGTGTGCATTAATAAGAAGGTGCAGATGGTCTTGGTTGGTTTTCATCCGCTAACCCTGTGCTCCACGGGTCCATGTGCCTTTGCTCCAGGGATGAGCACGGTGCCCGAGGTGGTGGTGGCCCGGCACTGCGGCCTCCGTGTGCTCGGCCTCTCCCTCATCACCAACGCAGTGGTGTCCGACTATGACAGTGAGAGGCGTGCCGTCCACGAGGAAGTCCTGGAGACCACCCGCATGCGTACCGAAGAACTCCAGAGCCTGGTGAGAAGTGTGGTGGAAAAGATGTAAAACGCTGTCTTTTCCTGGTGCCTGAGCAACTGAAACCGTATGGAAACCCTTTGTAGCCAAAAGAGCATTTAACCCAATGCAAAGCACAGATAGGAAGCTAGGTAAGCTAGGTGCAACACCACGCACTTGTCTGAAATGTCCATATGTTTATTATGGTCATTCTACCTCCGTATTCTCTTGCCTTGGAACAATGACTCAAACAGGAACTTTCTTTTGTACTCTTGTTGCTACTAATCAATGCTGAAGTAAAATACAGTAAAATACAGTAATACAAGTAATGCAATTATTCGTTAATCATAAAAGCACACTCGTTTAAGTAATTATATCTAATAAATATTAAATTACCTGTACTGTATATTATTATTATTAAAAGTAGAGGTAATGCGAAGGTGTCTTTCGCTAGAGAACACTCAGAATAATATATGACCATAAATTGTAAAAAGAATCTGTGTTCATTTCTCAAACTGTGCTCAGTTATGTATAAAGTAACTACTTCAGGTGCTAATATTTTAGAAGTATGTGTTTTTGGACATGCATATCATCAATAGTCAGTAACACTGGAATGGGAGATACAGTATAAGAATCTAAATGTGCACATATGTTTTTAGATCAAGCCAGATGTTTTCAATTAACAAATGCTAATGTAATCAAAATGTTTTAAAATGTAAAATGTATTTGAGTTGTTACTACTGAATGACCTATTTTGAAGTTAGAAAATATTAAGCAATTATGCTTTTTTATCTAAAATAAAGCACTGCAAGTTATGTATTTTGCTAATTATATGAAGAATATTGTATCTTGTGCAAATAAACATGGCACTCTAATCTTTCCCCTGAAATAAATATAGTTGTATGTAATGTATGTACATACATATACACAAAAATACAAATATGCATGCTTTTTATGTTAACATGGATTTCAAAGAAAAAAAATCACATATTTTGCAGAATCATATGTGATAATCAGCAGAATACTGATCCCCCAGTAATGCAAATCATTATCTATTTGTGTGTGTGTGTGTGTGTGTGTGTGTGTGTGTGTGTGTGTGTGTGTGTGTGTGTGCGCGCGCACGTTGAGTGCAAACATGGCATACATTCTATGAGTAACATTACTGAATGTAAAGGCATCCCACCTCACCCCCCGTGTTATTGATTGTTTATGCTGACCTGTCCTACAAGCAGAGCTGTGAAGTTTACAGTAGACATTTCTCAAGGGATGAGGGTAAGATCCTCCCGCTGTTATACATGAAGAGAGACATACTCGCTGTAAATGGAAAACCCAATGAAACGTGATTACATTTGAGATAATGGCTTCTGTGGACGTGTGGGGAATAAACCCGTCTTGGCCGACTGCTGAGCATTCAGTAACTGTAGTTCAGATGAAGGCCAGGAAATGACACAATCAAGAGGAAAAGAAGATTACTGCTTTCAAAATGGGTGATGTGGTGTTTTGTTGATTTAGATCACTCAAAAGCATCTCTCACAACAAAATTGATATTCCTGAAACCTTTAATAAGATGGTTCTGAAAAAGAGATCTGAATCACATTTCTTGTGCCAAACTAAAGCCCTTATTCAGCACTTCATTTCATCACATCTTTGCCACTGGCTAGCGCAGTGGAAACTGCCTGGCGTGATGACCTGTGCGCTACCTCTGCTGTTCTCTAGGTTATAATATACAGCGCTCAGACAAAATAATTCAGGTGACTGGGTTGCTCTCATGGGTTCTTTCATAATGGCTCTCACTCAGCTCTACAGAGACACCTCATTATGTCTACTTTGACACAACTGCAGTAGAGCTCTTAGGTGTTTGTCTCTCAGGGATTTAAAGGCAGTGGTCCACTAATAGTCTCAGCCATTCTCGTTCCTGTTGTGTCCTTTGTCACGGGTTTGCATCTCACCGATTCTCCATCATCATGCTGATTCATTTGAGCAGATTCTCAGCTGTCCCACTGTGGGCACTGCGATGGAGAACCTCTGCAGAAAGGCAAGCACACGTCAGCCTGTCAGCGTTCTCTGAACAGAACCGTCCCAGAACACCACGCTTTTGTCTGGGCCGGTACTGAACCGAGTAGCCCTTATATTGACATGAGGAGTCTTGTCATTCACTGACTGTACTTGGGAACATTACATGTCATTTCTTTGGTTTTCACGGTCATGGTGAATGACTTGAAATAAAAATACTGGGTCTTATATATCCAGTACTATCTGAAAGAAAAAAGTGTCAAAATTTGTAGCAGTATTGAGAAATCAATGGAATAACACTAGTGACCTCTAAGGTATAGTTATAAATATTGACGACTGTGGGTCTTGGTCAGGGACACAGTTCAATGGCTAGAGCCAGATGGTGATGGGAAGAATCTTTTCCTTGTAATACTGAGTTTTAACTGGCCAGGACACCATTAAATATGAATTATGGATTATGACCCAACAGTTCTTTGACCTGCAGCCACTCTGGGAGATTTATTTCACAAGGTTATTAGAATAACATAATGTGAGGAAGATGAGCCTATGTTGTTTTATGTGACAGTGAGTGTGCTAAAGTGTCCCATACTGTGAGTTGATTAGATTGATGAGATGAAGAAGTTCTGCTCTTGCATTTTTAATCTCACTAATCAAGTGCAATGAGACAATATAGTGCACTAACACATACGTGTTTCTTGTACTGCTTTAACACCTGTATCACAAATGTCTTAAATGATCTATAGCTGTGTTTCTTATAAATTAAATATTTGTGGCTGCAGCTTGGTCATCCATCTGCTGTGTTATCGGTTCAAAGGTTTTGCAAGAATATCCTTAGCACTTCTTCGAAATTACATGCAGCCTTTTTAAGATCAGCTGCTATTGTCAACTCCATGGGCAGACAGGAAGAGTAGTTATGCCCCGGGTTATCTGATATCTACACGACAAAAGCATCATCCAGTGTGCTTTGAATGTGACAGCAAGGTAGCATGATCAGAGCGGGGCAGGTAGTCAATAACGCATCTGGCGGCCCAGTCGCCTGGTGTTCGGCTGGGGTATCAGTGGGGGGCCTGCTGATGGGTGAGCAGGCCCCTTGTGCAGCCTTTGTTCAACATGGATGTCTCAGCCTATTTCCTTTGCCTCTTTTGTCACCGTGCAATTGAGTCGGTGTTTATTGAGGAGGCAAGGAGAGATGGATTTTCATTTTAAAATAAGATGTGCCGCCGTGGGAGATGTGATTGAGACACTGACACCCCTCCACTGAGATATATGCACGGCTGTTCACACTTCTAGCTCTTTTTCTATTTTCTCCTATATTACATTCTTCTACTGAGATCTCCCTGTCTCTGTCTCTCTCCCTCTATCTGATGTCAGTCGTCCGTGGTGGAGAAAATACATTACTGTGTCTATCTTACAGTAAGTAAAGTCTCCGGGTCTGAAGTGGCCCCATCTCCAAGGATGACACTCAGTGCAGGCCTGCACAGAGGATACAGGGAGTTTGCCATAACATGTTCAGCTTCCTAATGCATGCTGTGTCCCTTTGGGTGATCTCTTCTCCCCTTCCTGTCTGTTATATGAGTGTCTCTTCATCAGAGTCTCATCTCACCTATTAAAAGTTGCAGTGCTGATTAGAAAGAGACAAAAACGAGACAAAGAGACATAAAGGTCTGGGTGGGCAGAGTGGGAATGTCTGAAAATGTAAAAATGTGTGTGTGTGTGTGTGTGTGTGTGTGCGTGCGTGCGTGCGTGCGTGCGTGCGTGCGTGCGTGCGTGTGTGTGTGCGTGTGTGTGTGTGTGCGTGCGTGCGTGCGAAAATGTTATTTTCACAAATTCATATTTATATTTTCCTGTTGCATATTTAAAAACATGATTATTTCATGTGTATTAAAAGCAATGGTTTACTAGATATTGATCAAAATGGAACGGGTGAGTCTGAGATGCCTCTGTGTTTCAGGGATGAGGAGGAGTCAACTCAGGTGACACTTTGAATAATACAGAACAAACCAATTTAAGGACTTTCTCAGATGAGAACAGGTTTGCACATACTCCTGTCACATTCCTGAACATCCCAACATCCATTCTGGAAACTGTGAGCCATTTGCTCTGATATCCACTGCTCTACTGCATAATGCAGAAGCCGGCTGGCCCAAGACTACGGCACTGTGACCCATTCACTAATGGCCATAGCACACAGCATCCAAAATGCTTCTATGGGCAGTTCTGTGAGATGTGCTGTAAAAGCCTGAGAAAACCTCTCCTACTGGGGAGATCCAGTGTACGTCAGAGGTGAAGTGTCATGTTAGTTAGGCAGGGGAATATTACTCCAGGAGTGAATCTGAGTTTGTTGACTTGAATAGTGAAGAATGGAACTACAGCATCATTATCTGCCACTCATTCTATACCTTCTTTCTCCTCAGATCTCTCATTCTGTCAATCTTACAACCTGATTGCAACCTGTTTATTGCATGTAACCCTAACCATTTGTATCTTTTCATAGACATAAAGTCAAAAGAGCATATTGTTATTGTGAGACTGTGCTGCTGTAAGCCGATCCCCATCCATTTCAGCTCCACTGGAGCTGCAGACGACAAAGGTTTTCTCCAGGTCATTCATATTTCAGCACCAATTAGGAACCAGGCTGCCATTGCTCTGGCCTTCCAAGACCAGGATGCCACTTTCCCTCATCATACATACCACCAATCAGCAGTGCCCTTAAGATGAAGGTGAAGCAGTGTGGTAAATGACTTCTCCCTATAATACTAAATCCTGAGTACTATATTAGCTCCTGAGGCTGATTCTCGGCACTGCTCGGGTGAACCTGCACGACACACTCAGAACGTTCTCCACCATGGTCCCATGGACCCAGTGCTCTGTGCAATTTTATGTGTTTCCTGCTCCAACATAGGAGGCATTAAACACGTCAGCTCATAACGAAGGTCTTTAAGAGTTTATCTACAAAGGGTTCAGTTCACCTAAGGGCCGACAAATGTAATATGGATACAAAAAAGGAGATTGATCATGTTCATGCACTCTTATCCAAATGCAAAATACAAGGCAAGACAAAAGCTGCACGGGTTATTCATTATACAAATCCATAACTTACACGAGAGCCCTCTACTCTGCCGGTATAAAACATTAATCAAAGACCTGTGTTGATTAAACAGTGACTCTCAGACAGTTACCACCTTTGCCCCTCTTCAAAATCTGTCACTTAGCTATGAGCTTGCACTTGTAATACAAAATCAGTGTCCCGGAAAAAAAAAACCTCCCCAGAGACGGACCTCTTGGGAACATGTGAAGTGTGATTAGTGCGTGGAAATCTAATTAATTTGGCTTTGCTAGAGTTAGTTCAGGAAAACACTTGAAAATTGACGTTAAACCTTCTTGAGCAGCGCATACACGTCTCCTGTCGTTCAGTCGGGAGAAAGCGCGTTGTAATTATCGCTGAGCTGTCAGTCCCTGCAGCAGGCGAGCATCAGGATGTTTCTCACATACTCACGTGACTCAGGCCGTCTTTCAGGGGATAGTACTAATCCGTGTGGATGAACGTGATGGCCAATGATGCTTCAGGCACAGTCTGAAGCCACTCATTGCTCACTATGGTAAATACCTCAATGAGGTGCTCATGTGATCAGTTATTTGCAAAAAAAAAAAAAAAACACAATTTCTCTCTCTCTCTCTCTCTGCTGTCTCACTCACTCACACACACACACACACACACACACACACACACACACACACACACACACACACACACACACACACACACACACACACACACACATACACTCACACATCCATTGATTCACACACATACACTCTCACGCACACACCTTTGCCCCCAGGTCCCCATTTAAACAGGGGAAACCATGGCAGTGTCATGCTTTCAACGTTACATTGTTCACACATATAATGTGTTCACAGGCCTATACCAAAAGCTTGCTCTGTACTTTCATAGCATGCAAAATGTTGCAGAATGAAGAAATGCTTGGATGAGCTTGACAACAAGAATATTTTTTCTTCCTATAAAGCTATTTGTTCCTGTATGTAAGTTTTAGGTATTATTTACATAATTGAGTTTGGGGAGACCAATTTATAATGCCGGTGTTCAGTGTCTGGGTACAGAACAACGCCTGACCCAGTTGAAGTTTTTCGGAAGGTCTCGGTGCGCTGAGCATCGCTTTACGCATGAAGAGAGGAGGGTTTCACGTCCCTAGCCACATACCACGCATCAGCAGATGCGCGCAAGCTGAGCCTGACGGTACTGGGGCTACTGCGCCACCTGCACGCTACTGGAAGGATTGCAGCGTTTTCGCTCATTTAAAAGCACCGGCAGCGCACGGTTGGTAACAGTGAGAATCGGTGTCTGACAAAGTAAACGTTCACCGGGGATTTTCTTGCGTACAAGGGAGAAATAAACGAAAAGCATGGCAAACAAAGCGCAACAGCCTCCTTATCTTCACTTGGCGGAACTGACGGCATCCCAGTTCCTTGAAATCTGGAAACATTTTGATACCGATGGTGAGTAAGGAACAAAGTTATCCAAAGGTATTGTACATGATTACTGTTGACTAAGTGAGACGCTCCCAAGGACGTTTGAAAAAGATAAAAAATTTAAAGGGTATTGAGATTTCACAGTAGATGAACAAAATATTATTCCAAGACATTTTTGAGGAAATGTTTTCATTAACATGTGAGAAAGGAAAATATATTAAAGGACAAGTTGTTATATTCTTAGTCCGTACACAGACGTACTGGCATAGTTGGATCGCGCTTTTGTCACTTGACCTCAGAGTTCATATGCTACTGTGGTCTTATCGGATTTTGTTTTATACTTATCAAGAATTACTCATTGTTGTTGAGAATTTATTTACGATAGATTTCAAGATGACTCCAGACAAATTTAGCAGACGTTGCCTTAGTAACACAAGAACTCCACAGAAAGCCTCGTGTTCATTAGTGAAGAATATCATGAAAAAGGATGAACATCAGATTTAAGTGAACTAACTGGAAAAGTGTCTGCAATCTTTGAACCTCTAGATTTAATTTAAAGTCGTGATACACTGGTCCAGACGGAATCCAAGTTTAGCTTAAGTGGTGAACCGCAATGTGGTATGGTGCGCTATGGCACAGAGAAGTCCACGCATCGGTGATTATAAACTGTACTGCTTGTCGTATACAAGTTCAACCTTTGCAATATGTTCTGCTGTGTGGACGAGTTCACTTCACCAGCACTGTACAGGCAGGCTGCGCAAATCTGTTCCATAACGCGTGCGGGTTGACAGAGCGGACTTGGCACAGGTGACGGTTTGGCCGTTGGGCGACAACTTAAATTCCGCTGTTTCATAGGTCTGTAGATAAAGTTTGAGAATAAACAATTTTAAGGAAAAATCTTTAAGCCATTACACATTTTTTTAATTGTTGGACGATGTTTGGGGTATTTTGGGGGGTCTAGCAAAACAGGCCAATATAATTGAACGTGGAATGATAAGACGGCTAATTTATAATAGATATTAAATGTATGAAAGCAAACTGAAAAGAAGTCATTTAAACCACAATATCATGTATCGTATATAAGAATTATCAAAGTCTTCGACGTGGTGGGCTTCTATAGCTAATAAATAGTGAGCTTTATACCAGTCCATTAATTTGGATTTTAACGAATACATGGGGCCCAGAGATAAGAATAGTGTCTATAGCCATAGTTTGTTTCAAATTAATGTTCTGTACGGTAATTAAAACAATAAACTATGAAAATAAACGTCTTCTCAAGTCAATTCGTTTGTTGGCACGTTAAAAGACCTATGGCATCTTTAGAACAAAGTAATAAATCAACCTATAGTTTTGTATGGGATACCTGTGTATTAAGTACATTCACTTATATTCATTCACCCTACAGACCCTCTGTATTTGCATTAATGGTTTAAAGGATCGGAGTTTATTGCCAATCATTTATTGTGAAATTTTAAGAATTTCCAAGAGCATTTGGCTTTATATTAATTATTACAAAAGGGAATTTTGCTGTAGAAATGGATTCCACTTAATTACAATAAAGGGCCCCAATCTCAGCAAAGTCCAGTTCCAAAGCAATCCTATAAGGCATTCAAAAGTCTCTATTTTTACTTGACTAGCTCTGTTCTACCAATATCTGTTATGGGCTTATGAGCAGTGGCGGAGCCAAAGGGGGGGCAGGGGTGGCAATTGCCACCCCCAAGAGAGCCCTTGCCACCCCACTGGAAATGGTAATCTTAAGAGAAAATATGTGTTTCCTTTCGTTCATCATTTGTATATGGACCCCTCTGATAAAGCCTTGGTCACCCTTTGGCCACCCCTTGAAAAAAAGTCTAGCTCCACCACTGCTTATGAGATAACTAGATGGCATGGATATGAGTCCAAATTGGCTACAGAAAATAAATTAATACTACATACTATTGTCAAATATTGGTGAAAATACTAATACATAATATAAGATAATGAATGTGCTTAAATCATTTGACTACCATATTTATTTATTTTTATCAGTTACCATATTTATCAGTAAAACTATTTCAAACCATTGGTTTTGTAGTAAATCATGCACACATTCTAGAATCATGAAATGCGTATTGTATGTATTTCTCTGCTGTGGATAATCTGTTTCATTGTATTGAAAATGAATCAAGTACAATTAACTGTTTTAATTGCAAATTGAATGTAATGCAAAGGAATAGCCGTTCATATATCATTAGGAATAAAAACAGCAATTGGTTTCTCCCTACATATGCCAGGGTATTTGGATAAAATGTAATTAAAGTGGATGACCTCACTATTCATCACAATAGACCAATTAAGTACTCAATTGCACTGAGCTGAGTCAGAACTCAATGTATAATCAATGTGCAGTTGTTGAGATAATGAAAGTCACAGGGCATTGCTGGCACTGCAGTGGTTTAGCATATTGGCATATGTCTCCTATTTGTACACACTGTATTTGTTTATTAGTTTGTGGGTATTGTAAATACCAGAGAGAGAGAGAGAAAGATAGAGAGCTTGATTTTCGTTCTGTAAATGCCACTGTTGTAAAATGAATTGAAAGTCTCTAGAGAGACTGTTCAAACATGTTGCATTTACAGTAGCCCTTCATCTTAATCTGTTTAATCTGCATATACATGCACAGATTTCCTTTATTTCCTGATACGGGAAATTGCGCACAGGTAAAAAAAAAATATATATATATATATTATATATGAAAGTCTCTAGAGATTGAAGGATTGAAGATAGAAGATAGACTGTTCAATATATATATATAATGGCAAATTGGGTTGGAATCTCAATAGTTCCCATTTTAGTCTTTTCGACTAAGTTAAACTTAAAAGGTAACCACAGAACCCACAGAAGGTTTCCCAGTTAGAGCCAAAGTGGGAAAAAAATATGCTCATAGCACACTTGGGAGGACAGCCGTCAAGAGTTTTTAATTAAGCCCTGTAGTTACCCTGGTTTGGATGCCAGCCAGCAAACCAATACTGAAAGTCAGCCAGCTTTATAGAAAGTCTGCCATCCAGCCAATGATCTACTTTATGTCAAGTGTCCATTATCAGACAGTGTCCATAGTCACTGCCCCAGCACATAAACCAGAACGCTGAGGAATATTTTGAACTCTAACTCTAAATGTATGTACTTCAGATTTCAAATGTTATTGTAATATGGATCTCATATTACAGGAAATGGCTACATCGAGGGCAAAGAGCTCGAGAACTTCTTTAGAGAGCTGGAGACAGCCCGGCGAGGAGCAGGTGTGGTAAGTAAACGCAAAAGTGACATCAGAATTAGGTGGCACAGAGACAGCGAGTACGTTTAGATGGCAGTCTGCACTAAGAACCCTACACACTTTAAGTGAAGAGTGAATTTATACCAAAAATGCTTTTGAACAGAGTGATTCAAGTCAAGTCCTTCAAGTCCTTGCAAAAATGGCTCGCATCACCATTTTGTCCTAGCCTGTGTAAATTAAACACTGTAGTCATGACAGCCCCTGGCTGATGGCATAGACAGCATGTATATGAAGTCTTAGCAAGGAGATGGGGAAAGAGTTTTCATTTTCTTGACTGTCAAACAGCGAAAGTGAGAAGTCTCAGAAATTGTGTCTAATAAATGTATCTTACAGCCCCATAAATTCAGTAACTTAACTAGCCTACAGATCTTTCCAAAAGCACCCATAAACTGACTTGACTTTCTTTACATGACAGGATTATTATGTACAGTATTGAATCTGCAATATTAGGAGCTTGAAAACATTAAACAGACATGAACACAAAATAAACTGAAATGAAGGTGATTGTTGCTAGTGTATAGCTCACACTCAAGCAGAGTCTTCCCTGAATACTGGTATGTTTCAGGACCCCACAAACGCATCTTTCAGAGAGAAGATGAGAGAGTTTATGCAGAAATTCGACAAGAACAAAGATGGTAGGATTGAGATGTCAGAGGTAAGAATTTGCATGGTTCCAAAAATGGAGTCAGTCGCAACAGCACTTGTCGAGGACGGATGGCTGATGACCTTTAAGACGATAGATTTTCAGATTCAATCTGTTAGTTTTATGCTTCAGAATGACAGGGGGCAGTGCGCATTCTCCATTTAATCTTCACACTTGTCATTTACTCTCAGCACCATCAGAGAGAAAAAACACCTTTCTCTTTTCTCATCTCTCCTCTCATGTATCTGTTTCTCTTTTCTCATCTCTCCTCTTATGTATCTGTTTCTCTTTTCTCATCTCTCCTCTCATTTTTCTTTCTTTTCTCATATCTCCTCTCACATATCTGTTTTTCTTTTCTCATCTCTCCTCTCATGTATCTGTTTCTCTTTTCTCATCTGGGCTGGACAAAAAAAATCATCTATTTTAAATTGTTGTGACTTATTCTAATCCTTTTTAGTTTATTTAAACTCTTGTTGCCTATTCCCTTGTAAAGTGTCCTTGTGTGTCTTGAAAGGTGCTTATAAATAAAATTCTATTATTATTATTATTATTATTATTATCTCTCCTCTCATTTCTCTTTCTTTTCTCATCTCTCCTCTCATGTATTCCTTTCTCTTTTCTCATCTCTCCTCTCATTTCTCTTTCTTTTCTCATCTCTCCTCTCATGTATTCATTTATCTTTTCTCATCTCTCCTCTTCATTTATCTTTTCTCATCTCTCCTCTCATTTCTCTTTCTTTTCTCATCTCTTCTCTCACGTATCCGTTTCTCTTCCAAGCTGGCCCAGATCCTACCGACAGAAGAAAACTTCCTGCTCTGCTTCAGACAGTTTGCAAGCACCAGCTCTGAGTTCATGGCGGTAAGAAATTAGACTGATTCCTTTTTGTAGCAAATCTACACTGTGGTGGCTGTCTGAATCAGGAGTGATACTTCAAGGGACAAGTACTACTATGTCCACTCCATTTCTGGTACAATGAGTTGATATAGTAGTAAAACACATGTTGGCTATTAATACACATTAGCTATAATTTGTATTGAGATGTATGAGTTATTTCACCACAAACACACCATACATAAAAAGGATTTTATATGGTAGCAAAACATCACTGCTACCATATTATCCATACTTTTTGGATAATGTGTTTTAGCCAGTGTAACAGGGTCAATCAGGAAAACAGGTTTTCTACAAATTTGAAAGACTAATGAACTGGTTTTAGGTTTTATGGTAGACTGTCTCTACAGCACATATAAGCACACTGAAGCTATCTTATAAATATGTCATAGAGTTAATTAAGAAAGTTGGAATTGGATCCAGATGCATTATAAAATCTTAATCATGACTTTAAAATAGCTCAATGGAACTGAATATGTTTCCAGATTAAGCATACCAAACACTGATATTAAGATCCTTACGATTGCCAAAAGATTGTCTTTTAGATAAATGAAATCACATTGAATGTGTAGTGTATAAGTTATCACTTCTCTTTGTCAGGTGTTATATTCCTAAACACACATTAACAGGGGTATACAGCTCTACCGCAAGAATGAGGTCATCAGTGGCCAATATAACCCTACAATTATCTCCTCTGCTATAATCTATAGCACATCTGTGCTTATCAAGTGCATCTGAACATGGTATAGAATACTGATTGGGGTCAGATTGGGTTTACAGGATGGTGACAGGCAATGTAGCTCTGCCTGCCATTAAAATAACCATTTATGTCCACAATAGACAAGGGCCTTTCTAAGAACTCTCTTCTTATCATTGCCCTAATCGCATTAGAGCAAGGAAATTTCCTCTGACCTGTCTAGATTCAAGTCAAAGCGAGTGGTAATTAGATGGGAAAGCGGTCTACTCCAGCGATAGGCAATTTTCATCACTCTACTTTCTAATGTTCCTTTACTCAGCCCATTCATGTTACTGAGAAAAAACCCAGTCACATGAAACTGATGAGAAAACTTCAAATGGATCTTTTTCATTCTGTGACTTGGATCAAAATGAAGGATTTTAAGATGATTTGGTGGACAGATCAACTCTCATCATTACATTATGTGAAACTGTGAAAGAACAGTCATAAATGGGGAAGGGGGACCATTTTAATCACCCAGTGTGCTGGGCAAACCTTTATATATAGAGTGAGGAAGTACACACTTCCATTTTCAGAGTAATACATTATAGATAGGACTGTTAGTCTCTGCAGACCTGAGAAAGCACAGCATCAATCTTTGATAAGAACCCTTGCAGGAAACAGGGAGATTAAAACAGGAATTAAATTGCATTTTGCACTTCTTGTTACAATGCACAGCTGAGCTGAATAGAAACTAGACATGGACAAGTAAGTGTGGCCGTTCTAACAAAGACAAAATTTCCTTATGGAATGTTACTTTAATCGACAATGGAACTTAACAGAAGTGGCTTTACATATGTAGTAATTGACAAAGTTTAACATCATTTACATATGCAGTAATTGACAAAGTTTAACAGAATTTACATATGCAGTAATTGACAAAGCTTAATGCAATCTACATGTGCCGTCATGACAACCACCACAATTACCAGAGGGTTAAACTCCTGCAGACTTCGTTCACAGCCAGGAGAGTGGAGCCTGTGATATGATGTGAGTGCAGGGATGCAAGAGTGACTGTACCTACTGCATGACTGATTACTGATGATCTGAGTGAGCTGGCAAAATAATCAACTGTCAAAATGTACTCCCTCAAAATCTCTATAATAATAATAATAATAATAATAATAATAATAATAATAATAATAATAATAATAATTAGATGGATAAGAATAATTATTCCTAAATCTTTAAAATCAATTCCAATGCTGATACATAAAATGAACCAATGACATTTAAAAAACATTTTTGGTGTCATGTTAATGGGGAGTGGGATCTTTGAAAGTTCATTAATATAGGGATTTAAATCATTTAAATATACCAATAAGGTTCAATAACTTATGTAAGAATGTGTGACTTATTTTGTTTATGTCTGTCTGAAGGCCTGGCGAAGATATGACACAGACCGCAGTGGCTACATTGAAGCAAATGAGCTGAAGGTAAGATATAGACGAACATAGACAGACCTACAATCCCTGTGCAGTCCCTGCAGAAACTATAACTACGTCCATTGGTGCTAAGGTACTATGGTGCTATGGTGCTAAGATGGTGCTAAGATGGTGCTAAGGTACTTT
This sequence comes from Brachyhypopomus gauderio, assembly GCF_052324685.1. Classification (NCBI taxonomy): domain Eukaryota; kingdom Metazoa; phylum Chordata; class Actinopteri; order Gymnotiformes; family Hypopomidae; genus Brachyhypopomus; species Brachyhypopomus gauderio. Next base: position 23,889,380 of record NC_135212.1, read on the forward strand.
GCCCATCTCAAACATTGTGTTGTACAATTTACCCCCCAAAAACCAGTGAATCAGACTGGACCAGATGTGGTGGCGTTTTGCAGTGGGGGTGCTGCTCTGCGGCCCGTGACAGACCCGTGTGGTGCTGCCCTCCTTTGACTGGAGAGGCAAATGAAAAGCATGCAAATGATTCTAGCATTGGCCAGTGACACCCAAAGGGAACATTCAAATCTCTGCATCAGCTCCCAGCATACAAATAATCACACACAGGAACACAGTTTTCAAAGGACAAATGAATTGCAAATGTTTCACAGTCCACTTGTCACTTAGGTGATTTATTAGTGGGCCATGCTCTTTCACACATACATGCTCGACTTTTACAGTGGCTGATGTCTTATGATCGTGATGTGTCCTTTTTTCTAGGGCTTTCTCTCAGACCTGCTTATCAAGGCTAACAGACACTATGATGACCAGAAACTGCAGGAATACACACAGACAATTGTAAGTACATGTTTGAGGACTCATTCAGAGGATAGACCCAGTGGTGTGTAACTCTGATGGTCACTTTAACTACCCCTAAAAGGAGGCCATCACATTCACCCAGAAAGAAGACATTCGGTAACAAGGATATAGACACTACAACACAATTAAAACCATAATTTCTAGTTAGGAAACAAGGCTGATCAATCTCACCTTCTGGCTTAAATTCGGCAGTGTACATGAGGTATAAATGTAATTTTTCCAACTCTTTGAAAGGTAAAGACGTGCTGACCGCTGAAAACTAAAGTCATTGTTACTTTTCGTTGGATTACCATTTAGAGACTTTATGTGATTAGCCAGTAGACTGTGTTAAAGCAATGAAATACAAGCTATTTACTTTGAGACGTGTGGTGTAGTAAATGAAGCATGTGGTCCTTTTATATGCTTTTATGTGCTCCTTTAGATCAGTGCATTACTCCTTCTTCAGAATGCTGAAAAAGGCCAGGCTGCAAATGGCCAGTCTCTGTACTGAACACCCTACATTTCATTGGTCAAATTTCCTGTCATTTTGCTAATAGACGTCATTACAGAATCCAAATATACCCAGAATGGGCACATACACGGCAATGACTCCCTGCAGCCATACTAGCGAATGGTTTCGTTTTCTCCCATTATCAAACAGAAATGTGTCCAATAGTAATCAAGAATGTGTCAATTATGAATAGGCTTGGTTTTTTTTATTTGATTTATGAAATGTATTTGTATTATTTTAATCCAATTTTTGGTTACTCCTTAAAGAGAGCTGACTACAAACCACTGGCAACACCCAGGCCCGTAGCCAGCATTGTGATGGGGGGGGGTCTTTTTCCCCCAAAAGTGGACTTCATTTGGCTCTCTACTCCAACGCCCCCTAAATACACGAGCACACTTCAAAACTTTTAATTTAGACATATTTTATTCATTATAAGCAAGGTTGCCAACTTTTAAAAATCACTAGGCGTGAGATTTGATTTGGGGTGTGTGTCAAACGTTGACGGGGGGGGGGGGGGGGGGGGGTTATGTCTTATATGTTTCCTCTATGCTGCGCCTAAAGCGATCGATCACCAGTGGTTGGCACCAGAGCAAACTAGTAACTCATTGAAGAGATTAACAATTCATTCATTGAATAGCCTACCTATCTTGAGGGGCATGTGTTCGAACTAACCCTTCGATCCCCCCTGGCTACGGGCCTGACACCTAACAACCCTTTATAATAAAGGGTTCTCTTTTGTATCAACTTACATGGCTTGTAATACTCAAGAAGCCAATGGACTTTTTCAAAGTAAGCAAATGGTTTCTGCAAAAGGACAGTGAACACTGAAGTGCACACCACTTAGTTTAAGTTTTACATAGAAATTAAATTAAATAACATGCTCTAATGCACTGAGAAGCTATTAGCCTGCACAATGGCGATCCTGTCCACTGAAAAATCACCACTGTTGAATTAACACTTATGGTGTTTCTTCACTGGAACGCCATTAGTCTTGCTGGCCTTAAATAAATATGTCCTGAGTTAATGAATCCTTGGTGTTTCCATTCTGTAATAATCTGATTATCTGGGCCCAGATTATCATGTACCCACTTACATATATGTCTTCTTCAGCACAGCTAGATTACTGGGTATTAAACTTTTAATTCCAGGGAAAGGTACATACCAACATATTATATATTTATAATAATATATATTATTATAATCATATATTATTATATTATATATTTATCAGTATGACAATATGTGTACTCCTTGGGAATTCAACCCATAGTACTCATTAATGTTTAGAGGCTCTGATGTCTCTCTCTCTCTCTCTCTCTCTCTCTCTCTCTCTCTCTCTCAGCTCAAGATGTTTGATCTGAACGGAGATGGGAAGTTGGGTCTCTCTGAAATGGCCAGGTGAGGAAAGCTCTAGCTGATAAGCACAACTCTCACTTATAAAATCGTTTTTCTAATGGCTTGTTGACTGCTCGTCTCTTTTTTAGGCTTCTACCAGTCCAGGAAAACTTCTTATTGAAATTCCAGGTAAGATCACAACTTTATAAGCTGCATGTATACACCAAAGACTAAAGAACACCAAGCATTAAGTTTCTTTTGTATTGCAGGGTGTAAAACTGACTGCTGAGCAGTTCAATGCCATCTTCACGTATTATGACAAGGTAATGTGCAATTCTTCATTAATAGGAATGCATGACTGTTGGCAGGCAGCCAACAGCAGCTTTCAGTACAGTGGGGGAAACCTGAGGGAGTTTTCTTATCGCTGGTTATGTCTGGTGCACCTCACTCTCTGATTCCGTCATGAATCCATTTTGCATGCAAATGGCAAGTGTTTTCATTCACCTCAGCAGGTAAACGACTGTGAGTAGCACACCTGTACTTTCTGTCTTGAGTAGACTCAGGATATCATTTGCCTAACAATGGCTTTTGGGTGTCACAATTGCAAATGCAAATTGCAAAGGGGATTGTGGACCAACAGAAATGCACCCTTATGTACAAAACATTTGCAACGGTCATTCCTTTGTCTCTGTGTCCTATCACACCATTTATATAGCGGCAATGTCCTTAGTATTAGTATGTTATTTAAAAAATAGTTATAGTAAATCCCTTTTTTGCTGGGTCAGTGGGCTTCCACAGACACTATTTCTGCTGCATTCATCTGGGCAGACAGACGAGATCTCCATTCTGCAGTAACAAACTCTCTGCCTTTTTTATTTGGCCTAAAAGTTCAAGCCAAACTCTCCCCCTTCTGGCGTGTACGTGCTCAGCGCAAATCGACTATGATGACTGCAGAAAAACGCTGATAATGAATAAAACGTAGGCTGAGCATGCAGCAGGTGCATCACACACTAAACACTATCCTGCATAAACGTGGTGGTGTGTGTCCTGTACCATCCCCCCCCCCCCCGCCATCTGAACCATGGGCGGCTGCAAGGCATCATTACTGAATCATGGATGAAGGAAAATAATAATTAAAGTCAAGTGGGAGGCACTGCAGGTCGAGTGAATGATAATGCAGCTAGCAGCGCATAATGTGGCAGACACAGATGAACACAACGTTAGACTGCTTGCAAAGCAACAAGGATGACCTCCCCCATCACCCAGAGTTTGGTCGTTTGCATAATAACACCCCCTCTCCTATGTAATTTCACAGAGTTACGATGACATCAACCAAAGTCTATAAGTCAGTAAACACTGAAACAGTGAAATGGTCTTGTGAGTTAGTCGTAAGTGTTAACAAACCTCAGGGAGATATCCTTTGGTCGTCCCCTCTGTAATGACAGTCAGCTCCTCATGTACAGTGCACAGGGCATTTGTTGAAACCTGATGTATTCTCTCTGCGCTTTATAAGGATGGAAATGGCTACATTGATGAGCAGGAGCTGGAAGCCCTCTTGAGGGACCTCTATGAGAAGAACTCGGTGAGAGGACACAACCACTCACCAAGAGGATATGCCTTGTAATTGATGATGGTGTTTGAGACTGGTATACCATAATCCTCTGCTTGATCTTAGGAGGTAGACAGCAAGGACCTTACCGGCTTCAAGAGGAGCATCATGGCCTTGTCAGATGGGGGTAAACTATACCGCTCAGAGCTTGAGATTGTCCTTTGCCGGGAACCCCTGCCGTGAAGCCACACCCACTGGACTCACCTGTTTCACCTGTCCAAGCTGCCTGACTACAGTAACCATGTGCATGTGCCGGGCGTGACCCCATCCCTCAAGCCCGCGTGTTTTGAATGAATGTGCACTTCCAAGCACAATAAAGCCCTACATTTCATCTGCCCTTACCTATCCACCTACCCACTCCCCACTCCTCACTGCCCCAAATACAGACCAGACTGTTCAAGCTATGGTGTTGCCCTCTGCTCAGTTTTTAAAGTACACATATAAAAAAGAAGAGTTGACTGAACCTTATTAATGAAGAGATTTTAATGGATTGAATAAGAGTATGATTTATTTATTTGTTTGTTTGTCTATTTGTTAATTTATTTATTAAGTCCTTGGCTTTAAATGGTTTCTGGTTTTCTTCCCAGTCCAATATTATTTTCTTGGTTTAAATCTGTCCTCAGCCATTATTTAAATCTTAATCATTTCTGTTTGTTTTTGTTTGCTTTTTTGTTTGTTTGTTTTGGAAGGGGTGTGTACTGTTTTCTTTAGTTTATATGGTTATAGGATGTTACTGATCGATACTGATGTTACTAAGCATTAATAAAGGATATGTGAAGAATAGAATGTATTATTTATGGCTATGTTTGTTCTTTTTCAAACATCCATGTGAGCATGATTACTGAATTAACAGTAATTCAAACTTCATGTGGCCTTTAGATTAGCTCAAGAAAAGTGCGCAGAGAGCTTCATTGAATGGGTTTCCATGGTCGAGCAGCTGCAATGCAAAGCATCGGATGCAGTGGTGTAAAGCACGCCACCACTGGACTCTAGAGCAGTGCAGGCGTGTTCTCTGGAGTGACGAATCATGCTTCTCCATCTGGCAATCTGATGGACGAGTCTGGGTTTGACGGTTGCCAGGAGAACTTTGGTGGAACAGGTGGAACTTTTGGAAGTTTGGTGGAGGGGGGATTATGGTGTGGGGTTGTTCTAGTTGCAAAGGGTGGACCGATGTCATATTAAACCCTCTGGATTAGGAATGGGATGTCACTTAAGCTCATATCTGAGTCAAGAAAGGTGAGCAAATATTTTTGGCAATATAGTGTATTTTCACTAATTTTGCTGTTGATTCCAGATGTAGTTATTTTCAGTCGCTTCAGGTGAATACTTCTTTCTGAGATCAACTCAGTATTTCTAGTAAAATGTTATCTAACTATGTGCAGATGGCTTAAAATCAAAATGAATCATTTACATTTGCCTTGTTTTCTACATCCCATGCTAAAACTATCTCATCAATTAATCATTAGTGATTTTAAATATGTAATCCTAGGGCAGTATGGGTTTCATAAAGGGAGTTCCACTTTAAACATGAAATGGTGATGTTTATGCCAGGTGTCCAAACTGTTTTTTATGATCTCAACAAAATAACCAATTGGGATATATCAGAGCGGTGTGATCTGGAAATAGTATACAAATAAAATGGTTTGCAAGGTTCCAAATCAAGCACTACTACTGTATCCTATTCAGTTTCTGTAGTAAATTCTGGGGTTATAGAAAAGAATGCAAAAATGAATTGTGCATTTCTGTAGGATGTGTGGCACTGGACACATTAGTTTTCTGGCAGGCCATATCAAACATCTCCCAAGGGCCACACTGCATAGCCCTGGGCTAAAGTTAGTGAAGACACTTTGGTTTTGATGCCAAATTAAGCCAGTATTGATTTTAGCTTCTAATCCTTAGCCCAAAGAAATCCCTTAATTACATCATTCTTCTTTCCAAGCAAACAGGTGGTCAGAGATGAAAAGTAAACAGGAAATGAGTGATCAAATACTTTCCTACTTTCCTTTCTCAAGAACAAGCTCATGGACACATCTTGTATTGGGAAGGGGGGGTTCCTACAGGCAGCGCTGATGATGCATTTAAGCAAAGCTTCTCTCAGAGCCTATTTCATCAAAACCAGGAAGAGAACGATACAAATGCCAGAAGAGGTTTGTTTCACTTTCTATAAACATCTAAGCCAGATCATAGGCAGTGCCTGCTGTGCGCACTGAGACATAGATGAAAACCAGTGTTATATGAAAAATAAGGTCATCACATTTATATATCAGGAGGATCCTGCTCTTTTATTTATAATATTTTAAATATAGCTCAGATGGATTTAATAAGTAATTCAGAGTGGAAGTCTCTAATTTACCTGCTCATCCAACACCACTTATTCAAATACGCACTGGCAAAATGAATCTTGGTTCTTCCAATGGATCCGCGACTAGTCTAATCCAAATCTACAATCATAAGGGGAAACATATCAGGGATTGCCTGACAAGTTTCAGACACTTAACAATCCCTTTTTCTACAACAGTATTAAAAATAAAAACAGTTATTTGAGGTTTCATGTGTCTAGAATCTCAACAGTGCAGATCTAATGTCAGAATATATTCTGGGGCCTGTTTTTATTGCATAAAGCATAGCAATGGCAGAATGGCAGAAAGAGGACATGTTCAAAAAACTCAGGCCATCTTCATGCATATCTTCTCTGCTTGTCATACTCCTCACACCTTTCCAACAGCTGTACTAAGCAGTCCAAACATACTGAAGTGCTGAAAGTGGGTCCAGTCGGTTGGACTAAGGAGTGCATAGAGGTACGAGGAGAAAGCCCAACAAAACCAAACATTCAAAATAATGAATTTCACTAGCCTGGTTAAACCACAGCATTTTAACTGGAGATCTACTGTTTATCACAAACTAGCAGTTCAGATCCTAATGGGGTTCCCTTAAAAAAAATTCAAAAACTGAAAATTATTGTCATGACCGAGGTAGGGGTGGCTTGAAAAACAATGGGTGTCTTTACTCGTCAGGACAATCAACTATAAATGCAGGACACAGCAGGAAGCTGGCTAACAGCACACGAAGACAAGGCGGCATGGTGGCATGATGGCATGACGGCGGTAATGACTCACAGCGTCATGTTGAAGACTGAAGAGCAGCCTACAGCTCGCAGGGTGTCATCTTGGTTACTGTACAGGTGTACAACTGTACAGGTATACAGCTCAGGAGGACCTCAGGACCTCAGGAGGACATGTGGGCTTGATATAAGGAAGAAACAGGCATCAAGGCACAGGCTCCATCAATCAAAATTATCAGGTGATTGGATAGCTGCATGAATCTGTGTGTGTGTGTGTGTGTGTGTGTGTGTGTGTGTGTGTGTGTGTGTGTGTGTGTGTGTGTGTGTGTGTGTGTTTGTTTGGGGGGGGGGGGTCATGATAGTCATGGAAGTCATGGTAGTCATGGTAGTCATGGTAATGTACCTCTTGGCATTCCTGACTGTTCCTTTATAGCCTCAGATAACATGTGACTATATCTCCTACACAACATGCACTTAGGACAACACTATGTACCAGTACATCTAAGCACTGCTTAATTGCTCTCTTTGCCTACTCATATAAACATGGTGTGTTAAATTTCCTTTGTGGCATCATTCCATTCATTTGTGTTACTACTATAATTTGCCCCAATTACCACTGAATTAACTTAGCTATGACTCACTGTTCCCAGGTGGTTGGATAATAATGTAAATATACTTTTAATCATATATGCTCCTTCAACACACAAAAAATGGGTCAATTCTGCTTTGTGAATTGTGATATTATTTATTCAGTTGCCACTCAACCACAGTAATGCCAACCAGACAAAAGCATGAAATAGGAACAGTGGGGAAGAGAGGCTACAAGTGACATATGAAAGAGCAGTTTGATGGGCCCTGGACTTTATGAAGCCAAATGCTTTCAAGGGCCATCAAATGCCTTCAGTGGCTTATGGAGTGAAGAATGTGAAGCAGTTTTTTGCCACCATCACCCTCAAAGACCTAGAAGCATTTTCTTAGAGAATAGTCCATTTTCTTAGTTTCTAATTAAACAATATAAAAAATTGTATAATATAATTCCAAGAAGGACTGAAGCTATTCTGGAGGGTAAAAGTGGCCCCACTTTTTACTAGATACTTGAAATGAGTTCAATGTTCTGTTGTGACCACCTATTCACAGTATTGAAGTATTTACACAGCATGTACAATGCATCTCAATGACAAAATATGTTATGAAGATAAACAGAGCACAAAAAGAAGACTGAACGTAGGTTGATGCACAAAAATTGCTTTCCCAAAAGAAATTATTTATCTCATTTATGTCTGTCTAAACAGTAACACCATAAATTATGCAGCCTTGAATGTATATGATTAATAAACATATGTAACATATACGACATCTAATAAATCTGTAAATTAATTCTCAGCCCAATTTGCTGTAGTCAGAACCAACTTACTAGGAGGCGACATATATTGAAGTCATTGATGTGGATATTTCAAATGCGTGTCATGCTTTTTTTATGTGGGAATGTTGCCTCCTGGTGGCTATTTTATGTTATTGTTTTATCCCTTAAATAGGGATTTTAACCCTATTTAACCTGGCAATTTATGCTATGATAAAGCAAGCCATAAACGCTAGGAAGTAAATTAACATGCCAAAATTAGTCCTTAGGATTGAATGTAGAGATATATGTTGGATATGAACATGTATTCTGTAAGAAAACTGTTGGGTATGTGTCAGAATCAGGGGTGTGCACTCTAAGACACCGAAGCAGATAGTAAGAGACGTGTTGCTCTCCCATAATTCAGAAAATTCTTGAAATAAAATAAACAGCAATTGCTCACACAAAAAGCCATGGTTTGTGGCATACATTTTTAAAGCATTATTTTATCAAAAGTTAAGCAGCTAGGTAGTATATCAAGGTCGCCGTTAGTTGGCTATTCATAAAATTTCGTTATATTATACATGACTAATTCAAAGGTCTAGAGTCAATGGTGCAATACGTGTACGTCGTTAGACTTAGTACGTAGGCTAACAAACATTTAGCCGCTCGGTTGATAACTCACTGTAGTACCGCCACATGCCTGTGGCGGCGCTGTTCGCAACCCACATAAGTCAGCGGATGGGGCGGGCGCTGCTGCACACTTCTTCTACGCTGCTGCGGTGTTGCCTGGTTTCGGTCCAGTACAGTCGCAGTCATGGCCCTGCTGAAGTCTTGCAGAATTATTGCAACTGCTGGGGCTTATACCCCGGCTCTGGGAGTCATATCACACCGTGCAAGGTAAAGTGGTCCTTATGTTACTTAAAACGGAGAGTAGTGTCGGATTTGTCACATTTACAGTGTAAATCTCCCTAGTTGGCTAAGCTAGCAGGCTAGGTGATGTGCATCTGTCCCACAACGAGAGCTCGTTTGCTAGCATAACTGTGCTAGCTGTGTTAGCTGTGCTAGCTGTGTTAGCGACCCAGCTCTCACCTTGACGTTATAATGGCGTGTAACTGGGTTTGTTAACTAGTAGGCTGCTGACGGTGACATGCACCTGGCCCGTTGGCGCGGTTCCTGAAGCACAAATGTCAGAACCGCACTAGATGGCAGAGCGCACACACAGGGCCTCGGCAGCCACTGGCAGTGCGGTTCAAGGTTGTTGGTGTCTGGTCGGGTGTCGGTGCTCGGTGAAGCTGCCCCAAGGGTGGCTGGTGTTTTGCTCAACTGCAAGAAAAGGTGGCTTGCAAAGTTTATTTTAATCACTGGTTGAGCACTCGTAACCAGCCGGTTTGTCCTCTACAGCAACAGGCAGGGCTGGAATTCAGCGTCTTAAATGACCGGTTGTTATTGGTGATGGTGCATCTTCTAGCTAATGACCTTTAGATGGACAGTGCATTCTGTCAAACATATTTTCTGATTTGGTACTACCTGAAATGCATAACACTCTGCCTTAACAATAATCTATATCACCTCTGCACAAAAAGATGTCCAATGTTTGAGGCTCAGATGTAGTCACGGTGCCCATGTTCAGTTTAACTGCCCAGTGCTTTGTTTGGAGTTTTAAATGTATTTTTAAATTTCTATACTAGAGCTGTGCTGTTGAAGATGGAGCATTTATTTATATTGAGGAGCAAATGCCTGATCTAGGTCATTATTGGTGTAGACTTTGCATTTTGAGAACTCGTGGGTGTTTGAACACAGGGTTTCCAAGATTTGCAGCTCCTTCTAGCTTTACTTCAAAAAGAGGATCAGTACCTTTCAGCAATATTACTGTTGATCTAGACAATATAAGACAAACATGATCTCTATAAATATGTAGGAGTATGTTAAGATTGGGGAATGTACTAGGCTACTATAGAGGGATTTGCTCCCCGAGTTGGAACAAAGTCCTGTGTTGTGTCAGTAGAGGGCCTGGCCTTGGGATTGTCTGTAGATGGCTCGTGATTGGCTGTGTACAGGAGGGTGGAAACTGGAAGCCGTATGCCATTGGTCTGCTTCACTGCCTGTTCTGGGTGGCAATTGGTGAAACTATTGAACCTTCAGGCCATAGCCTAAATGTGGGCTGTTGCAACTGTCCTGTATACTTACATGAATAAATAGACCTGCTATATTTACTGAATTATAGACCTATTGTGCATTGTCACTTTAAACAGTTTATCCCTTATGAAGCTCTTGTAAGACCTGCAGTTGTCCCATGACTCTCAGCAAATTTGCTGAGTTTCACAGGGAGGACAGAGGTGTCACTGAAGTCTGTGTTTTCAAGGAGAATTGTTTATGTTTAAGCCTTTAATGTTGCATTACTAGCCTGCTTTGGTGGTTAGGCCACAGATAAAGCTAAATGTGAGGTTCAGGTGATGGTAAGTCATAGTGAAAAGCAGACTGAGTCTCTTCTGTGTGAACACTCAAGATGACCACAGTACCAGGTTGCAAGATAGGCAGGTTATATTTAAAGATGTTGATCTTCTGTTTGTGGCACCATTTCAGATTCCTCAGGGATCACAGTCATTGAGCTCTGACATGAGAGTATTTCAGTTCGGCTGGCCTTGACTGTTGTGCCACAAGTATTTGACCTTTTTGTTACCCATTGCCAATGGACAGACACGGCGTGTAATCTAGTTCACGAAACTAGTATTCATTCTAAGGAGATTGTCCTACTACATTTTAACATTAATATTAATATTAATATTAATCTACACAGTAAAACACTCTTGCATTGCTACTCTACCCTGTGTGACTGCTGCAGCTCATGGTGGTCGGAGGTACAGATGGGCCCTCCCGACCCCATCCTGGGGGTGACCGAGGCTTTCAAGCGTGACACCAACTCCAAGAAGATGAATCTTGGAGTGGGGGCTTATCGTGATGACCATGGCAAGCCCTATGTACTGAGCTGTGTTCGCAAGGTGAAAACGAGTCTGCTCATTTTCATCATGACATAAATGGCCTTTCTTCATTGTTGGATATCCTTATCTATTAGTACACGGCTGCTGATTAAACCTTTACTTAATTTACTTTATTATTGCATATATTAAAGGACACCTGCAGTAATAATTGTAATTGTGTACACACAGTAATTGCTTTTCTGCTTTTGTCCCAATGTCGAGAGAAATTGTGAGTGTTGACTCATTGGTCTGTATTGGTGTCCTCAGGCTGAGGCTCAGATTGCCTCTAAACAGCTGGATAAAGAGTACCTTCCCATTGGAGGACTGGCAGAGTTTAACAAGGCCTGTGCTCAGCTTGCTCTTGGACCTGACAGCGAAGTTCTCAAGAGCGGCAGGGTAAGAGAAAGATCTATAGAGTGATGTTTTAAAAGAGAAGTGGCCTTTTTCAGACTTATAGGTCTCCTCTTTCTCTCCCACACACAGAGCATCACTGTGCAGTCAATTTCTGGGACCGGATCTCTGCGTATTGGGGCCAACTTCCTGGTTGGTGCTTTGTGGCTTAATAAAATAATATGCATACACTATGACCATGGTCCTTCTCATTCTAATTCTCACCTGTGTGCTGCAGTCACGGTTCCACACCGCTGCCCGTGATGTGTACCTGCCTAAGCCCTCCTGGGGCAACCACACGCCCATCTTCAGGGACGCAGGCATGCAGCTGAAGGCTTACACGTACTATGACCCCAAGACCTGTGGCTTTGACTTCAAGGGAGCCCTGGATGACATCTCGGTAAGTTTCAAGAGGGGTTTGTGATCTGTGGCGCTTGCTTGATGAAGAAAGTTGTATTTGAGTTGCAGTAGACTGACCGTATGAAGAAGAAACTAAATGCCAGAGCACAGCACACAGAACAGGATTTTTCATATTTGTGTACTTTGACCACCCAGAGCTCCACAGAACCCTCTGACCATCCCTAAGTAGTATCTCCTTTTTTACTTAGTCATCCCATTTTGGAGTCCTCTTTTCTAAGGAAGACATGAATGGATGTGGGTCTTTAATCTGGGCACGGAGCCCACATAAGGAAACAGTGGTGAAATATCAATAAAATTGTCAAACTTTTGAAGACTGTATACACTTAAATGCTTAACAAATCAGTCTGTGTTCACTGGCAGATAGTTTTCTGTGAACTTGCAGGACAAATTCCATTAGATCCAAACAACAATCTTGTTATATTATTTTGTTCATATAATTTTGGATTGTAATGATAATTATGATGACGAACAATAAATTAAATACTTGTGCTGTAGTTATAAAAAGCAAATAAGATTCTTATCTGCATGCTTTGATGCATTTAATCAGTAATAATTCACAAGTGATGTGACGCACTTTAAGAGTGGTGTGGTAAACTTGCACATACTAGCGGACACGGACCAATAGGGAAACAGAAAGAAACATGATCATACCTGATCGTCTCCCTCAGAAAATCCCGGAGAAGAGCATCATTGTTCTGCACGCGTGTGCACACAACCCCACCGGAGTAGACCCACGGCCAGAGCAGTGGAAAGAGATGGCTGCTGTCATTAAGGTTTGTTTTTGTAGTTGCAAAAACCATGTAGTTGAAAACAAGATAATTGAAAGAAAATCTAACTTTCTGCCTTCAGAATTCCAAAAATGGTTGCAGGAACAGTCTCGAAACCCTAACACACTTCAATCTCTCTAACAGAAGAGAAACCTGCTGGTGTTCTTTGACATGGCCTACCAGGGTTTCGCCAGTGGAGACATTGACCGAGATGCGTGGGCTGTTCGCCATTTCATTGAACAGGGCCATAACGTTGTCCTCTCCCAGTCCTTTGCTAAGAACATGGGTCTGTATGGTGAGTGTCACACAAGGTGACGGGCGCCTTAACCCTCCGTATAATCTATTAAAGCCAAGATGCAATCACTAGTGCTTAGTAAGCAGCTTGAGGTGTGTGTAGGTGAGCGTGTGGGGGGTTTCACCGTGGTGTGTAAGGATGCCGAAGAGGCCAAGCGTGTGGAGTCCCAGCTGAAGATCCTCATCCGTCCCATCTACTCCAACCCTCCGATGAATGGAGCTCGCATCGCCGCGACCATCCTCAACACCCCTGACCTCTACAAAGAGTGGTCAGTCTCTGAGAGATGTTTCACTTGGATTATCTCTAATTTATCATTCAAAAAAGGATTTTTTAAATCCTGTTAATTCTGTTCATTAGCATGTGGGTTGAAAGAAATGGGTGTCTAGTCACAGGGGGAGATGGTGTATTTAATCTGATGGCAGCTGTGGGTACAGTATTTGACTGTCTGTTTTGGCAGGCTGGTGGAGGTGAAAAGCATGGCTGATCGCATCATTAGGATGAGGGAGCTCCTCGTCACAAACCTTAAAAAGGAGGGTTCTACTCACAACTGGCAACACGTCATCGATCAGATCGGAATGTTCTGCTTCACTGGCCTCAAGCCTGAGCAGGTGAGTCCACCAGTGACCTCCTAGTACCTGTGGGTTTGATAAGCATCTCCTCTCTGGATGGACTTGCAAACCTCTTTGTTCTGTCTGGTTTGTCGCATCCAGTGAGGGTAGATATGTGCCTTTGTGGTCTTGAGTGGGTTTTATCACTTTTGCTTATTTTAACAGTTTGCTCATGTTTCCTATGTTGCTTTACCTGTAATTGGTTGTTTTTGGTGAATTATGCCATGTTTGGTTGTGGAGTGATTGGGTCTTTATAAACTTGAACGTATTCTTTGGCAGGTGGAGCGGCTGACTAACGAGTTCTCTATCTACATGACAAAAGATGGCCGTATCTCCGTGGCAGGGGTAACTTCTGGAAACGTTGAATACCTAGCACATGCAGTCCATGCTGTCACCAAGTGAATTCACTGCCCTCTAGTGGAATTATACAGTAGTAGCAGTGGACATGGAGATTTTGGAGTTGCACAGGTCAATGTAGTTCACACAATTTCACTGTCTTTTGTTTCAGCTGGATAGATTAAGATTATTCTTTATACTGTCGTCTTCTCTTCATAGGTGTATTTTGTTGACCATAGACAAACCCAAAAAATTGACAATTGAAAACTGTACAACTATAATGCATTTCCATTTGAAAATCTTGTTAACACAGTTACACAATTCTAATATCACACATGAGAAAAAAATTCCCAAAGAGTGTTAATGGATCATTTTATCAGACTGAAAAGTTAACTATACCACTGGCTAAATCGACTTTTTTGAATCCAAAGAAATTGAGAAAAATACATTAGGACTAATACATAGTACTTTGAGTTCCCAGAATGCTTGCTGATTTATAGTATTTTGCACAAGAATTGTTGAAACTGTTATTTCCCTTTTGATCTAATGTGACAAAATTGACAGCGTGGTTTGTATGAACAGTGATGTTCTTCGATCTAGCAGTGGTTAATGCAGTACCAGCAAAGCAAAGGCACTTTTCAGGAGAGCGAGAGTGTGTGTGAGTGTTCTGGGGACAACAAATTGGCCACAATGTTTTCCAGACATGTTTTTTGTGTGTACTTTATTGAAACATCAAAGCACTGTTTTATGTTGTATGCCTCCATTACGATTAATAAATCTATGAAAGTAATTATTCATTCAGAAGACCATTCTGACCGTACTGCTTGGGGTGCACTCCTTTCACCTTTTGCACAAAGATGTGTTTGCTCATTAGGTGAGTGAAATGACCCTTACATTGGCCTTATTGTATTTACAAGTCAGTGTTTAAGATCAGCATATACTGGGAATAAAGAAAAACAGCCAGACATTTAAGGATTATCCGATTCTTAATATTTGGTTGAAAACAAGCATTTGTTCTGTGTATGTGAATATAAAAGTCCACCTTTTACTCAAGTTTGCCATCTAATGATAAGGAATAAAATGGGCAGCTTTATACAGTCGAGTGCTAGACAAAAAAGGTGGTCCTCGGATAATTGCTGTTTCCTGACTAATTAATTGTTAAGACTAATGTAAAGAAAATGTGACTGAGTGACCCATGTCTAGGAGCTGAAAGCTCTATCTTTACTGCAGACTGTTGGTCAAGTCTCATAAGACTAAATCGTTTCTTTGCTGGAAAGTGGTAATGATGTATGTTATTTTCAAAATACAAACGTGTTTCTAATGTTTGTCTCAGTGCAGATATAAACCATTTCAACAAATGTCAAATATTGCATTTAATCAATAAACGTGAGCTCAACAAATCTTAGGACTTTGTAGATTTACTAGTTAGGGTGAATAATTTTGTGCATAATTCAGGGTGGTAGAGCCCGGTAGTTGTGGCTGAGTTCAGGGCACAAACCATCCTATAAATTGCTTCTGTAGTCATGTCAGCCTTGCATTGGTGTTTGAAATGAACTATTTCAAGAAGCTAAATTATGAATATACGGTACATTAGCTTGACCAAAGATGACTAAAACACGTTCAGAGACAGCATCTGTGGCTGTGTCGAGGTAATAACCATGTGACCGTATAAACGCTGAGACAAACTCAGACACCCCAATAGAGGAAACACTCCTTCTTTTACACAATGACTAGCGCGTTTAAAAACTGCAAGAGTCTGCTTGTAACAGGAGCCAACCGAGGTCTCGGATTGCAAATAGTTGAAAACTTAGTAGCCGGAGGTTTTTCTCCGGGGAAGATCATCGCCACTGCGAGGAGTCCAGGTGGAGCCAAGGTAAAGTACAGGGACCCGGCGTCGGTTCCGTCTGTAGCGCTCCAGTCCAGTTGGCGTTTAAAGCGCCCAGCGCTGCGCAGTCCCTCCGCTTTACTGTCTCTATTCCAGGCTAAAACCAGAAAATGTTTGTTTTATTAAACCAATAAGCCAAGAAAGGTCGTTCCTCACGGGCAAGGATGTTTTGGGTACATGACATACTTTATGTAACGAAGAAAATCAAACAGCTTTTGTTTGA
This sequence comes from Brachyhypopomus gauderio, assembly GCF_052324685.1. Taxonomy (NCBI): domain Eukaryota; kingdom Metazoa; phylum Chordata; class Actinopteri; order Gymnotiformes; family Hypopomidae; genus Brachyhypopomus; species Brachyhypopomus gauderio. The sequence goes on from NC_135212.1 coordinate 23,905,620, forward strand.
AGAGGGTATGAACAACAATGAATTTAGTGTGTACGTATAGGCTACTGCCTCCACACTCGACAGCACGAATGAAGTAATGTGTGGAAATAAAAGTGGTTTTAAAGAAACGTATTTCTGTTACTTGTTAGCTATAGCCTATGTATGATTCCTCATATGCTTTACAGAAAACAACTTTTGTAATCTTGAGGTAATGAGAAAAAGTGATATCAAGATAACGGCAGAGAAAAAAAACGGAACTTGTGGCCTTTTTTAATTTCTGTAGATCTTCCCCTTTCGGACATTTTCTTTCACGAAAAGCCCTAGCCCGGCCCCACTGATCTGCTTCATTGGTTTTGTAATTCTATTAAAATGTACAGATTTGGTTGTCTTTTGTTTTAACAGGAACTTCGGTATCTGGCAGATAAACATCCACATATACACATTATCAAGCTTGGTGAGTTATTGAGAAGTTCTGGAGATGCTGCATATATGTAGGGGAGACCGGGTATGGTTGTAACATGGGGAGAGTTGTAACACCATCAGTTCCACCGATCATGGATAAGATAGGAGTCATATGATCATTCCAGTATTTACCCAATTCCTCCATGATCCCACATGGTGAATATCAAGGCTGAAAACAGGCACATGCAGATTCCATAGAGAAAAAAACTGCCAGGTATCCATGTAACACACACACACACATGCACACGCATGCACAGGGTTGCCAACTTTTGACGTTCGCTAGGAGTGAGATTTTAACCTGGAGCCGGTGGCGAGGGGGGGGGGGGGGGGGGGGGTAGCGAACGAAAGTTGTTGAGCGGGGGGGGGGCGAACGTAAAATGGACACAGATTCAGTGTTATATCGCCGGTGGATGGCGCCAGAGCTAGCGAACTAGTAACGTATTGAATCATATATGTGGATCTGAGGTAAATAAACTGGATTTTTTTTTTCGGCGTGAGATATCGGAAGTGTGGGGTGAGAGCGTGTGAAAACGGTCAAATGCGTGTGTCTCACGCTCAATGCGTGAGAGTTGGCAACCCTGCATGCACTCACTAGAAAAAATGTCATTGTTTATTTGACCGACATGTTCTTTACACAGGTACATTGTATTAGTGTTCATTAAGCATACATATTGTTAAATAAGTTTGTTCTAGTACACTAATTTACACACACACACACACACACACACACACACACACACAAACACACACAAACAGAAAGTGGATATGAGTTATGGTCAGTCACAGAGAGAGACATTGTTCTGGATTGTTGTTTTATTTAAAAAAAAACTATTTTTGAAGCATTTTAGATGGTGTGGCTTCTGTTTTTGCTTCTTTTGTCTAATTGTTACAACTTACCCCAGCATGTGTTACAACCTACCCCGCTAGTGGTGTAGGTTGTAACAAGGGAACACCATGCATTTTACATCAACTCACGAGGGCTGTGATATTTGAATTGAGGTTTGAATTGGTGCCATTTGTAGTAAACAAATGTCTGTACTTTGTATAAACGTTTGAGAACTCTAGCTCAAAAATTCAGTGAGTTACAGGTCCTGAAGCCAAACGTGTTACAACCATACCCGGTCTCCCCCCTACTGTATGTAAATGAGGTCATTTCCAGCATTGCAAGGTTGCCACGTATCAGCACTTTTAAAAAAAGGAAATATTTAACGGGCTGTGCGATGTGGCGTGACGTTCTCTGAGTTACTTACCACAGGCCGCAGACATTGGGTTAACAATATATTCTTGTAAGATTGGTCAACTGTATACGTGTCATCTTAAATAGGTGTTTTTACAGATGTTGTCAACCAGAGAAGTATAGAGAAGGCTGCCTCACACGTGGATGAGCTTGTGCAGGAGGATGGTCTCAGCTGCCTCATCAACAATGCAGGAATCAACGTTTTCGCCAAATTTGACTCCGTAACTGCAGAGCAGATGTTGGAGAACTTCCACACCAATTGTGTGGCACCCCTCATGATCACCAAGGTTTGTTTTCTCCACTCTGAATAATAGCCTGCAGTGCAAAGGTCTGTAGGACCATAAAACAGTAATAGATTTGGTCCAAGTCTCATATCACAGACCATGCGTTGCACTTTGACTATAAAGATAATCTATTCAGACCAATATTCCAGTTAATCTTCCCTGAGCTGGACACATGCTTGGCCATCCTCATGATCAAAGTCTGTTTCACAGGCGATGCTTCCGATGTTACGCAAAGCAGCTGCCAAAGGTTCTGGCATGGGCATCCACAGGGCGGCGGTCATCAACATGACCTCACTGCTGGGCTCGGTGGAGCTGAACTGGGGGGAGCGTGGCAGCAACTTCAGATGGTACCCATACAGAGCATCAAAGGTGTGTGCGCGTGTGTGTGTATGTGTGTGGGCTCAAATGGTACCCATAGAGAGCATCAAATGTGTGTGTGTACCTGTGCTCCTTGCATGTTACGCACACACTAACGTGCAAATTCAGAAGAGTTTCATGTTTTTTTCATAATGTGTGACCTGACAGGCTTGAATAATTATCAAAATGTGCTAAGCTTAGAGACTAAATTGGCAATAAAGATGTAAATTGCTCTTTTGGAAAATGGATTTACCACCTTTATGGTTCCTCACCATAAACAACAAAACGTTGTTTGACCTGGCCCCTATGGCAGAGTGCACTGAACATGATCACTAGAAGTATGGCAGTAGACCTAGAGGCTGATGGGATCCTCTGCATGGCCATCCACCCGGGCTGGGTCCGCACCAGCATGGGAGGACAGCAGGTAAGCTCTGGCCTTCATTGTGTAATTAGGGTCGAAAAACAGCAGTGAAGTAGCGTAATAAAGCCAATGTGACAAGGGGGAGTGAATGTAAAAAAAAATCACAATTGACAAAATATGGCACATTTCATTTCACACATTTCATGTAAGATTTTAATTTTATTATTCCATCAATAGGCCCCACTAAGCACAAATGAGAGCATCAATTCTGTCTTGGATGTGATTGGTGGCTTGACTGAGAAGGACCACAGCTCATTTTTGCATTACACTGGTGAACAACTGCCCTGGTAATGCTGTCCAGGATTTACAATGTACAAATGATCAAAACAGAGTTTCTTGTGTTATTAGATGGATGCTTGCATGTGTAGTTAGGTTTAAAGTTCTGAATAAATGTTTGAGAATTGATGAACAATTAGCCTAATTACCATATAATGGTGCTTTCAGGTTTTGGAGAATAATAGTGTAAAGATTTGTCCAACAGTATATGGTGAAGAATTTGCAATATACTGTAAAGTAACATGAAATTTACAAATTGATAGAAATTCATTTTCACATCAGAAGAGATTCAATTACAATACAAGATTTTCTACATTTCAGATGGTCCTGAATGTTTATTAAATATATATGCCAATAAAGCAACATTTTCCAGCCATGCATGTGAATTTATTATATTGCTTGAAATGCTTGAAACTGAGGCTGTAGATGAGTTGTTGCTTGTGTGTGCGTGCATGTACGTGCATGTGTTCTTAAACAGAGGCTAAAACTGGAGTGTTTTGGAAAGAGTCTTTTCTCATTAAAAACTGTCTGATGTGAGTGGTGTTTTTCTATTCTACTATTCTACTATTTACTATGCAACCAGCTTAAAGCCTGTGAGACCTCTGTTCTTACATTGATCTTTCACAACCTGGAGCTCAGTTTCCTGTTTGTGTCAGAGAGAGCCGCAGATATGCATCAGGACATGTTCCATTGATCTTACAGAGGGTTGGTTTCAGTGTTTCTAACATGTTTAACCCTCAAAAACTTCATTCAACTTTCTTAGCTACAAAATGTGATCTTCTAATATTGTGGAATTAATGCACATTTATGCAATGAATATTCACATGGAATATTCTGACTATGCATTTGCATGTAATTTTGTCCACGAAAATGCACTATAACATTAAAAAAAATCCTGATTAAGCCCTTGTAATCATTCACAGCCATCCACATGTCCAAAACCAGCCCTTCCTTCACAGTGTGTGTGTAGATTGGCAACTCGATTGCCACAGCATGGAAAAAGTTGTCAAAATAATCAAACCAAAAACAGGATGCAAAAAGGTGACTTCAACACCATGTGAACAACGGCAAGAACTTGCACACAGGTTTCACTGTGAGACGCTCTCTAATCTCAAGATTGGCCGTTTGCCTATGGGGTTCCAATCAATGCCGAGTTGTACCTGCGTCGTAAAAATGGCGGTACAGTCGAGCAGGACGGGAGAGCACCTTCTTTGTGGAGAGGCTACAGTGAGCCGTGTAAGTGTGGATATATTCTAATTAAGCTCAGGATTGAGGACAGGAAGTGCAGTCATGCTTTCAGGCTTGACCAATCAGAAAGCGGTTGGGCTGGTTTACATTTGTTTAATGATGGTCTGTCAGGTGATTTCTGCAGTAAATGTGAAGATGGACCGAGAATGATGTAAGGCTTTAGTGTACTGACAATCAGACATTTTCATCAGAAGGTATGTGACAAATTATATTATGACCTTTTAATGTTTGAGATGTAAAGTCAGTTATTCTACTGGTACAAAATATTGGTCTCCTGTCTTTATGCTCTGTATATTACATTTACTGAATATACTGCACTGTAAACTACAAGTAAACTTATCTAAAACTGTCCTTATCACTTACGTGCCAACTGGATGCTGTAACTTGCCGTCTATAATTTGACTATCCAGCAACAGACATTTGACAGGAGCAGCAGGGTGTTTTTGGTTCCTCTGTCCCTCTGTCCATGGCAGGGGACCATGTTCCCTGCTCTGTTGAAGACCTCTTTCTGGGACATTCACATACCGCTCTCAAAGGAAGTTAAGTACAGTATTGTGGGTGTTTCTATCCTTCTCTTTCTTGTGGCCTTCTGCTTTCTGATATGGCAAATTCACCAATACTGCACACAGATGCCTGCTTCCAAGCACACTGGTATGTTTTAAGAACTTCACTGTTCATTTTTGTCTGCACTGTAAATACAGCAAAGATGTAACAATGTACTATTTGGGAAGATAGGCGGGACAAACTAAGGGTTCGAAAAGTAACCATGACTACTAAAACCTGTGATTGTATGGACAAAGTGTACACGATAAATAATTATCAATATTAAAATGTGAATAATACTCAGTTGCAGGTAATGGCTCACTATTAGACAGCCAGTCTGAAAAGAATGAAAACCTTCAAAGTAACTCTAAAACACTAGACTTCAAGGTGAGTCCTGTGGATCCTAGCACTCTTATCTTCTATCAAGGGATTAGGACTGTCCACACACACACACACACGCGCACACACACACACACACACACACTTTTAATAGGAAAGTCAGACTAAAATATGTTGATGTTTATGTACTGACAATTCAAAGCTTTGGAGTTCTCACGTTGTATGCCTCTGGCTTGGAGTCCCTCACTCCAGCCTTAATTAAACAAAACGTCATGTTTGATTTGTAATTAAGTGTTTATAAAGAGCACTTATACTGTGTTTACCTTAATTTTTTTTAAATGTCTATAATATTCACAGTGAGAATTATTAGTTATTATGATTACTCCTGCATTATTAGACGATAATTAACTACTCAGATTAAATTAAGAGACAGATGTCAGGCACTCGTGTTAAATAAGTCCTGAACAGCATTAACACACAAAGTGGAAGGGGACATATGCTAGAGCTCAGACGAACTGGCTCCATGTCCCTGCCTCAGCTGGAGCCGCGCCAGGACGAGAGTGTCCGGCTGAGCCGAGGCCTGTCACGCAGCCCTGAGTTGGCCAGCAGCACGGACAGCCTGGGCGAGACGGCCGAGGAGCGCGTGCAGGGCTGCCTCCGCTTCACGCTCCTCTACGACCACGTGCGGTCGCGTCTGCTCATCACCGTGCTGGAGGCGCAGGAACTGGGGGCTCGGGAGTTCAGCCGCGGCGCCGACCCGTTCGTCCGCGTGCGGCTGCTGTGGGCCTCGGAAGAGGACGAAGAGCAGTCGCTCGCGAGCGTGCTCCATGAGTGGCAGACGCGCCTGGTCAAGGACTCGTGCGACCCCGTGTTCGGAGACCAGTTCTCCTGCGCACTGGCGGAGGAGGACGTTCCCAGGGTCACGGTCCGGTTTGAGGTGAGGTTGAACACAGTTCGAGTCTTAGACTGTTGCCAGTAGAGGCCTGCGATGCCAGGCTTGTTGACTTTTTCAGTTTTTCTGATTTTGTAGCATGATTGAGTTAAAATGATCCTGGTAGAGTTTTAACACAAAGGGCTTTAATAGACATCCTCAAGCTCCTATTCACATTGCACTCTCATAGGCGATTTCACTTCAGTCAAATCATGCTGATAATTTTTTGTTGCTGTTCATCCAGTCATGTTGCCATTTTAATTACTGCAAACTAAATGTTGTGTGCATTGTACATCATACAGCATAAACTATATTGAACTATATCGATATATGAAGATCTATGTACTAAATTTGTTGTTCTATCAGGTCAGAGATTTTAATAAATACTCCAGACATGGCATTCTGGGAGAGGTCCGGGTACCTCTGAACAGTGTAAACATTTCACATCCTTTGGAAATGCTAGAGGAACTACAACAAACAAAGAAAGTGAGTATATTTCCCCCTCAAAACAATAATTAAAGAGTTAAACCAAGGCCTGGTGATCTGGTTGTAAAGTCAACATCTTGAACAAACTGCTTGTGCAAAGGAGAGTAAACTATAACATAAAGCCTTTTACAACAAATGCGAAATATTCCAAGGGCAGATGCCTAGTACCATTTCACTTTCAGGACATTGTTGGAGAAGTCCTGCTTTCTCTGAAATACATGCCCACATCTCAGAGACTGGAACTGGGACTCCTGAGGGTCAGAGTACTTTTCCCGCCCAGTAAGACACAGAGAGGTAAACTATGTCTTCTATGTCTAAAATATTTCACATTTGTTGTGATCATCCTGTGTCTTACAAATGACAAGTTTGTGAAGATGCATTTATTGCACTTAAATGTAAATTCATGGATACATGTTACATTTAAGAAAATATAGATTATCCACAAGGTGGTGCTGTTTCCCAAAGCATATCGTTTAGTAGCGGATGAACAGTCCTAAATCGCTGAACATTTAGCAACTGCTAATATTACACACGCTGTAGCAGTGTTCCAAGAAAAATACAGCCACCTCACAGGAATTCCGCTCCATTCTTTCAACAATGTTTACCCACTGTTGCTAATAGGCTCTGATTTTGCACACATAATTATCCCTGTGGAGCCAGTGCAACTGGGCCCACTCTGGGGGTCCCACAGCTGTATGAACAAGGCTTGGGTGGAACATTACCAGGATCAACAAAGCTTATTCAACATCACCTGTCACTTCAAAAATGTCTCTTCACATCTCTTACATCACCCTAAACTGAATTTAGCATAAATAGATTGTGATTGTTCATTCTATACACAACCAAGAGGCCATCAACATACTCCAGACTAGAACTGTGACAGAAGAGGTTGATGGTGTCCTCCGGTATGCAACCCCTCTTCTACATTAGAAGCCCACACATGAGCTAAAGTCTCCACAGGACTCCCTAAGGGCAACAGAGAAGCAGGTGACTCAGAAGGGCAAGCTGAGAAAAGTTTTTAACTGCATGTTTCAGTGTCAGGCAAATCATTTGAGCAAATGCCTTTTGACCTGTCCTATTTTGGGGGCAACTCTTCTAGGTGTTGAGATTTCAAGGCCACACAGTAGCAATTGCTAGTGACATCAAAAGAATGCTCCGTGGGGTCAGACCGCTTCCAGAAGACTGCCCGCTGCTCGGGTTCTATTGGAGGGACTCGGGTCGTGAAGCTCTGGTCAGAATCTACCAATGGAATGTTCTTCCTTTCAGCACAACGTAGTCCCTGCTGTGTGACCTTTGCGCTACAGAAACATGTCTTAGATAATAGCAAGGAAGGAGAGGATGTGTGTACAGCAATGGAACAACATTATGTGGGCAATTGATAGCAAAGTTTTCCCACAAGAAAAGATGCAAAGGCTCTAGCTGGCAAACTCCAAGGCAATAGGAGGATTCCCACTACATCATTGAGGTAGCAATATCCACAGTGTAATAAGCCATTATCCTGCAGCACAGAAAGACGTAAATACAGAACTCTGGCAATCAGATTGAACTGGTATTATTAAGACAATACTATAACTCCTAAGTGTCACCTATTAGAGCCTCAGACACCCATTATGCTGAGTATCTATCATGCCTTTATGGCCCAGTATAATCCACTGGGATATATTGTCCCCTTCAATACAATAGCTAAGATTCTGTTCAAAACGTTCTGGGAGAAATTGGGATGATCCTCATTCAACTTCCAGCCATCTTCAAGCATGATACACATGGGAGGACGAAGTGACGCACATGGTGAAACTCTCGCTGCTGAGACCTTCCCCTTACACTGGACGTGCCCACATGTCACCATGCTCCTGAACAGCCTTACGGATCACTAAGTTACTGCCACTTCATCACTTTAGAATGCATCAGAGCAAATTCAAGTAGCTTTTTGGTGGCTCGTGTGATGGATGGTCATGTGATGGATGTAAATTCACCTTTCAATTTCCATCTTTGAACAAAAGTTCCTGGTAGAAACGTGGAAATTAACATGCTCTTTAGGGATTAGATATTTGTGTGTGTCCCATGAACAAGCAGGTAGAGTTCACACAGTTTAAGGTCTTACCAGGAGTCTTGCTAATTCCAAGTTTGTGAAGAGGTGCAGGCAAAAACCTTTCTATAAATTCTTTATTTAAGAATCTATATACATGTTACCTACACCATGCTTAAATTTCAGTTAGTGGAGTTTATGTGGGTGCAGCATGTCACATTTAAGTGAATACAGATTAGCCACAAGGTGGTGCTATTTCTAAATGTAATCATTATTTTGAAACATTTACACAGCACTGTACAGTATACTGTCACGCCAACTTACAAAACATCAGAACAGCCAAATATCTTAATCTTAATCTTAATAACATGTCTAATGTTTGGGCATATATTTTGACAATACTCATTGTGTTTTCTTACATGGTAGATTGCATGCTACTTTGGTATTTATTAATTTATTTCAATTTGGATGACCTACAGTTTTCACAGTCCTAACCAGTAGCCTCACTAAAATTGTTTTAGGAAATATGTTGTAAAAACAAATGGAAGCATTAAATTGTTAAAAGTGATTTAAAAAGCTTTTAAGACTGAAAAGTATATATTGGTCAGGTATGTCCAAACTTTTTCAAAATGTTTACCAGAGCACAATCAAATGTCGACAAGCTTGGTTATTTCAAGTGGCACTAAAGCTCAATGATCTTTCTGTTACCAGCACTCTATGCCAGGGTTGGTGTTCTGTGTAACCAGTGTAAAATTCGACACCAGAGAACCTCAGAGAAGAGACACTGTGACGTGACGGTGTTTAATGAGGTCCTGATCTTTGTGCTACCTGACACTCAGATAAGGGAGTGCACCATCAAAGTCTCTGTCTATGAACTACGCCCAGGCAAGAAGTCCTGCAAGCGCCTGATTGGTAGGGCCAGCGTTGGGAAGGAGAAGACCACAGAGGATGAGCACTGGAAGTTGATGATGCAGTCACTTCGGCAGCCAATTGCAAAATGGCACTTGCTCTACCTCTGAAATTCCTTCAGAAGTCTAAAGAGGACTTGTAGTTGGACAATAACAGACAATACTCAATGTGCAATAAAGGGCGTTAATTGATATTTATCACAATTTTTATTTATGTTTTGCAAGCAGGCTCTCTGTTTATTCACACATTTCTTTGAACATTTAATACAGGTGTAGTGACTTTCCAACAAAAAGATAGAAGCAGGGATGGTACAAAACTATAGGGGAAAAGTAATTAATTTCCCAGTGTTTTGGATGCAGAGACCATTAACCATTAAAGCCTGCTTTATTTGTTCATCACGTCTCATGCTGCATTAGAGATATCATTGGCGCAAGTTTGGTCTGTTTTTGTGGTTCAGTTGGTCTTAATCAGACTGCAGGTGAATACAGCCTGATACCAAAAGCTTGACACATTCCAGAAATTATCAAGGCTCACCAGATGTGGCCACTGTGCTCAAGGTCGCTCCCACGCGCCCACACGCCCACGTCTTCCCCATGTCTCCCCCACGAGGTGTTGCCATGTGGCAACTCCACTGTTTCGTGTACTCTGTGTAACAGCATGATAATTACAGGGCCGCTGAATTCGGAAACATTATCGCAGCTCCTGCTCTCGTTAAAGCATTCATTGAATAAACAGTGTTTTGTGAATTGTATGTCTAGGTTTAGGCTAATATCTAATATGTGTCTTCCCATTTCATCTATTGCTGTTCTTAAATCATGCAGGTTACTTCAAAAAAGTTATCTCACGGCCACTGCTCTGAACTAATTTATTTTACTGGAGTCTTCAGTGGAAAGATTTCAGTAGACAAGCAGCTATGAAATGTACTCCATATCTAGAAATCTTTTGTATCATAAGATTTCAACATGTCATGTTAACAAACCACAAGCTTTGCTCCATTGTCAGTTTCTGAGCTTCTGAAGGAATAGCGTAGTGATGACTCAGTGTGTGAGGCTGATCTCTCATCAGTTCTTCAGTCAGGGAATACTGTGCCCATGACCAGGTAGTGTGTCAAGAACCCATCCAATTATACTGTATTAATGCTGTGATGTATTAATTTACATCAGAATGTATGAAGGAATCAATGAATATGTAAAAGAGCTGTCAGACAGGTATATAGGCCTACTGTGAAAGTTTACTGTAAAGTACAAACAAGTTTTAAGTTTACAGTTCAGCTGTAGTTTCTTCATAGTCCTACTTCAGGTTACACTAGTTCTACAGCTTAACTGTTAAACTTCACAGTAAACCCAGTCATTCAAGTTTAGATTCATAGAAATTGCACAGTGGAAGCCTGAGGTGGTCGTATTACCACAAAAGATTACAGAACATTTCATGGTCGAACTGTGAAACATTAAAACTGTCAAGTAATTCCTAGTTTTACAATGAAATTTCACAGTACATGCTTTCCTGCTGTCTTACATCCTTCATAAGAAGTTCTGGTGTTCTGTCGAGCTGTGCTACCGATAATATGTGTAATGTTATAATATATGTGTAATAATGTGTGCTACTTAGTAGCTACATGTCTACTTTTTCTTCATGTTCAAAAGATAAAATCATGATGTTATAATAAAATAATTCTCTTCTGGGAGCATAATTTAATATGGGATATTAGTCTATTGACATGCTAATCCTGAAATCAAGATTTTGCAATAAATTATAAAAACATTTTTATATACTCTTACTTTTATTAAAATGAAGTTATAATACTGTGAGAGCCAGGCTGTGCCTCTATGGGACATAACACAACTGCAAATGCAAAGATAGCATTTATTGACAGAGTGGCACAAATCTGCTATTGATTCTCATTACGGTAGCATTTTTAGGCTGTCAGAACATTTACAACTGTACATGCTTATGCAATCTGCAAAATAAGGAACCAGAAAAAAGCTTTTATCTGGATCCATCAGCATTTGGCCAGAGGCACCACTTGGCTCTAGGGGAAGGTGAGCAAATGTTTGGGCCCCAGGCTGGAGGGAACCCCTCCCCGCCCACGAGCACTGACAGACTTAAAACTACAGCAGGGTGCAAATGTGCAAAGTTTGCAATGATAGTTTGAGACCTGAACTCCCTAAGGGTGCCCATGAATTCTTGCCATGGTCCCCAACAGACTCTGAAATTCCCAGCGGCTATAGCTCTGCCTGTGCCTAGGGGAAAAACAGGAGTCAGGATTTCTGTTAAGTTTCGGTCACAGTTTTTTGTATAGACATGTTGAACAGTACATTAAAACAAATTTACCTGTCATTTGTTGATGAACGTTTAATGCAAACAGTTGAACCAGGAGGACTGAATTTGGTCTGGCTTCTTCCATCGGTAAAAAATAAAATAACTGTATAAAGTTTATACAGTTATTTTATTTCTTTTTAGTTTATACTATAAACTGCTTCTGCAATAGGGGTTTGTTTGTGTAAGCGTTAGACACACGTGTTTTTTGCATTATCAACTAAACATGAATATAATAATAATAGTTTTTGACGATTCTACAATTAAAAAAGGTCTGACATCTCTATTAAAATGACCAGTGAAGCATTACTAAAATACCTAAGATCTGTCTCTCTTCTATACCTGTACCTGACTTGATACAGTATAACATTCGCAGGAGAAAGAGAGATCAAATTACACCTGCAAGCCACTCACTGCACTGGTTATCTGTCAGCTTTAGAATAGATTTTAAGGTTCTAGTCATGGTTTTTAAATGTCTTCATGGTCTTGCTCCTCTTTACCTCAGTGAAATGATGGTTAGATATGTTCCAGTCAGGTCTCTCAGGTCTTCAAACAGTAATCTACTGGTGATTCCTAAAAGCCAATTAAAGGTTGGCGAGGGGGCTTTTAGCCATTATGGTCCAAAGCTCTGGAATTCTCTTTTTGAAGAGCTCAGAGGCATTTCATTCTCTGAGCTTTTTAAAAAGAGTCTCAAAACCTTCCTTTTTAGATCTGCTTTTAGCTTTTAGTTTTAGATAAGCAACCCTAAATCTGTTCCATCTTATTTACTTTATTTACTTAGGCATTTCATCCCTTCACAGCTTATAATTTGTATTCACTTTATTACATTATTTTATTGTGTTGTTTCCTTTTTTTATCTTTAATTTCTTAATATTTTCCTTGTCTTTTTATCTTTGCCTCCTTTTAATGTTTCTTTTTAAAATTTATTCTGTAAAGCACTTTGAGTTGCATGTATGTATGAAAGGTGCTATACAAATAAAGTTTATTATTATTATTATTACTATTATTATTATTATTATTCAGTTTATGAGTGGATAACACTAGGAAGGGCCTAAACAAATCTCACTTAGAGTGGTTACTCTTTCTGTGCATGCATCATTTACTTTAGTGTGCTGCAGAGAATATAAATTGCTTCATTTTTTGCTGCTGAGTGAGGAGAGACAGAGTGGCTAGAGCCGGTCTAAGCCTGAATAATCAGTCTGGAAGCAGTTCAGGCTGCTGTTTCAGAAACACTGACTATGCAACGTTGGCCCAGCAGACTGCCTTATGTAACATTATAGGCCCAACCTTTGAAATGGCATAGGCCAGGCCATCAGTCACAGTCTTTAAAAGTCTTTGAAAAACAAAAGAATACCCTGGACTTATTAAAAGACGTGTTCTCCCTGTCTTGCTCTCCTTGTCTTGTCAGCATGGACTGGGAAACCATGGCTTGGAGGAGAAGATGTTCAGGTCCTTCTCTGCTTCCTGACCACCATTATCCATACACATATACATAAGTATTCACAGCCTTTGCCATGACTCTCTAAATTGAACTCAGGTACACCCTGTTTCCACTGATCATCCTTCAGTTGTTTTCACATCTTGATTTGAGTCAACATGTGGTAAATACAGTTGATTGCACATAATTTGAAAGGTACACACCTATCTATATAAGATCCCATAGCTGAAAGTACATGTCAGAGCCATGAAGTCCAAGGAATTGCCTAAAGACCTCCGAAATACAATTGTAATAAAGCACAGATCTTGGGAAGGGTACAGAAAATGTTCTGCAGCATTGTAGGTCCCAATGAGCACAGTGGTCTCCATCATCTGTAAATGTAAGAAGTTTGTAACCGCCAGGACTCTTCCTAGAGCTGGCCAGTCTGAGTGATCAGGGTAGAAGGGCTTTAGTCTGGGAGTTGACTATGAACCCAAGGGACACCCTGACAGAGCTTCAACATTGCTCTGTGGAGAGAGGAGAACCTTCCAGAAAGACAGCCATTTCTGTAGCACTCCACCAATCAGGCCTGTTTGGCAGAGTGGACAGATGGAAGCTACTCCTCAGGCACAAGACAGCTCACTTGCAGTTTGCTAAAAGGCACCAAAAGGACTCTCAGACCATGATAAACAAATTTCTCTGGTCTGATGAAACAAACATTGAACTCTTTGGCCTGAAGTGTCATGTCTGGAGGACACCAGGCACAACTCATCACCTGGCCAATACTATCCATACAGTGGTGCATGGTGGTGGCAGCAACATGCTGTGAGGTTGTTTATCGGCAGGAGAAACTGGGAGAAATGTCACGGTTGGGGGAAAGATGAATGCAGCAATGTACAGAGTCATCCTTGAAGAAAACCTGCTCCAGAGCACTTTCTACCTTAGGCTGGGGTGAAGGGTCATCCAACAGGACAGAGACCCTAAGCACACAGCCAAGATGACAAAGGAGTGGCTTCGGCACAACTCTGTGAATGTTCTTGAGTGGTCCAGCCAGAGACCAGATTTGAACCTGGGTGAACTCTGGAGAGCTCTGAAAATGGCTGTGCACTGACTCTCCCTGTCCAACCTGATGAAGTCTGAAAAGTTTCGCAAGGAAGAATCTGAGAAACTGCCAAAAGAAGGTGTGCCAAACTTGTAGTATCATACTCAAAAAGACTCGAGGCTGTAACCGCTGCCAAAGTTGCTTCAACAAAGTATTGAGCAGAGGCTGTGAATACTTATATACATGTGATATCTTGTTTTTTAATTGTAATAAATTAGCAAAAAAATCAAACTTCATTCAATCAAGAACCAGCCGGTTTTGAGACAGCTTTTCCCCCCAGGCCATCAGATTGCTGAACAGCACACAGTTGGACTTCAACTCCATATTCAACTCCAAGTCACTTATTTAATATATATGGTGCTAGCATGTTCAAATTTCACATTGTACATATTTCATATTTATATACTGTGTTTTAGTTTGTATTTATTTTATTCTTAAAAGTTATGCGTGTTTGCACATATGAGGGACTACACACCCAAGCTTTTCACTCTCCATTCTCACCACAAAATGTTGAAAAAGTGAAGTGGTGTGAATAACTGCCAGATGCACTATATATATATATATGTGTGTGTGTGTGTGTGTGTGTGTGTGTGTGTGTGTGTGTGTGTGTGTGTGTGTGTGTGTGTGTGTGTGTGTGTGTGTGTGTGCCCACGTCTGTACCTGAGTCTGTCCTTAACAGAGTAGCGGAGTGATTTAGCATGGCTTTGGTCCCAGTGCTAAAGCAATTCCAGATCTGACCTTTTGCCACCATTTAGACACACTGACGCAGTCAAATATGCTGCCTTCTTCGCCGTGTTCTTTCATAGATTTCTCATTTAACTGGCTCCAGGTCTGGAGAAGGCACTTAATTTTGCCTAAGTGCAGACAAAAGTCTCCAGACAAAAAAATACAACTTCAGTTATTTCATCTGTGGTTGTCAGCAGAATTGATACAGCCATAAAAGTATTAAGGGAACAGGAGAGACAGAAGGAAGAGTGATTAAAACAGAACGCAGGAGAAGTATAGTTGCCATTCTGTCTATTCTAGAAAAGAGACCATCCTTTCTAGGAACTGCATTGAGTTCTTCAGTGACAGTCTCACTCCAAATGTGGGTTGACCAAATCTGACTGACAGCACCTTGTAGACAAAAGCAGTACTACTAATCATGTCAGTTCGTGAGATATATTTGACACAAAACTGGCGTTGCCGTGACTTGTACGTGTGTTAATAGAAGCTGGTAATGAATGCCAGTAATGCCTGTAAAAATCTACACTACTGCATCAAATTAGCTCCTAAGAAATTAACAACTTTTAAAAATGGCACATAAATTTCATAGAAATATTCATAAAGCCAGCAGTCTTAGAGAGCAGCCCTGCAGGATATATTACCGATGACCATTTAAGCGACCACTGCTCTGGAAATAAACACGTTGCCAGTCAACGAACAAGCAGGCAATAAAGCTTATCTCAGTTCCAGTCACCCTGCTTTTTATCTACTGAATAATCCATTACTTTGCTTAGGACTGAATGCCATTCTGGCCTGGCACAGTTCAAAGCAGAGGAGCCTGTTCCACGTGTCACAGATTAAACCCCACACAGCTGCTAAATGATTCCACGTGTGCCTAAGGTCTCTCAGCTCCACAGTGTGTAGGTGAGGTCAAAGTGTGTGGATGCTGTAAACACAAATGTAGTTATGAGTGATTACAAAACAAGCCCGGGCAGTGCAACACATTTAGGCATGCACAAACAAGCAGGAAACGACTCCGAAAAAGCCAAAGACCATGATCGAACCTTCATGGTAAAACCAAATCCAACTACCATCTCACTGCACTTTGGACCTCTCCGCAGACAAAACCAGATTTGTGATTCTTCCACTGTTGAGATTTCCATTAAGTGGACAGGTACATTATAGTGGACAGGTAGGTGAATAGCAATAGTTACTGCGGCTTTTCGACCATACAGTAGGTGTTCAGCTTTCCATGCGTATGCAAGTGCCTTGTACTGTGGACTACAGACTGTCCACCCCTGTATACATGAGAATGAGAATGCCAATCAGTACTGGCAGCAGAAATGAGGTCAGGGCATCAGGGTGAATCACCCGATTGGCCAAAGGAGGCAAACAGGACATTGAAACGCTGTGGTGTTTTATTCCACTGAGATTAAAATGCCCTTTCTAGCAAATGTCACCCTGATATTGGTCTTCATCTCCATAATCTGTTTATCTATGTTATTTGCTATCTGTATTATAGTGTAAAGGCCAGTGATAATGCTAAAGTCGATGATTTTCAGAATCACTACCACTCATGACCATGAATAATGAGAACTATTTCAAATAAGATCAGAAGATTTGTTAGTTTGTACACATGCAAACCTATAACAGTAAGACAGCTTTCATTCCTTGGACACCTTTATTGTCTGCTTTTAGGTTAACTGTGTCAATTTCAAAACAAACATAAGATCCCTTTATTGAAATTCAGTAATACTGGTCATGTCATTATTTCTAAAAGCATTTAGATGAAGGCATGCAATCTTAATTTTACCCATACACAACTGAAAAGTGATAGTGGCAAGTAAATTCTCTACCTCCAGGCTTGATTAGTACATAGATAAATTAGTTGGCTTACTTTTGTTTTCATCACATAAATTCTGAATTAATGCCTTGACAGTTTCATTATACTTATTGCCAACTTGACACACACTGTAAGAGAAGATTCCATAGTGAGGCGTGCACTGGGTAGAGATATTTTACTGTTCACAGCTCAAAAAAATTGTCAAGAATGTTCTCTGCAGTGGGGTGACGACGTGACAAACAGACACATTAGTTGAATACTTTTACACATTGCTATTTATTAGCAGAGCATTTGTTATTACAGAACTAGAATTATCCCCGCAGTATAATGGAAATACCTCCAATTTACTAAGGAGTATAGCAGAACTACATTTCAGTACATAGAGAGCAAAATGTACAGTGTTTCATTCGCCCCAAAGTTCTAGACATGCGTGCTCAGGGAGCCCAAGGACCATGTAAGACCAGATGTTATAGGACATCACTTATTAAAGTATGCATAATTACATTTGCTCATTTACAGCTTTTTGTTTTCCCATTGGCCCATAAATTATTCTTTATGGATACCACCAAATTTGCAGAATACATATTTATCACTGCTTGGAGATTTGACATGTGAAAGATGTAAAAACAAAACAAGTTTTTAAAATGTTACACCCAAGATCCTAAAGAAAAAGGAATTGATAATGTTTCAGTCTTTTCAAAGAGCACAACTTTCTTATTAAGAAAAACACATCTTCCATTAAAGGAAAAAGAAAGTTCCATTTAGAAATACCAGTTTTGTTTTGTTTTTTTACACAACTGGTACTGGAGAGTGACATTCACAGTTATGTTAGCAAAAGTTTGCAATAAAAATATTAATTATAATCCTAATAATATGCCAATAATGCTTAACAACAAATGTTACAATATATAAACAACCAAAAAACAGAACCCACAAGTTCATCACAGTTTAGTAGAAAAATGAAAAATTAAACCGAGATGATTTGTCACCTCATGTTATTACACTATTATACAGTTAGAAAAGTAACCATGTTTCTTTTCAACATCTGACCATGTTTAAATGCATTAACTATTTTTTTCTAAAGGCAAATGTTAATTAATTAAATTTGATAGAGATAATTATTTTCAACTGTACTTCTGTGCAGAGCCAGTAAGCTAATACAACTAGCCTCTACGACTCAGTTTTCCTCTTGTACTAGCACATGAAGCTCTCTTCCTCAGGTGTACAGGGGGGGCAGGTCTCTGCGTTTCATGCACTACCGTTTATCAACCTACTTACAACAACAATCATAGTTGTTCAAGAAAAAAAAAAATGGTAAACCAATACAATAAAAGGATGTAAGACTTGATAAAAAATAAAAATAAAAATCAAATGAGTTAAAGTTTACCCCACCACTGGAAATAATTAAATCTACTGAGCAAAAAAAGGTTGGTCTCTTGTACGGCTCTCTCGACGGCCATGTTTTGAACCTCGCTGTTTCACTTTTCCTAGCACAGGCTGTATAAGATAATGTAGCAGAGTTACTGTCCAGAGCAATTAAAGACAGCACGCGTGGCTTTTCAGAACCGGCTGCTTTCACGCTGACCCTGGCCAAGCCTTGCCTAACTGTTAGTGCAGCTCAGGATGTGTTTTTCTAACTGCTCGTCTGACTGCGGCTCAACTGTATTTTGTTTTGTTTTTTTTTTTTACTCTACGTGATCTTGCTGTTTTATTGACGTTAGTGTATTTTTTTCCCCAAAAAAGCATTTAGAACCAGGCATGCATATTGAAAATGTGGAGCTTGGGGAGGTTAGCACTGAGAAGCAACACGTGGCGTGTTGGCGATGGAGAGTAAAGGTGAGTGGTGTTGTTTTTGGTTCATGCAGCACCGTCGAAACATTTGCTGTGGCAAGGCGTCCCGCTTCTAGTGCACTTGAGAACTAGGTCATAAGACTCCACCTCCATCATCTTAGACTCTGCCCTAATACTTCAGTGTTCAAACGCCAAGCTTCTTTTTGAGCTCAAAGTACGCACTGAACCTGGCCATGGCGTAGTCCTGGAGGGCGGGGTGAGAGAACGGGTGAGGTCAAGTAAGGGAAGGGAGGGGTAGGCAGAGGGTAGAAGGAACACAAGGGGGCAGAAAGGAAGGGACAAAGATGAGACACAAATCAGGAAATGAATTGTATATGATCTGCGCATGTACACATTATGCAATTGTGGTCTTGTTACCCTGACCCTGTATTTGATGTGTGTGGTGGGTGTTTTGGTGACAAAAAAAACGTCACATGTTTGTGTAAATGTTACACACTGCATACTTTGCAAGTCATGTTACCCTGAACTGCTAAGTGTTTGGACTAGGTTCAGGGTTGTCAGGCAGCCCAAACATTGCAGGGGTCATGTGTAATTTTAGCTATGTCCCATTATGAAAACAAAAGCCTACTAGAGCAACTCACTGGGAAAAATCTGGAATGTTATTGCCTGACATTACGTAGTTATACTTAAAGCTAAGCACCAGCTAACAACAAAGCCATCATCGGAAATAAATACTGGACATTTTAATTTGTTATGTTGATAACATCGATGGTGGACAGCATAAGCCAGCAGGCAGGCATATTTCAGTGATTGGGTGTTAATGTTATGGAGAGATGTAGCCAAATAAATAAAGAATATATGCCATACGGTTGCATTTACTTTATCAATTCATGTGAGTTACTGACAATAGTTGATACTTCAGGCATTTTCACAGCTGTGCTATACTTCTATACGCAGTTGTGGGAGGCCAAAGGAATATTTGGCAGTTCATTCCTTCCACAAGCTAAAATGTCTACAAGGTCATTAAAATGTCAAAAACTGTGTATATTACATTTTACATACTTTACTAGACTATACTTTACTATTGTTTATGTACTAAACACCAAGAGACAAAATCCTAAAAGTGAGATGTTAGCTCACCAGGTAGCCAAACTCAATGGTTGATATTTTTGCCTGGATCATCGACCAGAGGCCCCAGAAGAAGTGTGAAGCAAGGGCAAACCTGAATCATGAGAGAGGTTTGTTTAAAACACAGTGGACAGCATGGAACGTGGAGGGTTAAAAGCTAGTTTTAACTGGGATGCCTCCCACTCCCTTAGACAGCAACTTCTGGAAATGAGGGCTACTCTTGGACAGCCTGCAAGGCGCCTTTGCTCCTTCGCCAGCAGGCTGTGGAGAGCGTGAGGGCCTAGTTAGGGTGGCCATCAACGCTCTGCTTTAAGGTGATAGACTCCTCTGTCTAGAGTCCGTAAACTAGTGAAGGGAAACTCAGTCAACCATGTTAGATCTTCTCTTATGAACTGCATGACTAATTAAAATGTGTAATAAGTAATTTATTTAATTTAAAATCAGGTCAAATATTAATAAGGGATAACCGAGTTTGAGGGGGAAAGTACAGAAGGCAGAATAAAAAGCTACCAACAGCCTGCGCTGTGTATTGCTTTGCATGTCACTTTCATTGCACTGAGGGAGGGAAGAGTCATTGCTAGTTCAATTTCTACCTAGCTAATTTTAAATTAAACACCACAAAATAATAGGCTATTAAGAAAATGCAAACTTGTGCTTTTAGCTGTGACGTGATCAAATGAGGGCATGTTAATCATAAACGCAATAACATGCGTGCACTCCATTGTAATAGGTCTGACTTTGTGTAACCTTTTCTGTTTGGTTAGGTTACTTGACAATTTTATTCAATATATTGCAGGTCCTGTGAGTGAGATCAGCAGACTCTGCTACTTGATGCTTCTCAGTTTAGAACTTCACATTTACTATGTCATGATAATTCTATTTACCATGATACTTACTCTGTCATACAATTAAATATGAACATTTTCTGTGAGAATGTTTAAATTCTGACAAGAGCCAATACAAGTTACCTGTTAATCTCCTCCAACATGTCCTCTCTCATATTCCGTTGGTCTTCATCATTCAAGTTTGCTAGTCCTGGGTCAAATTCTGACAGATAGTTTTTGATGAATTGCATCTGAATAAAGATAAAATAATCAACGTCATAACATTCTGTAGAACGATCCCAAGTCCACACCGATTGTCTTAAAAATTTACACTCTAAGCATACACCATCTCTGACCTGCTCAGCTTTGGTAGGGTAACTGTCAGTGCTGACTTTGAAAAATGGAGACGTTTCACAGTTGTAGTCATACATCCACTCACAGAAGAAATTTCCAATGTCGAACCCCCTGTAGGACAAAAAGACTGAGAATTTTAAAATGGCTTTAACATTACACAGCATCTGGTGCACCTATTTGCAGGGTTTATTTTCTATCATCTGTTTCTACTCACATAGGATACAATAAGCTTAATGCAATTTTAAAAGTGTTTCAGTTCTAACTTTACATGGCCTTTTTTTGAGCCAGTGAATGGAATGGTCCTGCCGTCTCAAAAAAGATTAAAACCTGACTCTGGCTTTTTAAGAAGTACAGACACGGCCTGGCGGCCTGGCAGGCCACCCAAGTCCAACAAGTGTTTGAATGAGAGACGGCAGCTGCCTGGGAAACCAAACAAAAGAGCACACAGGACAGGTGCAGTGGCTGGCAAGCTCCTCCACTGGTGATGGGCCAGTATGACAGCCCACCAGGCAATCCTGGGCATGTGGACGGGGAAAAAAAAATTATGTCCATCCATAGACAGCTATCTCAAGACACTGTCCAAAAGGCCCATTTTCTAGAAAAACAAAGAAAAAAAACCCCACACTACCTTCATTGTGTTAAAACAAAACCCCACGCCACCCCTTTCCAAGCTAGAGAAGGCTGGAAACTTAGATGTCCATGCATTCTGGGTGATGCCTGATCCATCTTGTATTGAGACAGGTGTGGGAATGTTAAGGGCCATGACAAAAGTGTTTTGATTGGGCCAATGGGATGGGTGCCAGAGAATTCAAATGTCTGGAAGTCTGTTCCAAGAAACTGGGCAGCTCAAGCATTCCAAACATATCAGAGTAAGCACTGTAGAATAGCTCTGGGGCAAAGAGAGATATCCACCACTTCTGAATTAGCTAAGAATCTGCATACAAAACATGCAAGAGCTCCTTGAAGAACCAACACGTCATACATAGTCTGGTAAATGACCCATGAACATGGAGGACAACGCAGACAACGAGAGTAAGAGTTTGACTTGTTTAATGTGCCATCAAAACAACCACCCGTGTCTGTGCATACCTCAAAGGACAGGCAGGCTGTGGGAAGCCGCAATGCCCATTATGAGAGGAGGCCATTTACATTCAGGAAAATTACTGAGGCCATTGCAAATATTTCGACTTTCTATGGCACACCGGAGACTGAACGAGCACATGTACGGCACTTACGGACACCTACAGACCTGTAGTTGTAGCTGCTGTACTCAAAGTCAATGAGCATGAGCTTCTGTTTGTCCGCACCGTCACGGCCACTCAGGAGAAGAATGTTTCCTGTACACAGTGACAGTGATAAGAAGGCTAATAAAACAGCACTGAAAGACCTTATAGGTAGACGAAAATGGTACTCAAGTATCTTTTTCTGCCTTTATTTGACTTTTTCAATACTTTTTTTTACCTTCTTGTAGATCATTGTGGCAGAAGACAACAGGAGAATGGGTGGATTCCAGTAAACACCTAAACACCACAGTGTATCTCTTTAACTTCTCATGGTTAAGCAAGCACAACTAATTGGCACAAAATGAACAGGTTTAGCTAATGTTGCATTTCCATAACTGTTATTGTTAGGGAAGTATAATCAATCCTGGCTGAGAATAAGACACTTTAAAAGAAACTACTTGACAATGGCAAGGGTAGAAAAATCCCCCTATCCATCTGCTATGTATGTGTGCAGGGTGTGCTGAATTTGCATGCCTGCGTTTCATTTTCTGCTTTACCTGAGGCTTTCCATCTCCTGAGGCAAGTTATAGCTCATAAGGCAGGTGAATGTGCGCAGGTGTGTCTCTCTGGTGAAGGTCAGCCTTTGCACTTGCCTCATGTACCTTTGCAGTGGGGGAGGACGAAATGATCAGCCATGAGGTAAAGTAGATCACTCGACCAAGAGTCAGATCATAAACACTCAATCAGTTACATATGGGAGTAGTTGCCAACAAGTTTGCCACGTTTTTTTTTTTGTTATGTTCTATTTTAGCTATAAACCACCTGAGCCAAGAAATCCATGTTACGTGGATCCTAACCTGTTGGTGATTGTTTGGGAGATGAAATATAACTCCTAAACACTGGGTGCTGGTTATCTTCAAAGACTGAACTGTGAACCTTTCCCATCACCTCAGATTCCACCCAGGCCATTTATCAGGTCACTGGACAGACAAAGTCTCACTACGACATAACTCTAGATTTACAGCCTGGCTGAAATGCTTTTCCCTCAGGAAAGTTTATAGGTGTGTTCACCTTTGTTCACAGTGTTGCAATGTGTGCTTCTTTGCTTTCCAACTCTCATTCATAGAAATGTTACCTCACTGTCATTCTAGATTAACTATCTCTATACTTAAGGTATTAAATACTCGAGTATATTAAGTTTACTCAAGTATCTTAATACCCAGGGCATGCTGAAACTCGTTTCTGTAACACGTCAGATCAAAGTAGACACTGATCTACATCAGGTCCAATTAATATGCAACTGGATCCATTAGAGTCGAGCTAATGCGTTCCCTCACTTTTCCATGGTGCCAAACAGCCATTTGGGCTCTTTGTTGAAAGGCATCCTCATCCGGTGGAACTTGGCGATTTTCTCCGCAATCTCAGCAGATATGTTTGGAATTCTGAGCTCAGCAGTGTCAAGCTTCCGGCTCTACAAATGCACAACAGGTGGAGTTTGGAGGGTCAGGTAATGGTTTTGTAATTTATTACGCACACATGATTATCATCAAAGAAATCAACTTTTAAGATATAACTAGAAAAAATGATGTTATATATATATATATGAATAACATCACATGTTATTCACATATAATATTCTTTCATATTTTATATTATACAAAATATAATTCTGACTTTTAAAATAGTTATACTAAAATTCAGATTTTTGCATGAATTACCTGGAATATAGAATAACAATTATGTCTTGTAAATACACACACCCCAAAACATTTACAGCCTTGCTTCATTTTCACAGTCTGTCATTATGAAGCAATACAAAAAATGAATTCAGTCTGTATTTTACATAGCTTTTAGATTCTATTCAAAGCTGTAGGAAAAAGTGATCATTCATGTGTACATGAGGAAACGTAAATACGATCACACGCTCAACAATACAAAGCATTATCCTGAGCCTGCTCCACACACACACACACACACACACACACACACACACACACACACACACACACTTCTGGGTTAGTCCCTGACTGATAAATCTGGGTCCACAGTGCGAGACTCACTGGGACGAACTGTTCCAGTCTCCCCTGAGGGAAGATGCCATAAAGTTTGGGTCCCAACTGCCTCTCGGCCAGGATGGCAAACATCACACTCTCCAGGACCATAGCTTCTGCTCCCTGCAGACACACACACAAACATATTAAAATCATGCTCCATAGCTTTGCACTGTACTCACCCCATCCCCCATACCTCCCAAACCAGGTCAGTAAGAACACCATCATTGGGATCTCAGTAGTCACATGACTGTGGTTGACACATATGAAGGCACAGAAAGAACTGTGGCCATGTGTTGGTTGGGGCTGGTAATGCTAGTCATCTTAGGAAAGGGGGTTAGTGGAAAGATGTTTGACAAGATTCTTGCTTTGACAGGCTGGCAACACATTTATAAAAAGCCAGTGGTTTGCGTCAAACCACATTTATTGTGCAGTATAAAATGTAGCAGCGTGAAATTAAAGTAAATGAATGATGGAATTAATGAGAGAATTAATTAAGGAAAATGGATTGAGGTTTTTTTGTGTGATCTTCATTCAACAACCTGTCAAATGAAAAATTTATTTTGTACTGATTTCAGTAAGATGAGCATTTTTTTGTGTTGAGGATGTTGGTCAAATGTGAATTCATTTACAGTGCTGCAGCAAGATTAGTGGTAAAAACAGCACCTCCAAGAAACAAGGGAGACTATTGTGAGGGGAGGAACTTGACTTGGCAAAGCCCTCCGGCTTTCAACTGTGCCTACTGAACTAAGTATGACATCAGGCTTTTTCAAAAGAGCCTCAAAATTGTACTTGAATGCCAAACACGCCAATTTCCCTCATAGTTTTGAGAACAAATGTTCCAATACCTTTAAAATCACAAAGTACCACTACAATATTGGTGCCATGGGAATCGGACACTCTTACCATAAATACAGCTAGTGTACATACACACAGACATGATTACCATGAGAGCCTGAGTGCTGTGCATTTGCCTACGGTCTCCATGGCGAAGAGATGCAGTCAGTTATGCAATATACTGTGGAATGTGTTCCAACAGTACTGATGCAGGAGCGCCTAGAGGAAACTATTCTTAACTAATTGTCTCAGTTTTAGTGGTCATCCTGGTAGACATTTTGTATATTACTCACACATTAAGCACACATCAAGGAAGAATAATTCAGGCTGCTTTAAATATGTAAGTGAAGAGCATAAAGGCGAAAATCATTATTATAATTATAATAAATGGTATAAAGCTTTATCATCATTCCTTAAGGTCAAATATCTTTATTTGACTTTTAATCAAAGCAGTTAATTGGGAGAAAATGTGACCCAGTTTTTATCTCCTCAACCACTGTCCTTGATTTCAAAGTAATGACTAATGAAAGAATGCCTTCTGGATTATCTGTGGGCTATATAACATCAGGGTATCATCACTTCCTATTTCTGTTTAACTAGGCTCAAATGAAATTTTGCACTTTGGCCTTAATTGTGCAATGACACAGTCAGAAAAAGGCACTGAATTTCCTTCGGTGCCCACGTGGAACAATGTCCTCTTCAGCAAACAGGAAAGTGAGGTCCTGAACCCCCAAGCCCCTCAACATGGAAGGAAACTGCGCTTCCTCAAAACACAAGTTCATTTGGAAATAATCTTTCCCTCAAATGGCTCAGATTTCAAGGAGAAATGAGTTGCGGAAAATGACACGAAGGTGGGAAGGTATGAAGCTATGAGCTAAATTCCTAACTGTGACATGGTACGTGAAGAAGCTAACGAGCTGCTGCCAGTCAGAGTCTGCTCAGCGGAGCGGGCCTGCTGATGACAACCGGAGATGGCCCTGCCTTTCATTGCAATGTCTCGTGGAAGAGTTTCAGGGTTTCATCTGCAAATCAGATGCTTTTTGGTGAAAACAGTTTAAATTAAATTGTGTTTCATAAGGTTTCTGTTTTTTTAACACTCTTAATAGGTAAAAGATTTTTAACTCTATACAAAGGATTCTTTCTTTTACTGTGTGTGGTAGAATGATCAGGGCTGCAGACTGCAGCACAATGACATGCTTTTCATATGACTCACATTGAATGCGTCATCCTCTCGTGCTCACAGCTGCTACCGCACCAGCCTACCTTGCTGGAATCCTGTGCTGACGTGTCACTAGTTGAACAATAGTCATCTGAGTAGGCTTGCACACTGTTAATATGCAGTGTTAAGCACCGTTTTCAGGTGCTCTCCTGATTGTCCTTGGTAGCAGTGTTTTGACCCAAACTCTGGACTGCTCAGTGTGGAAATTAGGGCTTGGAGGACCACAAACTGCCTGTATGATCTGTATTGATACAGCCTACAGATGTTGCTTTGTAAATGCAATTTTTTCCCAGGCTCATCTTGTGCAGCATCACAAGGGAAAACTGCGTCAGGCTTTTGGTTCTAATCCTCTATATACATGTTAAAGAGAAGGCAAAAGATAGAAGAGTTTGAGCTTAATTTTACAGCGCTGCCTAAATTAGTTTGCCATGTAGTTTGCTTAGTATGGTCCAAAAGTACAAGGGAACATGTATAGTATAGCTTCATGAAGCCATGTATATTCAGAACTGTTAGAACTGATATAAAATCAATGTAAGACACTGGCTATCTTTTGTAGAAAACTCAGAGCTTGATCTATACTGGAATGGTAGGAGTGATTATTCATATCCATTATTATTGTTTATTATTATTATTTTTCTTTGGTTTGGAAAAACATGTTACAAAGAATGCATCTCTTACGCCATTCTGATAATACACAATGTGTGCTGTCAGCATAATCTCAGTGTTAAATAAAATAAATAAACATTTGTAATGTCATATTGCTTTGTTTAGTCCTGGCTGTCTGCCAAGTCGGTAAGATGTCAAGTCATGTAACAGAAACATGCATATTACATTATTACTGTCTATGATTGTGGTTTCCCTGGCAACACCTGCACCATTGCTTGTTTAATCTCTCTCCAGTCTCTCTGACGAAGCAGTGGTCATGTGACCTTAGGGCAGGGCAGCAGCTGTGGGATTTTTCCACTGCATCATGCCTCTTACAACACGAGCCACAAGTGGATAAGTCATGCTGATCAGACAAATTATTTAGCAGCAAAGTAGACAGACGCAGCATCCACCAAGCAGTAAAGATCTAGTACAGTGCAGAGGCTGTATGACCATGAGTTAATAACATGCAGTTTGAGAAGATTACCAGCAATATAATGAGAGACATGGGAAATCGTAGTCCTGATCAAACATATGCAAAACAGAAAACTAGGCAAACTGAAATCGTCCACAGGCAGACAGGAAAGTTATTGCATGTGCTATAGCAGACAGCAAGGTTAAAGCTGAATCATCTTCTAATGCCTTTATCTACCACCATGTGCCTTTGATGCTAGTGATACTGCTCCAAGAGTTCTGCCTGGGTCAGGAGATGGAGGAGATGTTCAGGTCTCTCCCCATTACTCACTGATCCACAAGGGCATGAGACGATACTATGAGACTACACAGAAATATCTTCTTTCTATATCAAAAGGGCAGATTTATTGACAGTCTTTCTGTCAAGTGTGTTTCTGCGGTGAAAATGTTTATGGAAAAACAGGAATGTCTTACACTTTAAGAAATCACAGCAACGGTGACAAACGATAGCTATCAGACATGTGATCACATAAATAGCAACAGTCATGCTGTAAATGTCTTGAAAGGCATAAGGTGGTGGAGGAGAGTTTTTACAAATGTGCCAACAGTAAACAAAGGTGTAATTCTAGTCTTAACCTTCAGTCATGTAGGTGAGGGTTTCTGTTCAATTCAATCTAACAACCCAGAGTGGCGATGTTGTTAAAAATAATGTGTGAATCCTTCAAGATACATGCAAATATCACACCCAAGATCCCCAAGTTGAAAAAACAAAACAAAATGAATCCTTTGCCATTTATTACTTACTTGAAAGTCAATTTCGTTTGACTGTCTGGACTCCCCTTTATTACAGGACATCTAGCAATGAGAGAAAAAGCAAAGACTAACCATCAGCACAAAGTGGTGTACCTTTTCCCCTTTTTTTTCGACAGCCATTTGATCATCACCGTCATAAGGAGGCAGCAACAGCCGACGAAAAATACCGTAAAAATGGCACCCCAAAAAAAAAAAAAAAAAGCACAAAAAAACCCCCCCAAAAACAACAACAGTTATAATTCAATACATTCTACCATGTCTTTGGATGGAAGAACAAGGAAATCTTTCTTCTTGTCATCTTTCAACAAAAAAAAAAAAAAACAATGCATTGACTTTATAATCAAGCAAAGATATAGAATAAAAGCTTTGGACAGGATCGATAATGAAGAATTTATAACCCGCGGTTTGAGAAGCAGGAGTCTCCCAGATGGTGACCCACATTTTGGGGATTTTTCCCCCCCTTATGGTTAAGACACTTCTCTGTGACTTCAGAATGTATTCATTTATTAAGGTATATAACTTGAATTATCAAAACCACGTTTCAGCTGACTCATTCATAAACCATGTTCAAAGAATCCATTAGATACCATTTTAAAAAAGAATAAACTTAACACAATGAGAATCTTGGTAACTATACTGTAGTGCTCTAATTCTTCCAGTACACGTGCACCGATGGAAAAATAAATAAAAGTCTCTTTTTTTACTGTTTTACAAGTCACATGTACATAAGCAGACAGGACATTTCAGCCTGAGCCGTGCGCACAGTGAAGCTCAGTGTGGTGAGGTTTACGGTTTTCACATAATGTGCGAGAACTTGGTTGAGGACAATGCTGTGGCTTCAGGGATCTAATACTGTACCGTGACTGGTATGGTGGGATCACCTGGAAACAAGAGTGCTCAAGGCACGCTCCTTTGGCAAGCCTACGGCAAAGAAGACACGCATGTACAGCCATGGAGGTACATCACCCAGCAAACACGGCAGTCCTCACTCAGAGCCCAGCATGCAGACACACACATTCGCCATCTCACACACACACGCATGCACACACACACCCACCCACACCCACACCCATGCACACACTCACCCACACTCTGCCTTTCTCATTCAGAAATACAGTAACACCCCACCATCTAGTAATGACTTTAAGCCATGAATTCATCAGGAAAGACTTTTACAGCAAATTTAATTCATGGCTTTACAGTTCCGGAATAAAAATCGATGATTTTAAAGAAATACCAGATTAGTGCTATCTATTACTCATCAAAACAAACATTTTTTTCTCCAATAAACATAATAATGTGGATTAATCAGATGGCCAAAAAAACGACCACTAAACCAAGCCGTCATTTACTAAATATAACACGAGCCCACAGACACATACCTTACCCATTACTTATTAACTGACATTGAAAGAATGAACGAAGAGTGGAGTAGGAATACCGCGAATTAAATGTTTCCTACAAAGTGTACGTGTACTCCAAACTGCAGAAACTGTACCTGTACTCTATGCCCGTTTACATTAAAGCGTATTACCGCCTGCATCCTTGGTCATTTCGCCGATGGGAGACGTCTGAACAATGTCATTTTCCCCCCACAGACTTGAGGCCCGTGGTTTCTGTCGACGCGTGTAAAGCAGTCGTATGCATTTAGACCATCGCAGTGAACCCATTCACACAAGTACTCCGTTACACAAATAAGAGTCCATCTAAACAAAGCAGAAGTGATTGTGCGATGTGCATTACACCCGATGCATAATGGCAGACACACCTGCAGAATCGCTCCGTACAGGCGCAGAAGGACGTTCCGCGGTTCGTCTCCAACGCCCTGTTCCTCCTCCGGTAAAGCGCAGAGAAACAGCTTGTTGCTGAGACCCCCCCTACAACATGTTAAAGAAACAAACAAACAAACCAACCTAAATTATGCATTTTTTCATTATAAATGAACCACAGTAGAAATATAACAGACTGAAACTCATTAGCTAGCAATATCCTGTCGTTGCGTGGTTCAGGCCCACCAAGAGACACAAGACGCCCTATAACTGTACATTCAGAACCAGTGATGGATGCAAACCCATTAGCGTTGATGAGCTCATACGTTAATTGCTCACATGTAATGGTATTAGGCCGACGACCATGCATGGTCGTGGAGGGCGAACACGTCCAAAACATCTAGAGCAGCCCTCAGGAATGCGCACGTAATGCACGCAGCAACCTACCTGATGATTGTGATTTGAAATTCATCTTCATCGATCGACTTCCAAGCTCCGTGTAGAAACTCTTTACACCACAGATACGCCATACGTTTCGTCTGCTGGTCGGGCTCATTCGGTCGAATATCTTTACATTCGGGTTCAACATCCGGCTGAACTTGAAGCGCATTCTCTGTTACCAGGAAATCCAGTGACATTGAAGGGGAGGATGAGACCCCATTGATGAATTTAGTCTTCATCTTAGGACAATGTAAGCATAAGATAAAATTAATAGATTCAAGATGGCAAAATGATTTGCAAAACGGAGGTTGTAATTCAGTGGGAGTTCGCTTGCTAACTAAACGATATCTTTAGGTGAGATCTTTCAAACCAATCGTAACAATGAAATCCTTGAAGCGAGCCCGTCGAGCGTGTTCTTGTGTAAGCTGTGCATGGCGCTTTTTGTGCGCAATGTGTTAAAGGAAAGAGGTGTGGCCACCGTCGTCATGTCACGCCCACTGTGATTTCTGATTGGATGATTCAGACACAGCCCCTTGACCCTGACGGGCCTCTTGTCTGCAGACTGAGTCAGTCTATAATGTTAACCCTAAGACACAGCATTCTTTTCATTTTTTTGGTGTTGTCTTATAAAGACTTGGACAGAAGAATAATGACAGCCATAAACCCAACCCAAACCCAACAATACAAGCACGCACAACCCATTTTTTTTTTTGGGGGGGGGGGGAAATAAACACTGGTTAAAATTGTAGACTTTTAGGATATATGTGCAAAAGGGTCAGAGACATGAGATTCGGGAGGTGCAGGGTCTAGTGAAATAGCTAGTTCCGCCACGTGAGAACGTTCATTCTGATGTCCCCAGCATCCCACAATATTATGAAGGTAATTGTAATTATGCTGCAGAACGTGTGAACCCATGGACGTAGTTTTGATTTCATAAGTGGGGGGGACACAACCTGGGGTGGCGTGGCGAACTGTTGAGCGGGGTGGGGGGGGGTGCTGCATGATCCTAGTGCTAGATTTGTCGCTATTTGGATATTGGTTTTTTAACCGTTAAAAAGTGGGGGGGACATGACTTCGTCGCTACTTAAATATTTGGTTTTAACTGTAAAAACTGGGGGGGACCAAAACCGGCTTTTGAAAAAGTGGGGGGGACATGTCCCCCCCGTCCCCCCCCCCAAAACTACGTCCGTGTGTGAACCTGTAGAACAAGATCTGAGAACATGTTAAATAAAACCTGCACTCGTATTTTGTGTATAGCCTATATACATATATATGTATTTTTTCTTCTTCTCTCCCCCTAACACCCCTGAATCTTGGATTTACCATCCAACTTGATTTACTGTTTTAAAAGAAGGTCACGTGAAGTGTTTTTCTGTTTTCAAAATAAACCTAGCATGCTTAATGTGGACCTGACAAGCAAAATAGGCTATCAGAGAACAGTTCCAATGACAACACCTGTAATATCTTACTATACTTGTTTTAATAGGTCACACACTAGATAAACGTTTTAGGGATGCAGTGCACTAATCAAGGTTTGCTTGTATTCTGTACTTTACTGTAATTTAGTGCTGTCATTTACAATCAATACAAAGTAACATCACTTTTTCCTTAATTTTTCCACTCGGCAATATATAGGATGTTATTGAGCTAAAATGGTATTGTTATTGTGTACATGTTATTGTGACTTTTGCATTTATCAAAATGTGTAGCACCTTTTTAGATAGCACCTTGTTCTCCTTTGTCATTTGACAGATTATAAAATTATAGCATGCAGACAACCTTTTGATTTTTCCTGAATAGTTAACCCAAAACTCAAGTCTGAGACAAACTACTCAGTGCATTCGTAGCAAGACTTAGACACCTCTTGACAGGTATCACCTATGTGGCATACAGAAGAATGCACAAGCTACCCAACGCAACCTTCGCTGTTCCGTTCCACTGGGCAACTGCTGCAACTATAACGCTCTCACCACACAAGGGTCACGTGATGCTAGGTGACTGCCGTGGTTAGGGTCACGTGATGCTAGGTGACTGCCGTGGTTAGGGTCATGGTCTATAATAACTATCCAAAGAGTGTGAGCAGTGATGACATGTGGCCTACATTCTACATTTGGGTCACAACCTGAAACATGAGTTAAAAAATCTTTCCAGATACATTTTGAACATTAAACCATAACAAATACATCCTATATATGCTAAAAGTGAAGAAAGTTTTTGTAACCATATTTTGAGGGAATATCCTTCACATCCACAAAGGGTAATTTAAGTTACTTAAATCAGAATTACAAAGCCATGACCTAAACAAGACCTTGACAATCAAGCATGCAACTTTAAAATCATGAATGATTATGCAGACAAACCACATGAGTTACTATTGGTACGACATCTTAAAATGCTTATAAATTCTAAACATCCTCCATCATTCAGATTTACAAGTCACTTCTAAAATGTTAAGAATGGTTGTCACTTCACCATTGTGCCTCCCCTAGTTACACACATCTCAACCAACGAGGACACGTGTAGACACAGCAATATATCTTGAAAATGACTTTTATATTGTTTTCAAGTACTCAAAACACTTAAATAAAAACAAGTCCCAGAATATACAGAGTGAAGACCCCCCCCACCCCAACCCAATGCATGTATACATCCCACACTGTTACTTCCATGATGTTCTACACAGGAAGGCTGAGAAGAACAACCACCTTGGGGAATATTTGTGATCATTATGACAATCAGCATCTGGCAACCAGTCTGAACTCATACAGCATTAGTTGGACCAGATAAAAGAAAAAAATTTTTTTTCCCTTTTTTTGTGTTTGTTTTTTTAAGAGAAAATGTCAGCTGCCTACTCATATGGTGAGTTATGGAATTTAAGACTAACAGCTACTTTTCAATAATCACCTCACTGGCAAAGCACAAAATGCACAAAGCCACAAGGTCAAATAGTTGTATACTGTCATTAACTGCATAACAAATTATGGATGGATGAAAATTTGATTTTTTTTATCAGATATTGTGCCTAAACACTTCTTCCTATGGGATTTCAGAGGTCACATAACATCTCTGCTGTTCACACACTATTTCAGTCTTCAGCTTTTAATGGAACAGCACCAGGCCACAACAATGAGCACCATGACCTTGGATGGCCAAAACATGATACATGACACATAATTCAAACAGAACATTTCAAGTGGAGAGAATTTTATCATTTTAAGGTTGTCACCCCTCTGTACAGTTTTTTTCCCCAATATTCCCTTTAGACATGATGAGTGGGACACATCCTTGTCCACACTGTGATTTAAAAATAAACAAAAAAAAAAAGCATCTGAGATGGACTCATACATTGTGTTTCTGAAAGCGGACAAACATATCGCAGCCTTCTCTGGCAGGCTGAGACACCAAAGGAATACTTCTACCAAAAAGGCCAACATGGCCAGTGATGAATGAAGACTTGCGGGACAAGTAAGCACGAGGCAAACAGGGCAATGCTTACTGCTGGCGTCCAGTGCCCCGACAGCTTTGATTTGACATTAGTGTTTCTGATGGAGTCATTTCTTTAATGGAACAAAACAGCAAAGCAGGACAAAAAAGAAAAAAAAAACCTGCAACAAACATCTGCACATTAATCAGACTTGGATAGAATATTCAGACATACCTGTACACTTTCTACAATATTTATAATCATAAGGAATAAAGAAGTGCCATCATTAAAATGTAGAGAAAGATATCTTGTGTCGATTTAATTGTAAATTACCATCTGTACTCCCCATTTAAATGACATAATTCAAATGGACACATGATTGGTAGGAACAAGGGTCATTTACATAGCTTAAGCATTGAGTCTGAGTGACTGGTCCTCTCTTCTTCTAGAGGAGATATCAATGTCTATGGAATCTTTGCCCACTATGAGCCGCAGGCGTTTCGCTGGTGGAAGCGGGATGAAATCATCCTCGTTATCAAAGTAGTCCTCCTCTTCCTCATCCTCCGAAGTCATTGAGTCCTCCTCGATGTTCTGACCCACCTGAGCGGCCACCTCGTGCTCCAGAACCTCTCCCGCCTCCCTCTTGACGATCCCCGTGAAGGTGACGTCATCAGGGTAAGGTCTCCGCAGTCCTGGGCTGTCCTCCTCGCGCCTCAGCTGGATCTTCAGCTTGGTGGAGGTGCTGGGGGGGCCGTGGCCGAAGCCGTTGTTCAGCTTGGCCACGTACGAGCTGGCCCGCTCCTTCTCCTGCTCCTTACTGAACTTGATGCGGATCTTGGAGGAGCCGGGCGAGTGGGCCGGCTTGGCGTCGTGGGGGTCGGCCTTGCTGCCGCTGCTGTCTCGGCGTCGGCGCAGGGTGAGTTTGGGGATGCCCGTGTTGTTCTCCAGGATCAGCTGCGCGTCGTAGCGCGTGATGCGTCGCTTCTTCTTGCCCTTCCCGCGCCGCATCGGCTTGCTGCTCTTGGCGGAGCCGTTGTAGTGCTGGTGGCGGCCGGGCAGCCCAAACGGCACCTTGCCGCAGTCCGCCACGTCGGCGGGCCGGGCCGCGTGCCGCAGGTCCGGCACCCCCTCCTGGAGGAAGTCGTCCCCGCAGGAGCTCACCTCCTCCTGTTTCACGGCCCTCCTCCGCCTGGGGCACGTCCCTTTCCTGGGACAGCTGGCCTCCGGGCTTGGAGTGTTGATTTGTTGCCCAGGTGTCACAGGAACGAGGTCGCCAGGCTCCGCCTTGAGGACCACGCCGCCGGGCAGCTTGGCCGGGCTGCTCGCCTTTGGCCCCCGTCTGCCGCCAGCGGCCTCCTGAGCACCGAGACAGGCCCGGGTGGACCTACGAGTTCTGTAGGGACAAGGCACACCGTCCTTGCATACTGAAGCACCCTTTGAGGAGTTCTGATTGTTTTCGTGAGCTGATGCGCGGGTCACGCTGCCCCTGCAGCCAGACGGGTGGGTGGGGCCTCGCCGGTCCGACTCTCTCCGGGAGGACTGCTTGAGACCCAGGTTCCCAGCGCTCGAGCGGCCTGGGGCCTTTGGCTCTGCTGCGCGACACCGTCTGCGTCCCTTTGACAAAGGCTGCGCGGGCTTCGATTTAAGTCTCTTTGGTAAACTGGCGTTGGTCGTTTGACTTCGTTTAGAGGATGAGGTAGAGGTAGGAGTGCTCGACAGAGTTTGCCTTGTTACAGCTCTGGCTTTGCCAAGCTTGTTAAGACAGGGCTGCGATGTCCTCTTCCGTAATGCTACAAGAACACGGGGAGGAGGGGGAGGGGTGCGAACAAAAGAAAACAAACAGCATAATTCATCTAAATTTTCATCACGAGGTTCCAAAACCAAAAGGAAAAACCCATTCATTAACACAAACATTAAAGGACAGTTTCCAAGTGCTCTTACACGTCTGTCCACTGGGTGGTTCCTGAGTCTCTGCTTCCGTGGAGGCGACGGACAGGCTGTCCGAGTTCCTGCTACCCTCCCCCAGTTTCTTCAGCCTGTTGAGCCGTTTGTCGGTCTCCCTCAGGCCGTACTTGCTGTTGATCACAGGAGCCTCCACAGGCAGCCCTGCTTTCGACGTAAACGCCCCAGTTCCACGCCTGAAGTGATGTGGCAGAAAAAACATCGTTCTTCATTGCAAAATTACTTTTGATTCGTTATCGGTAAAGAAAAAAACAAACAAACAAACAAAAAAAAAAACGGGAAAAAATTATCGTACCTTTCACATGTATAACATTCACAGAATTCATTGTTCTCTCCAAAGAAGCCATCTCCATAGTAACAGGAGATCTCTTCCCCTGGTTCAATATCCCGCAGGACCTTAACACAGGCGGTGTCTCGCCCTGTTGATACAAACTGCAACAAACCCTTCCATCAGCTCTCGTCATTTGTGCCCATGCAGCAGGTTAATATTCATAGGAAGCAGTGACTCAGTGACATCAATGCCCATTTTCTACTAACCTTGCAATTTGGCCGACAATCTGCAACGCAAAAGACAAAAATGTTACTTAATTCATTTTTTTGGTGGACTCTCTGGAACTCTCTTCCCCTCTCCCTCCGTCTCTTACCATCTCTTAACGCATTCAAGGCTCAACTAAAGACCCACCTATTTAATCAACATTTTCTCACAACTTCCTGAACTTAGGTCTGTTCTATGGGATTTTCTTTTTCTTTTTATTGTCTGTGTTTTTTTTGTATTGCTCTGTACAGCGTCCTTGGGTACTTTGAAAGGCGCTATAGAAGTGGAAATTATTATTATTATTATTATTATAGAATAGACAAATCTGCTTGTCCCACTTATTGATGATTTTTCAATAAGGTGGGGTGTCGGTTGAGTGATGTAGGTTCTTTAAATGTCAGAGGTCATGTGGGGATTTGGAAACGGTCTGTAAAGGATAGTACAGTATAACAATACAGTTGTCGTTGTAATTGATTGTGCTTACACATGGTGGAGCACAACATGCAGTCTGACTGCAACCATTTCATTACTTCTTCATGACCTTTGTCTGTCCTCCCATGATGCTTTGCTCTCACACTGACCTGCTGGTCTACCTCTGCTCTGTCTCACTGTAGGCACTTGATTCTTGTTCCCCTTCTTTCGCGGGATGAAAGGTCTTGGCTGTTACGCATAGGCTATACTGCAGTTACCCTACACTAGACATTCCAGGAAGGTCACACTGATGCTAGTATCTGAAATTAATAAAGTAAAGTAGTTTGTCTACAAAATATGTCTGTTGTTAAAACTGGTACTAACTAACTGTTGAACAAACGTGAATTTTAAAGTGGAAACGTGTTGTCATTCTTTCTTGAGGAGGTATACTGTTAAAGGTGAAAGAAGGCAGGGGAATACTGCATGCGTACCATGATTAATAAAAGCTGCAGGTCCAAGCCAGAGCTGAGCACAGTTCTTCCGTGTAGAGTACATGACACTGAAGTCATTCTCTCCATGCCGTAACAACATTCTCTCTTCACTAGCGGACAGCTCAGCAATGCAGCCCACAAGGTGTTCGATTTTATCATTCCTTTTCCTTAAGATAACAAGAACAAAATGTGAAGCATTCACTAATTTCATGATGAAACCAAAGTGCTAATCAGTAAATTACATTTCACTGAGCTCACCAATCTTTTGTTGCTACAATTTTGGCTCCGTTTTGCTCTGAGGAATAGCGATTGCATGGAAGAATCTCAAACCCACTGTCCGACGCAAACATACGCAAGTAAACAAATACCTGCAAGGGAAAGGTGGAAACGTCTGTACTCATGATCAATGCATGACAATTTTATGTGTCCAAAGTAGGAGGCAGGAAACATGTTTCTTGTGGGAACAACATTTACATGTGCTTTGAAGAGCTTCTCCTGGGCCTTTGTTTTATTGAGAAAGTGATGTCTGCTCCAGTCTCCAGAAGTCAAAGCCTGGAAGGCTTTTTCAAGGTTGTCAGACTTCTTGAAGCTTTCAATCACTTCCCTAAGCTCCGTTTGGCGACCTTTGATTGGCCGAAACCTGGAAAAGTTTAGAGACAACGGCCATCTTATTGGAGGGCTACACAACAGATATAGTGCAGCGTACAGCAAATTCTGCTATGCCAAATGAGCCGCAGAACTGCAAAAACACAAACCTGGTATTCATTTTGTGGGTCTGGAAGCCCAGGTAAGGGTCCAGGATCAGGCTGGTGGACAGGTCATCGTACTCACACAGCTCCTTGGCCGTCATGCCCGAGGACGGCACATGACGCCGCTCTGGTTCCGCAGGAGCGCCGCTGAAACCTGACAGAGAACAGCGAAGCGTAACCCACAGAAGCAATAAAGACACTGAACTAAATGTTGAAAAACAATGAAAAACCAGCATGCAAATGTGAAGCATACATTTGGGTTTTTTTTTTTTTTTACTACATTTGAGCACTCACGTCGGCTGCATCTCCTGCCACTAGGGGAGCCCTTGCTCTGGCACAGATGAGCCCTCTGAGTATTTTGCAGCCTGGTCTTCCCAACGGGCTGATCACTGGAGAACCTACTGCCATGTCTCCTGCCATTCAGCACCATGTTCTTGGATTCTCCCATCTACTTCATACCAGCTGGCTCTCTGGTAAAGGTGCATTTAGCTTCTATGTGCTTATGAGAAATCATGCAATGTGGAGAGAAGTGGAACAACCTGGCTTTATCTCCCACTTGCATGGGCAATATGAATATACACTGCAGCTCCCAGAAATCCTGCTTGCTGATTTAGAAGGTGCTTCCACCTGTTAAAATAGCAGAAATGATTTAGCACTAATAGCATATACCCACAAAGCAGGGCAAAAAAAAAAATCACAATGTGAGAACTGAGATCATTATTAAGGTGTGCGTCAATTCACAGTGATCATTTGTGTCCGACTGAATGGAACATAAAAGGAGAGGTGGGAATTCCACCATTTTTGATACCCACATGTTACAAAAAGATTCGAGAGTCAGATTCATTTTGGACAGTAACCATGTAGAAAACATTTATCGATTGTTTTTTGTTTGTTTCGTCATTTTTAAAGCAGAAAACAAGACGGGGTACAAATTGTACAACCCTAATGGTTAATATGCTGATTGAGTTGCCAACTATTATTGAGTGCAGACTGCCACCCACTGGTTGCTGTGGGAAATGAAATCAGCTGCCTGAGACAAATTAATGCTGAAATTTCATAACACTTGGGTGATAGTGATCATTGCGCATTCTCTAATAATATTTGAAAAAAAGACATATGCAGTATCATCAGAATTAATACAACATGACCGATTGGAGATATATGTATGTACTAGCTAAGCAGCTGCGGCTAAACATTATGGGACCTAGCCTGTTAGCCAGGTAGCTAACTCTATTGTCCATTTAAACATCCACACAGCGTTACGATAGCTGGGGTTAGCTACCAGGGCAGGTGGTCCACACAGACGAGCGGCAACACACGCAAATGTTCAGTTACATTACAGATCCATCATGTCATTGATCTACCACACAAATGAAACAGCTGTATTTGGCCAAGTTACCTAAAATCCCGTTTGCTACGGAGCTAGCTGGCTAACTCTACAACTTGAGCCGAAGCGGCGGTCCTAGAGCGGCCCACTAGCTGGGGCGCTCACCATCATGGAGACCTAGCCGTTAGCCGGCACCTCCACATCAGCAGAGGCTTTGGTGCCCAGCAGCAGCCGAGAACTTGGCTGACTACCGAGCTTAGCTAGCATCTTGCTAGCTAAAGAACACAAATAGTGTCACAACAGACGTTATAATTAGCCAGACACATAAACAAGTGCTAAAGCGACCTGTTGGGCTGTGTTATGAGTATATAAGACACACGCCCCACGTTAAGTTAACCGACTATAGTCGTCGGGCCCGTAAAGGCTTCAACTGGTGAGCTAACTCAACAGCTACACACAGAGACGCCAGCTAGCCCATAGCTCACAGGCTAACCACCCTGCTGGCCGACAAACGTACCCGGAAAGTGTCAAATAGGGAACGATCTCGCAAACGAGAGCGAGTTGGTGCCTCAATACTCACTTTGTCCTTTTTTCCTATGTCAGGACCTATCCGTCACAGGCGCCCGATGTGACCGAAATGTCTGTCTAAATATGCCATATAGCAAACAAAAATTGCCAGATAATTTACATTAAAATTCAAGATGGCGCCAGGGTCTGGCTGTAGTAGAGAGATAGGACACGGAACCTCCTTCCACAGAACTAGACCCCAACATATCCTCGCTATTGTCGGTGCTTTCTAGTCTGATAGGCGCGCTGCGTGAAATTCAAGAAACTGCCCAATTAATGTCGCCACTGATGCACATAGTAGTTGTTGCTAAAAGACTCTTAATGTCCTAAGAAACTCGGATGTATACAAAGGGAGCGTTGTTATTTCCCTTTAAATGTCCACTTGCAAGCCTGTGATTGCGCAGCTCACCGGCGTGCATAGCAACAACATCCTTTCACCAGTACAAGATAAGTTCCCTTATGGTTTTACTGGTTTAGTTTTAAAAAGTTGACAGTGTCTTAAGTAGCTATCGGACACCAAATTTGGTTAGCCTACAAAGGTCTTGGATTAAACATGACATGAAGTCATCCAATAAGAAGTGATATTGTGCCTGTACTGCCTTGTAAATATGTTAGATAATATATTTATATTGTGCCTTATTATATAAACGCATCCATGATTATATTCAGTATACTCCAAATATTTTTATTGGTTTTCCAGTGCTGAAGATAAATTTGCAGGTACTGAAGATACATTTGCAGAGAAATAAAAAATCTGAAAAGCATATTCAAGATGCACTTTAGAGTGAATAACTGTAAGTCTACTATAATATCTGAACACTTCAACATTTATACTATTTATTCCCAGAATTTTTTAATGTTTTGACATTTGACTAGCTATTCCAACACAAACATTAGCTTATACTTAATGAGAAACGACGGATAATCTTCTAGCAGTATGTAGTA
This sequence comes from Brachyhypopomus gauderio, assembly GCF_052324685.1. NCBI lineage: Eukaryota > Metazoa > Chordata > Actinopteri > Gymnotiformes > Hypopomidae > Brachyhypopomus > Brachyhypopomus gauderio. The sequence goes on from NC_135212.1 coordinate 23,946,421, forward strand.
ATTACAATAAAATACTATAGTCCAAGAAATGTACAGTTCTTGTATAAATATATTTGTATAATTTCTAAAAGCACAAGTTAATTTAAGATCATTCACAACCATATGAATGCTATGTTTAGCTGTGTTTTCTCTCTTCCTCATCTGGATCTAATCAATTAATTTTCAAGTCTGTGAGGAGGACTTGAAAATTAGTTGATTATGAAGCAGGAGTATTAAATAAGGAGGGTTAAATTCTACATCGATTCCATATCTTGATTTGCCCACCAATGAATCTAGTAAAGGCACCTTGTGTCAATAAGCACACAAATATGAAAATGTCCTATTCAGGCTTCCACAAATTGCTGTCATCGCAAGATTCATAGAGGCTCCTGTATTTCTACAGCACAACATTCATTGAATCTGCATGCTAGAATAAGAATATTACGTAGATTATATAGATTGCCTATAGTGAGTGGTTGGTATGTTGTGCTAATAGCCTTAGGTTACTCCGCCGTATTATGTATTTCTTTGAGGCTCAAGACAGATGTGAATCAAATCGATAGTGTCTACCAAGCACATTTTGAAACACCTTAATAGAGCATGGTTTCCTAGCGATGAAAATTGTTGGTAAATGTTTGTAATATATATATTTTTGTATCTGTGGTAGGCTATTGTGTTTTATTTTACAAATATAAAGAAATTGCCTACTTGATTGTACTAATCGTTTTCTTGCACTGTGTGCAATATAAGTTATACTTTCACTAAACAAACACTAAACAAAAACAAAAATTATCTTTTAATTCTAATCCCAATCTTCAACTGTTAAATTTAAGAGTATTATGGAAATCCGTTGTCCTTTATGGCGGCGGTACACAAATAAAAGCACGACATTAAGGGTTGCGATAACGATACAATAAGGAACGAATGTGGAGACATGCCTTGGAAATTGCTCTGTAATGTAAAATACACGCTTTAAACTCAGAAATGAATTCACTTTTTGTTCGGTTGGCAGAGCCTGTTGTTGAAATCCCTAGCAACTCAGTGCTTTATTCGTGGATAAAGAACAACAATAAGTTAACAAAAATGTCTGGAAAAAATACAAGGAAACCAATGATCCTACATTTACATCTACTAAACTGTTGTTTTTGGCTATTGCCAAAGTATGATCGTTATTATTAAGGTTCCTGTTATCGCTTCAGGTCAAGACAGCGCACGTTGATGACGTCACCTGGCTACAAAGAACAACAAGCGCTCGGGGAGTCGGGACCGTCTCGAAGAGTTCAGCATAACTACCATAAACGGATGTAACAGTTAGTTTTTGGTCCGTAAACCAAGACAGCAACCTCAACACAACAACATAGAGTGCATTTCGTGGTTTGTCCTCGCTAAAGAGACTGTCCATCATTGAACTGTCTCGGTTGTTTGGCTAATAATTAGCTAGTTAAGTTAGCGAGCTGGACGCTGCTTGATGTTTATCCGCGTTGCTAGCTGGCCGGCCGCGCAGAAACAAGTTCCACATCTAGTTTTAGTCATGTAGCTAGCTAACGTGTCAACGCCACGAACTGGGACGGTCTAGGTCCACCACGATTTAATGATCTTTTTAAACAGTCGCTAGCCATCTAGCTAACGTTCCGATAGTAAACCAATATGCTAAGGTAAGAGCGTTTGTCCACATAGTTTTGCATGCTATCTTTCTAAGGAACATAGTTACCTGTCACATATCCAAGTATTTAACTCATTTTGAGCAATATCGCTTTTAACGAGTAACATAAAATGTAGTCTTGTGCATTAGTCTTTTAGGCAGGTTTAGTCTGAAATGTAGTTGGCTACTATGTTTTTTTTTTTTTTACTTAGGTGTAACTGGAAGAAGGCGTTTCGGTGAGGAGGTAGAGCAGAGGCATGATCACTGTAGAGCTCTGGAAGTCTACCGTCACTGATCATGCCTCCAAGGAAGAGACCACTCGTTCCTGTTAGCGCACGAAGGAGGCTAAAAGCCGATGAAGATTACTTCCCTTTCAATTTACTGCCAGTGGAATGTCAGCTTCACGTGCTTTCGTTCCTCAGTGAAGTGGACAAGTGTAACTCTGCCCTTGTGTGTTCTAGCTGGAGCTACCTGGTTCGTTCTGGTAAGCTTTGGAGAGTTGCAGACTACTCCCGTCGCGGGGTTTTCCATCTTGGACAAGAAGGATTGCTTGTGTCCAACAGGGAATTTGAGCGCTGGAAGGCCTGGGTTCATCATTACACCCACCATCTCATATCTCGTGGGGCCAGTCTGGTGACCCTCAAAGCAAGCTTTGATTTGGGGGACCAGTGCAATAAATGGGGAGAACTCCTGTCTCACCTGCTGGAAAATGTCCACTGCAGGGATCTCAGTCATTTGGACTTGAACTGGACATTCACACTTCTGGAACCCTTGGACCTCCGGGTCCACTCCAGTTCTAGTTCTCACCAGGACAATATCACCAAAATGGACCAAGTCAGTAACTTCCAGATCCTTTTAGCAAAACTGGCCCAGAACTGTCCTCGAATCACCAAGATGCGCCTGCACTTTGACTGGTCAGACACATCAGTTGCTTTAATTACTCAGTTCCAACATCTCCGCATCTTAGAACTTAAATACTTCTGGGTATTTAAAGGTGTAAGCCCGAGCACCTTGCAGACATTGACTAAATCACTGCCTAACCTTAAGTCTCTTACTCTACATGTTCTTGTGCCACTTCGGAATCTGGGCATTTCGTACACTCTTGAATCCCTTTCCTTAGAATTCCTTGATGTTTCCCCTAGCCGAGGTCTGGTCTTCTCTTGCCTCAAACTGCCAGCTCTGAGAGAGCTGCGGGCCAAAAAGATTGTGCGGGGAATAACTCTGGACCGCCGGACCAGGCTCCGAATCCAGAGTAGGTGGCCATGCCTGTATCAGGTCTTGAGGGAAGGGACACCCAAGCTGCAGGCTCTTAACAATGAACGACTCCTACCCAACTGGAAAGAACAGAGCTATGGAGAACTTACATCCATTCTTCAGCAGTCCTGCTACTGCATTCAACATCTAGACAGTTGGCTTTGGTGAACAGGCGCATCTGCATGATGCAAAGCTTTACAAATATGCTCAAGTTATGATGGTAAAAGCCATTCCAGACATCGATAGTAGAAACAGCAGGCAACATTTAGGACCATGTTACTTAAAACAAGGTAAACACCTAAAAAGAAAAACAATAGCTCAAAATTATCAGGTCATCAGAACCAAACATTCCCAGCAGATTAGCCACCGATTTTTGGCACACTACCCACAAGTCTGTTTTGTTTATTGAATGAAGTGGCTATGACCCAGCCCTGTTAATGAAAGAGGTGGTTCCCTGTGTAACTCATCAACAAACATTGTGGTATATTCTTACAATGCAACCTAATACGAGGACAATGAAGTGTGGGAACGAATCCCAGTGCCTTCGTTTGACAACAACAGTTTTCACCAACACATTTCATGTTAAGTTTCCATAGTATATAACAGATGGCACTAGTTACAAAAAATAAACGAATTAAAAGAATGCATACAGTGACTGTTCAGGTATGAGAAAGGGAACACTGAAACTGTAGATCTCTTTATACTGCCAGAGTTAAGGAGAATATCATAGACTTTAGAGAGTGGGCATTTTTACTTGTTGTTTTGTTAGTCTATCTGATTTCTCAAATATGTGCTGGCATAATATCAGCAAGAAGCACCATGGTATAAATCAGGTTTAAAGAACAGTAATTGGACTTTTTTCAGAAACAAAATAGTTTTTGGTACTAAATCTTCCAAATGTTGCCATACGTTTACATATTTGAAAAACTATGTGACAATCTCAACCAATGGGATAATGTTTTAACATTTTAGAGTTTCAGTAAATATTTGTTTTTAAACATTGCTTCAGACATTCCTCTTGAGCTTTTTACTTTATAAATTTGCAAGTTATAAATTCTTTTATTTGATAAATGTGTGCTAAAAACAAATTCTGATTAAATAATTTAATCATGGATAACGCTGAGGAGTGAGACTCAGATGAAGGAGAGTGCTCACATTGTCGTTTACATAAGTGATGCTGTGTAGTGTGACTTATGTAAAAAACTTTGCCCTGCTAAGTCTATGGTTATTTCGTAAAATGTTTTTATAAAAAGTGGTGGTCATTGATTGCAAATCCAAAGACTGATGTACCATTATTTTGTCAATTGAAAAGGATACAGATATCTGTTTCTACCCCGTGCATTGTATGTTCCAGCATAAAGAGAACCAGTCTTGTATGTGTAGTACTTCATACTTATCCATAGAGGTCCCTTCATCCACAGCTTTGTTCTGCAATCAGAATTTCTCTCTGCCTACTTAACTGGTTTTTATCCCTTGCACTTTTTAATGGTTAATGAAACCCAAGTGGTGGTGTGAAAATTGAATACTGTGTGGAATTGTTAACTGCCAGAATAAATAAGATTTGACTGGATACTCGTGTTCCCTATCGTCCTTGCAATATTACTGTTCCTTTTTTTATTATTGTTTAGGTGAATACTTTGATTTCTGAGTATTCATTGCTTATGGCTTTAACATATGTGCTTAGTTTTTATGCAATTCTTTATTATGGAGATACATAACATATTTATGTGCAGTATAAGTAAGATCTGACGGCAACAGATTGTTTCTGTTTGCTAAAGATTAAATGAATCCTGTTTCGGCTTAATTCAGTACTTTAAGCTGAAAGTTAAATGTTCCACTTTGTGTTCTGTGTCCGAGATCAATGTGTCAACAAAATGTTTTCCATGTTTGTAACTTTTTAGTCAAAACCATCTCTGACAGTACCAATAAAAGTATGTGATATGCTTATTTATGTGAGCTTTCATAACGAATAGATAGAGAATAGGTTATTCTTTATTCTAGAAAATCATAAAATTATATTTTCAAGATACACACTATACTACATACTGGATGGAAATCTCGGATGTTGTGGTCAGCTGGAGCCACTCCTCAATTTTAGTGGTCACAGCCCCTTGTGCTATTCCCTTGGGAACCACTGTTACCTTCATCTTCCATATCTTTTCAAGATATTTTTCGAGCATCTTTCATTCCTTGTTCCTGGTGTTCCTGTCACTCTGGACAAGTATCGCTACAGCCCTTCTCTGCTTTTTGTCCTTCACCACAATGTCCGGTGTTGCACTTTGTTCTCCTCCCGCCTAGTGCAGCGTGTTCGTTGATGCAAAAAAAAAAAAACATCACCAGTCTTGTGTCTTTTGACCTTTTATTAAAGCAGGTTAAAATAATCAATCAATCAATCAAAATTTATTTGTATAGCGCTTATCACAACACATGTTGTCACAAAGCAGCTTTACAGGATTTACAAGGTTAACAATACTATGGGTCCAAATCCCTAATGAGCAAGCCAAAGCCGACAGTGGCAAGGCAAAACTCCCTATGATGGCTCCCTATGATATAAAATACAGAGATCTCTGGAGAGTACACAACAAAAGCCTAAACTACCCTACTCTGTGGTATTTGTGTAGCTTTGTGTGTAGGTCTCTCTCACAGACTACATCTGCCCCTTCTTTATAGTTAAACTGAGTGTGGCCCCCACCCTTTCTGCTCTACCAAAACTGTCTGCCTGTCTCTCTAAAAACTGTCTGCCTGTCATTCTGCACCAAGTGAGCCCACTCTGTTCCCTCAGTACACATTCACCGTTTTCACACCTGTGCTCCTTTTACACATCCTGTTTGTCTCTCTTTCATCCTATGCTTTTCTGTCATTACTTCTCAGTGCCCTCCATAATATATCTTTTAATGCTTTGTTTATCTCTGAGAGATTCTTAAATGCTAAGCAGTTGTTTGATAAGATAATGCAAATAAAATACAATTCCCCACACCGGTTATCATTTTATAAGTTTGCATCTGGAAGTCCACTAGGATCTTAGCTTGGTTGTTATCCACCACTTTTGAGGGAGTGTCCCACGTTGACCTTAGGACGTCCAGCCCACAGTTGACACAGATGTTTTTGTATATTATACCAGCCACATTATGGTGTTCCATGTATGCACTGCCTGCACAAAATATGTCATACCAACAGCCAAATCTTAATCAGTGTATTATATTATGAAAAGAGATCAATAATATAATTTTCTTCATAAATGTAAATATATGGTACATCAGGTACTGGCATCCAAATATATTTTTGCTCAAGTTCAGAAGTATTTCATCCACAGGTTTGAGGTCTAGTCAGCAGATTTATTTAGGTAGATTGACTTTAACTCTGTTATGAGATGCGACAGATGCAGGCCACACCCAGTAATAGTATGTTAACATTTGTGGTCAGCTTTTATGTTTTGCTTTTTTTCCTCAAGAAGGTTTAAACAATCCGGACTGTTTTTACTAAATGCAAAGTATTATATATATATATATATATATATATATATATATATATATATATATATATATATATATATATATATATAGGTTGTGTCCATTATAAATAGAAATTTGAATATTTTCTTGTAATATTTCAGTGTGTTTACTATGATCTTCATCAGGAATGAAACGTTTGAAGTGGATAGCCAGTAGATTACTGATTTTTTGTTTGTCTTTTGTGTAAAGATCCATGAACAGAAATCTTGTGATTTCAACAGACAAACAGATGTTTTACTGGAATATGTAATAATGGGAGAGAAGCCATTTACATCAATGACCAGGAAACATTTTGTCAGTGAACAAAGTACATTGCAAAGTTAAACTTTGTCCATAAACCATAAACATATAAATAGCTTCAGGGTGACATGTTATCTCAGGCTTTTCTTTGTAATACCAACTTTAGGTGTTTGATGCTGCACACACCTCTGTTTTTTTGGGGGGAGGGGGGGGGGGGGTGCAGAATCAAACTTTCTCCATTGTAACAAATCCATTTCATTATAAACTACAAATCTTTATTACACAAACACTTACCCCTGGGTGCACTTTATTGGTAATTGCTCCAGTCTGGATTTCCTCTTTTCCTTTTTCTCTCATGAAGTCAAGAATTTGCGGTACAGGGAGGGGGAAAGCAGCTAAAAATCTCCTCCCCTAAACCCCTTGCAAAAACACATGCTATCAATTTTTCTTGCATGTGTAATAGATCAGCAGTAGTGGGACACAAGGGGTGGCCAGTGTTAAGGCGAGACTTTTCTTGAAACACTTTTAAAGAAGCGCACTAGGTTCATTGCTACCAGTGCAGTCCTAACCTGCTGGGTCACTAATCGTCCAGACTTGAACCAAGTCTCACAAGGCAAAGGATGAAGTAAAGAGAGGGGACATGTGGAGACGTCTCTTGTTTCGTACGTTAATGCTTGTACTCAGGGAAGGAATCTTACCAAACCATTCCAATCTGTTTCTCACAAGCTTTTGCTAGTAGGTCGAATATGTTTGGGGGGTACAGCTTCCTCTTGTGAAATCGGACTGGTGGCCTTATGCAAAAACCGAATCCTGATCCAGAGGTGAGCACAATATAAATTGAAACATTCATTCACAATGGATTAGATTACATGCAAACGACTTGTTTACTTGATCATCCAAGCTGGTTAATGTGTAATCCCAGTGAAGGTGGAACTTTTGTGTCTTTGGCCACATACGTTTCCTGGATTCACAAGAAGGTTCCTCATTGAGCTTGGAATCATTCTTCAGGGTTTCTCAAAGTGGTCAGTCATGGCTAAAGGAGTCTACATCTCCAAAGCTCTGGCTATTGCCACTATAGTGCTGACAATTTCTGCTGTTTGTGGGATCGTATTGATGGTAATTCTGTACAAGGTGCAGATAGACAAGTCTCCACCAGGTTATCCACCAACTCCTAGTCCGACGACCCCTCTTCCAACAGGACTTCCTCCATCATTGAGACTTCCAAAGAACTTGATACCAGAAAGCTACGAAATCTACCTTCATCTATACACCTATACAGTGCTGCCAAATGCTACAGAGCAAGTTTATGATTTCAAAGGGAACTCAACAGTGAGGTTCAAGTGCGTGAAAGACACCAGGACCATCATTCTTCATGCCGCTTTCCTGTCTATTACCCACGTAGAGGTGACCCGCTCTGACAAGCAACAGAAAATAGATGTCAAGAGATTCGAAGTGCACAATGAATCAGATTTCTTTGAGATCCAATTAAAGGATGTGCTTGTGGGAAATGGAAGTTATCAACTATTTACTACATTTGAAGGGGAACTCCATGACGATTTGGCTGGTCTTTATGTTAGCCAGTACACAACGAACGTGAATGGAGAAGATGAGGAAAGGTAAGCATAATTTGAAATATTTTAATTATGCACAGATCTTTACATATCGGCAGTGTTTTTTTTTCTTGTTGCCTGGATTAGATTAGTTAGAACAGTTCTATTTAAAATTGTGTAAATACAAGGGTCTTTCTTGGTAAAGCATACAACAAATTAGGTAAAAGAGTTCTACAAATATTACTAAAATGCTTCTTCTATTCATATTATGGTATATTAAAGCACTATTGTATCATTTTAGAAGTAGTCATTGTACTTTTTTGATAATAATATGGCTAATTTTGGCTTTAGTCTTAATTACTTAGAAATTAGTTACTTAATTACTTAGAATCCCAGTCTAGTGTCAACCCTGTTTTATTCTTCATCTTTTCTCCTGTCTCCACAGAAATGATGTCAGATGTGATGTTGTGACAGGGCAGGGCATTAATTCTGAATTGTGTGTAATTGTCTAATGATAAATGTGACATGCAAATATTCTCAGGAATATTCTCCTGTCGATATTTCGTGTGCCTATGTGTTTACTGCATGTAAATACCTTTCCTAACAGATTCCTCGTTGCAAGCCAGATGCAACCCACGGACGCCAGGAGAGTGTTTCCATGTTTCGATGAGCCAGATATGAAAGCAATGTTCAAAATCACTATCATCCATAGAAAGGACACTTGTGCCCACTCAAATACTCCAGGTAGAGCAATGTTTATGGAGCTTTCCTTAGTCATAATCTGAACTGGCTGTATACTGATGATCTGCATTTTTTATAAGCAGATGTGTTGATGATACCCTGTTAATATAGAGCAAGAGATGTTGTATCCTTCATAGTCTGCATCAGTCTTACTTTGACTTCATTTAGGATGCTTTAATTCGGCTTTGATTAGATGTTTGGTTGCAACAGACAGCTTACCAATCTGTAAAACATGAGACACACACAATGTACATTAGATATATAATACATAATACATAATGTACATAATACATATACATGAATATCATATAAATATCTGTATTCTGTGTTCAACAGGCAGACCAGAAATTATAACAGATAATAATGGTGAAAAATGGGCTATTACTGAATTTGAACCAACGCCAGTCATGTCCACATACCTCTTGGCTTTCACAGTAACAGAAACAGACTTCGAAAGTAAATCTGTTAAAATACAGGAACCTGAATTAAAGGTCTGATTCACATTGTTCTTTAATATTATTCTGTTTCCTTCTATTCCTTCTTTTCTCCTCACTGTTATCATTTATATTTGTGTCTGCTTCAATTTAAATTAGTGTGCAGGAAGAACACCACTACTGAGTGTAATGCTGAATATGCTTAATACATTGTTGTGTATTTATCCCAGAGATGTTTGTTGTGAGACTGTCTTTGCTTTTAATTTTTACTGAGTCATAGCAAACAGTTTATACTCACATTTACATTCAGGTATTAATAAACAGATTCAGATTAGATTCTGATTAGGTTTCACATACCCACTGCTGTGTGTTCCAAGATTTGGGCACGACCTGACGCTGTGGCTGCAGGACATACAGAATACGCATTGGAAATCACTGAGAAGATTTTTAAACATTATAAGGACACTTTCCAGTTGGAATATCCATTAACAAAACTAGGTGAGTAAAAAGCTGAAGTTCTTAAAAGTAGAACAAGTTTTTTAAAAGGAAAAAGTAAATCACAATCTGTTTATCTCCATAGATCAGATGGCTGTGCCAGATTTCAGTGGAAGTGCCATGGAAAACTGGGGTCTGATAATGTACCGTGAGTCTGCTCTGCTGTACGAGGAGGGAGTGTCATCTGCCTCCAACAAGGAATGGGTGGCCACTGTCATAGCTCATGAACTGGCTCATCAGGTGACCACCTGTTATGACTTCACCTGTTATGACTTCACCTGTTACTCACCTGTTATGACTTCACCTGTTAGGACTTCACCTGTTACTCACCTGTTATGACTTCACCTGTTACTCACCTGTTATGACTTCACCTGTTAGGACTTCACCTGTTACTCACCTGTTATGACTTCACCTGTTATGACTTCACCTGTTATGACTTCACCTGTTATGACTTCACCTGTTACTCACCTGTTATGACTTCACCTGTTACTCACCTGTTATGACTTCACCTGTTAGGACTTCACCTGTTACAATTTCACCTGTTACTCGCCTGTTACCCACCCGTTACTTACCTGTTAGGACTTCAGGGTCAGTCATGGTCTTGTGACCAGTGGGTTCGATTCCCAGGCCTGAGGCCATGACTGAGGTGCCCTTGAGCAAAGCACCTAACCCCAACTGCTCCCCGGGTGTTGGGCTAGGGCTGCCCACCGCTCTGGGCATGTGTGCACCACAGCCCCCTAGTAATCACTAGTGTGTGTGTGTGTGTGTGTGTGTGTGTGTGTGTGTTCTAACTGCACAGATGGGTAAATGCGACAGACAAATTCTGATTGCGGTGAAAAAGCACAATTGACAAATATGGCACATTCCACATTTCATTTTCATTTTCACCTGTTACAACTTTACCTGTTACGACTTCACCTGTTATGACTTCACCTGTTACGACTTCACCTGTTATGACTTCACCTGTTACGACTTTGCCTGTTATGACTTCACCTGTTATGACATCACCTGTTACGACCTCAAATGTTATAACTTCTCCTGATACTCACCTGTTACTCACCTGTTATGACTTCACCTGATACTCAGGTCATTCAACAAGGTTTAACTGAAAACAAGTGCTTGGAGAAGACTAAGAATATATATATATATATATCACACAGACACCCTCATGAGTGTGTGTATCATTAATATTATATATGCTTCTCAAGCATATATAAGAATAGAAAAAACAAAAGACAGCAGGTGAAATGGAATAAAATTAATGAAAAATAAAGTAAGAGGAGCAAGGTAGAGAGCCATTTATGATCGTCTTGGCATACACAAGTTCTAGAGAGGGACAGATTGATGACAAGCAAACAGCCTATGTTTAGTTAAAATAGGATACATTATTTGATGCATAAGGGATTTTAGGACACAGAGAATAGTGCTGGCTTCAGATTCTTGGTCAACCTCCAACACTGATTCTCTTTGCTGTATCTAGTGGTTTGGAAACCTGGTCACAATGAAATGGTGGAATAACCTTTGGCTGAACGAGGGATTTGCAACATTCTTTTCTTACTTTGGAGTACATGAGGCTGAGCCACAGTGGAATATAGTAAGTAAAATAAATAAATCAAAATGCTGAGAATTGAACTGCAATAAAGCATCTGACAAGTGCATCAGATCTAAGATCTGTCGCATTTACCCCTTTGTTCTCTAGAAAGATCTGATTGTTCTGAAGGAAATCCGTGTTGCCATGGCGGTGGACAGCTTGAACTCTTCCCACCCTCTCAGTCCTCCACAGTCTGAAGTTGATAATCCTGGTCAAATCTCTGAACTCTTCGACAGCATTTCCTACAGCAAGGTTGGCTTGATGTCTCATTTGAGTCCATCTATTTTGAGAGTTAAGAAATGTTTAGATTCATTTAGATCTTTTCTTTGTGCCTTGATGAGAAAATCTTCCTATGCTCTGAATAGGGTGCAGCTGTGCTAAGAATGCTGTATACATTTATTGGAGAGAAACTCTTTATGGAGAGCATTAGGGTGAGTGGAGGAGTGCTGATAGTGCTTACATTAACCCACACCGTCTATGACTACATTTTGATGAATATTGAATATGAATATTGATTCATATATTCTTGCTAGTACATGTTGCTAGATTACATTTTGCACACTTACCTGGGACATAAGATATATATTGATATTCCTTCAATAATTGCAGTATTCAAATATCAATATTCCTGCAATATTTTAGGAGTATCTCAAGCGGTATCAGTACAAAAACACAGAGAAAGAAGACCTGTGGGAATGTTTTCCAGAGGTAAATTTGTGCATGGCTACAACCACTAAGTACCATTATAGCTTGAAACATACCAAATACCCCAAAAGGGGGAGTTTTTATCTGAAATAATGATATATGGTAATAAAGAGCATCACACATGCTAACATTCTTAATCAGTGAGTGATGACACAGAGGATTCTCCTTCCTTAGAAACTCCAGGGACAGAATTTACATGATGTCATGAACACGTGGACAGAGCAACCAGGGTACCCCGTGATTACCATTGACACCACCGATGGGCAGTACATTCAGGAACGATTCCTTATAAACCGAGCAGAAGACCAAGGGTGAGCAATAAACCAAACATCAGATCTAGACAGAAGGTTCTTGAAGTACTTAAGCTGTGCAGTTCAGGGTTGATGTTCCCCATGGGAGATGTGGAAAATCTTTTTCTATACTTCTATAATTGAGCCACCCCTCAATTCCTTCTCACCTGAAGCATTTTGAAAAGAGGACAGTTTGAAACTGTGAGGTTGGTTTTGAATGTAAGCAAAGGCATTGTAGTGGCACTTTGAGTTTGAGAATCATTCTTTTTATTTATTAGTGTAAATTCTTTATTTTAATCTATGTATTTCATACAGGCTGCAATGGATGATCCCAATCAAGGCCATGAAAAAAGGTTCTAAGAATACTACGGACATACTGATTAAAAAAGGACCAAGTAAGAAATAGACAAACCTTCAAGCCCAGTACAATGTCCAAAATCTCATTATGGTGTTTGCAAATGGAGCCAATCAAACTTTAGTAGTTAGAAAAACGTATTGTCAATGTAAAAAAGTTTCAGCATGGTTTAGCACTGTTGTCTGTTTACTTGTTCCCACTAGTTCACATACCTAATTTTGAAGTTAAAGGCGATGAGTGGCTCCTGGCCAATTTGAACTGCACTGGTTATTACAGAGTGAACTATGATGAAGAGAACTGGTATAAACTGATTCACCAACTGGAGACTGATCATTCAGTAAGTAAGATTTTTAACTGTTTCAGATCTGCCAGAAATAAGTTAAGACTGGTTAACTACAAAGAATATAATGTACTGGAGTTAAATCAATTATTTAAAATCCATCTTAAAAGTTTTTCCTTTTTTATAGGTTATCCCTCTCCTCAACCGGGGCCAACTTATCGATGATGCATTTAATCTTGCTAGGTACATTAATATTTATTTATTCCTTCTAGTAGTAGTAATTCATAAAAACAATGCAATACAAAACAATACAATTTGCACTGACAATATTACTTTTAGAGGTCACATGTTTCAAGGTGCCAGGGAACAGTTCATGATGTCCTGTCTTCTAAAGGGCCAAATACATCAATGTCACTCTGGCGCTGAGCACCACCAAATTTCTGATCAATGATACTGACTACGTCCCATGGGAGTCAGCTCTGAGCAACCTGCGTTACTTCATGCTCATGTTCGACCGTTCAGAGGTCTATGGTCCCATGCAGGTGAGCGAAATCATCCAGAGGCCCCATGGGCAAAGTGAAATTGCATGTATGTGGGTTCAGGCCTTCTTTGTTATTTACTCTGTTTTCCTATGAACAGAAATACTTACGTAATCAAATCGAACCACTGTATGACCGCTTTAAAGAGTACACAGAAAACATGACTGTTCCTGAGGACATTGCTAACCAGTAAGCATATACTTCGTTTACTTAATGATCCAATAGCATGTTGCATGATTTTTTACTTGGTTTCATATTGTAATTGCCTTGCCAGGTATAACCAGATAAATGCCATCACAGTGGCATGCAGCACTGGTCTTCCTGATTGCACAGAAATGGCGATAAGTCTTTTCAAAGAGTGGAGAAATGGAATCAACCGGTAAATTACATTTGTATTTTATTATTTATTAATATTTATTTTATTATTATTGCATTATAGCATTGGTTTGTGAACCTTTGAGGTTAAATTATTTTAGACTGAAATAAACACAAATTAGTAACAATAAACGGTAACACTTTACATTAAGTGTTTACTTACTAACATGAAGTAATGTATTAGTTAACATGAACGACACATGAAGTAATATTAACTGTAATTAACTAACGTTAAGTAAACATGTAACAGTTGCGGCTCCTGTTTTGGCTCTTTGTTGCTCGCACCTTTTTAGAGCTTTAGTGTTTTAGTTTGGAGCAAAAGGGACTAAAGAGCTAAACTCAGTATGGATACACTTCAATTCTTATGCTGATAGATTCTGGATATTTCCAAGTTACCCATTACTTATGTATGTAAATAAGTACAATGTAATATGTTCCTTTAAAGTCGCACCAAAAAAGGTGCAAGCAACAAAGAGCCAAAACAGAAGCCGCAACTGTTGTTCATGTTAACTAATGCATTACTTCACTTTAGTAAGTAAACACTTAATGTAAAGTGTTACCCAATAAACTAATATATTAATGTGCAATGGACACAATTTTGGTAAAATTGATAAGATATTCCTTATGCCACTTTTATCACCAACTGATTTGTCTTTTCCAACACAGCATCCCGGGAAATTTAAAGTCCATCATCTACTGCAATGCCATAGCAGCTGGAGACGAGGATGATTGGGAGTTTGCATGGGAACAATATGAAAATGCCACAATTTCAACAGAGAAAGACAAACTTAGATATGGACTCTCCTGCACAAAAAAAGTCTGGCTCTTAAACAGGTATACATACAGATTGCAGCTCTTGGGCATTGCCATAGAAACCTCCGACCTCGATCACACTCTCCCTTATCTCCCCACCCAGATACCTGGAGTACACTCTCGACCACAATAAGATACGGAAGATGGATGGAGCCTCAACCATAAGCTACATTGCCAGGAATGTAGTAGGACAAGCTCTCGCCTGGGACTTCATCAGGGCCCACTGGAAGTACGTCAGCCAAGAGTGAGTGGAGTTTGTTTCATTACTGGAATTACACTGCTGAATGACACAAGAACATGTAATCAGCCTTTCAAATGAAAACACCGAATCAGGCATGAGGACAAAGATTCCTGGGCTGGCCAATTTATCATCATTTCCCCAAGACTCCAAGTGGAGTCATAAGATATATAATGGTACTAAAGATCACAAGCAATTCAGGGACCAAAGGTTGAACTCTTGACGTTGATTATGAGCTTTGTTACACTTGCCTCTTGGTTGTTAGTAATATACTTTCTGATCAGACATGACTATTTTTCATTTCCTTGAAACAGGTATGGGATCATCTTCGATGACTTTTTAATTGATGAAGTCACGCAAAGGTTCTCCACAGACTTTGAGCTCCAACAGGTAAATTCTCATCTGCTCTTAAAATTCACCTGACCAGGTGCAAGCTTGTGAACCTTGAGCTGTCTTTCCCATACTTCCTTTAGTGTAGGGCTAGGCCTTAAACGAAACAAGTCGAATTAAGTTAGCTTCTGCTTGGTGTGAGTAAAAGCCCCCCGGAACACCAGTGTGCTGTGGACATGATTTCCCACTCCTGCTTCAGCGGTTTGGGTACAACAGCAAAACTGCTTAGCGGCTGATGGTTAGATGACAGAGATACGTTCCATACGTGTTTCTGCTCTAGCACATTTGAGCTCACTCAAACATCTCTAATTGTCTCTGTCCAGCTGAGGGACTTCAGACAAATGTGCAGTGAAGACGGATCTTGTGCGGACAAGAGAACCCTGGATCTGGTCATTGAGAGGACCCAGGCCAACATCAAGTGGGTGAAGGAGAACAAACAGACTGTGCTGAACTGGTTTGTAGAACAGGCCAAACAACTGTGAGCATGAGCGGATTTGCACAGCCCCCGTGAGCACACAGCAGACGCAGTGCAATGAAAACCAGATGTTGAGTCACAGCACGGTGATGAAGACAATGTCTTGTGTTTTGCAATAAATATTTTTGACACAGTCGTACATGAAAATAAGGTGAATGTGAGGAAACACATATTTTTAACATGATTGCAAGATTATGGAAGATCCCGTTCCTGAAATGAATGTTATTAACAAAATACATGTAGTTTTATTTCAGTCAATAGATAACAAATTGAATATTTTATTTTTTGTAAGAAACACTTTTCATAATAATGTAATATTTTTTTATTTATTCCACTAGACATCATAATTATAAACCACATAATATAATTGCAGTTAGCAGATATTCGAGAAGATAAAATAATTAAATATATATGACATCAGCCTGTGAAATATAGGAATTCATTTTTATTGGGTTCTGTGTATTCAACATGTCATTGTTTACATAAAATTAAAGGACATCCAAAATACCTTTGTCTTGATCATATTAAGCATGTTTTAAAACCAGAAATACTCTGTAATCTTGTGTCTTGTAAAAATAGAAACAGATATCAATGAATGTATATCGTATAAAAAAATTGTTAAATTATATTCAACCAGGAACTTTTTTTAACATAGACAATAAAAATCTAGCAAAAAAGAAAAGTAGTTTGAAAGTGAAATATTGTGCTGTGCAATTTAAATAGGATTATGTAGATTAGGACTGACTTTATATCAAATGCTTATAGCGGAGAGAGATTTCTTTTTGTTATTGTTGAAATAAGTCTTATATAGAGTAGTTACGTTATTAAAATCATTAAAGACATTGCATGTTTCCTGCTCTTCTGGAAGTCAAAATGACCTTATTATAAAGGTCATACTGATAAATAGAATTTTAAACAATTTATTTATGAATCCCAGCCTAAAGACATAAATGAGTAATGAAAGGTTGTTATAAATATCAGAAAGTAACAGGATTCATATGCCTCAGCTTCTATGTGACAAATATCTTGGAAATAATGGTTTGCTTTGGTCTGTGATCCAGTCAGTCATCCTGAAAACAAGGACACAACACACATTGTGAGATCACAGGTGGGGGGTGTGTGATTGCCTTCTTCAGGTAGTTTATAGCACCAGTGTTATAAAAACCACTTCAAGAGACATAAACTGCCCCCCAAACTCCAACCGGAACAAATATGGTTCAGGAAGTGAGTATCTTACCCACTCTTCTTCCTCAGCGCCGTCGCCCTGTGCCGTTGGCTTCGCTGGACTCTGCGTGTCTGCTTTGTTCACCATTATTTTATCAGTCCATGATGCCCCTGTCTTCTCATCACCCGCAAAATTGCACTTTGTCACAGTGCCGGCATCCAACTTGGAAAAGGAGACTAAAACAAATCATGATAAATGTGTGTGTGTGTGTGTGGGTGTGTGTGTAAATATGGAGCTATATGGTGGTTACACTTACAAATGAATGGACCATCTCCTTTGGTCTTCAAACGGAGATCCTGGCCTATCTCCAGCTCTGTCTTCTCCATCTCAGCCTCTGGAACCCAGAATGCGAGAGCTTGTGGGGGGCAGTGTGTCTCCGTCATCCTGAGCAGCTCCTTCTTATTCACTATGCCCTTCAGCTGCTCCTCAGTAATACGATCCGACTCACCCTTAGCCTCCAGTTCTATAAAGTGAGCATATGTACAGTAACAGTCAATACACTCATAAGCTGTCTTAAATATCTTTTAAATTTTAGAAAAACATGTATGTGATTATGCTGTATTAAACAAATTAGATTCTTCCAGTAGCCATTCTTTACTTGGGATGGTGGCTTCACATACTCTTGGAATTCTCTTGACCAGCTCATAGTTTTGGAAATCAGTTCACATGCAGCTTGTCAACTTAACTATTTAATTTTGTCTGAGAATAAAAATTAAGCATAAAACAATTGGATTACAAAGCCTTGAAAATTTTATTTGGAGAAACAGACACAATAATATTACCCATCCATCCTGGGAAAGGGATATTTCATAAACAAATGAGTCACTCTAGTAGGGAACCAAGAGATCACTTTTCAGCAGAGGTGTATATTCCAGGTTCAGAAAGTAAAAGTACTCACCTGGATTTTGTTCAAGCTTGCTAAATTTTCTAATTAGTGCAATCCAGCTAAAATTTGTTCAATCAACACAATCCAGGAAGCCTGAGCAAAATCCTGGTAAGGACTTTTACTTTCTGAACCTGGAATATACACCTCTGCTTTTCATACTGCTGTAACTATAACAAATAGAAACAAATAAATAGCTGTATTCTCTGAATGCATCTCAAAGGTGAGAAAATGCTAAATGTGTCTCTTATTACGGATGGCTACATGCATACAGTTTGACTTCAGCAGTTTCTAAGTTAGAATTAGAATTAAGACCACTGAAAAAAACCCCTTTATTGTTCGGCTACTGGCACTCGTGATCGTTTCATCCGAGAACTACACCGAGGTCAGGTAACACCAATCAGCTGATAGACATGCGGACATCCAAGACTAAAATCTTACGTATACACATATTAAGCAACACTGACAATTATCCAGCTGCTTGTAATACTTTGCACGCTTGCAATACGAATACTTACTGTACGATGACATGAGATAACCGGTATTGACCTTTTTGGTTTCACTGAAATTCGGCTCTATCTCGTTGCCCTTGGAATCATATTTTCTGCAGTGGATTCTAGTGGGCTTGATGTACAAAACGTTATAACGTTCCTGCAACAAAAATGTGTAGAAATAAGATTCAGTAATACTAAAATAAACGTTACAAAAAAAGCCCACTAAAACTAAACTTCTTGTTTGTTCCTTTGTTTTGTAAATTATGGTTATTGCCTTTTTCTCTGACAAACAGAGCCTTCATTGTACTGAACCTGGATACTCGTGGTGTTAGTAGGACATGACCGAAGCAAAAAACTTTAAAGTAAACCTTTTCAACCAAAACAATATAGGTTTTTGGTGAAGTTAGTAGACCAGTTCCAGCATCTTCTCACCTTTCTGTTGTTGATATCTCGGACTGCATGGCGTGACACATCAACAAACGTCCCTTCCAAAATTACCCCAAGGCCTCTGAAATGTTTGGATGATAAAATTCATTTTGATGTAGATCAAGACACTTGTTTGCAATCATGCTTTATGTCTTTAATTTGGGCCCCAATGTATATATGGTTAGGATCGCTACAATCTGACAAATGAGGGCAACCTAAAATAATTACCTCTGATATGTAGATGGATCCCATACGAAAGACAGTTTTTCGTTATGCACCGGTTTATTTTGTAACGCTGTGTTGTCATAAATCCGACTCATTTTAGAGCTCGAATTTGTTTTCCACGGAAAACTTCCTGGTTTCTTCCTGGTTTTACGTACTAAATGAAAGACGCGCGTTAAAATCTGATCTAAAAAGCATATGGACGCAGGACTGGCCTGCTACTATCATTTGGAGATCAGTACCTAATCCTGAGCAGCTCAGGGTAAAACATGCGGTACTGCGAGTTTATAGAAATGTTTAACAAATGTTTATCATATAATGCGTACTTATTTTAAACAAAAATCTAAGTGATTACGAAGCGTGCTTTATTTTAAATTCAATGTGGTCAGAAATTTCTTTGACATTTAAGTGTTTCTCGTGTAAGAGTTGGCAATCTTATGATTGGGCTACTTGTAAACAAGTAGGCTACATAGAACAGCGAGATGGATTTAGCTTATAATCGGCTTTCTAGCGTCGGCGGTGACGAAGGACCAGGAAACGCTATTCTTTCAACTGAGAAATGTTTGTTATTAATAAAGTAACATGAGGCCTCATGAATTCCTGCAAGCCCATAGCCCTCCTTCAACACAAACTCACGCGCCATGGCTGTTCTGAGCGTGCAGATTAACATCAGGAGTGAACCAAAATAACAATGAAAATGTAATGCGCAAAATGGCAATGTAATCCTAAATTGAAATGAAATCACTCTTTTATTAAAGGATGGGGTGATGGTAATAAAATACGTGGAAATTGCCTAAACAGCAAACAAAAAAGCTCAAAAAGACTCCACAATTAATGCAGCGGATTAGTGCAAAGCATAAAGCAGCGCTTTACTGTAGGCGGAAGCAGGACACAATGTGAAGTGGTGGCGTTTGGCACCTGTGGGGCTTAAACAGAGAAAAGTGGAAACAGATGAACAGTATAACTAATGAATGGGAGATAGAGAGTCTGTGAGCGGCTGAGCACGGTTACTGACTGGGATTCAAGGGTGCGCATTCCTAGCTGGCTAGAAGCTTAGGAGTAACATCTAAACATAAATTAGATAGGGCAGGAAAAATGGCTTCTCATTGCTAAAAAGAATGAAGGCTACAATTAGGATGTGCAGCAGTGCTTGTGTATAAACCAGCTCAGTCGCAGGAGGAGGAGAATGTGAGGGAGAGGCACAAGTCTCAGTGACCGTAGAGGTTTGTGAATTGTAAGCCTAATCATTCAGCACAGATCCAATTAACGGTCGTTGAAAAAGAACATTGTTCACCTACTTTCTAATCTGAAATGCATATGGTCATATAATGATAAATGCAATGTCTGGTTTATAAAGCCTTGGCACTTAAGTCTAAACATGGCCTTGAACTAGATCCCCAAGAACATGTGGACATTCAGAAAAGACAGATATAAATCATAGCTAATTTATAAACAACAGAAGTAAACCAACATAATTTAATTAAATGTAATATGTAATGGAATGTTTGTAATGCATTATGTAGACAATCCAGATATCAATAAATAAAAAATGTTTCTGAATTGTGGTGAACTTGTTTTACAAATACAAGCTGTGCCTATAAAGAAGCGCTGTGCCTTCTCTTATTAGAGAACGTGCTTGAACAATCACGCAAAGCTTTAATCTACATGTTGTCAAAATAATAAATACACTATTATGTGTCAATATGCCAGTAATGAGGAGTTGAAGTGAGATACAGTCCTTGAAAAGCCAGAAACTAGAACCTTCTTCAGGGACTCATTATCATGAAGACTTGGAGGGAGACAGGAAGTGTGAGTTGAAGGCTGCATTTGTCTTTCTAAAAAGGAAAACCCTTCCAGATGTACAAGAAGAAGACTGAAAGACCAAGGTCAAAGTTGTATTTTCTTTACATCAGGTTATAAGAAACACTGCTCGTATTTATGGGTGTTTCCTAGAATGCGATCCTATATGTGCTGTCTAAGCTCAGGCCATAAGGATTCCATAAGGAATTTGTTCCATTTGTTCATTGCTGGCTTTGAGCATCAACTGCTACAACTGTTTATACTTCCTGACATAGGTTTACATTTTTGTGAAGTACTGTATGCCATCATAGTTTTGCACAAAGATTCTTCTTGACAAACCTTCTGCTGTTTCATTGACTGTATATATCCTCTCACTGACACACTGAAATGTTTTTGTTTTGCATGGATTTTACTCAGAATTTCTCAATAATAATATGACAATAACAATATGCTTACTAATCACAATAGGTTTACTAACCTGTTTACTGATTAAGATTACATTACTGAAACAAAATATATTGCAAGTCTCCTGCTAAGAGTGATGGAGGAGACCAATGTCCCTGATACATGACTTACACTTTCTGGGAACCTTTCACATCTAAACCCATTCAGTACAACATCATTTAAAGGGATGTCTTGGCTTTTTTACATTTATTTGACACAATCTGGTTGATTAGTCGCTTCTCTGTACAGCTTCTTTGAGGTCTTCTTGACTTCTCGAGTACAGATTCTGAACTGGACTTCAGGACCTGGTTAAAAAATAATTTCAGAATTTTTCAGTCTATATAAAAGTTCATTCTGGCTGAATTTGAGCTAAAATGTTTCCTGATTTCCTTATAGCTTTGCCTAGTATGTCATAAAGTTCATATACATTTTATGGCATTTGGCAGACGCCCTTATCCAGAGCGACTTACATTTTACCTCATCTTTATACAAGTGAGCAATTGAGGGTTAAGGTCCTTGCTCAGAGGCACCTCAGTCATGGCCTCAGGTCTGGGAATCAAACCCACGACCCTCCGGTCACAAGACCAGTTCCCTAACCGCCAGGCCATGACTGCCCACGCCAGGCCATGACTGCCCATATGGAAATAGAACAATGGTTATCTGTAACAATTGTTATCTGTCTTCATAAACATTTTATTTTAATAAATGGATGATTTTTTTTATACCAAAAATGTAATAATAAAAAGTTGATATAAAATATCAAATATCAAAACAGGAGAATTCACCTTTCTCTCTGTGTCTGTGTCCAGGGTGTTGTGTAGACTTTCACCTGAGCTTGCACCTATAAAAAAAAGCTGAATGCACTCACATGTTCTTCAGAGGTGATTCAAATAAACAGACTCAGACACAGCAAGATAAGAGCACTCCTTTAACTTACATAACAGAACCGTGAGAGTGCTGGCCAACACTGGAACCCCCACTATATAAACAACTCCTCAGCCTCACAAGCTGTGGGTTACGGGAGTCATTACATCAATACCTCACTTTATCAAACGCTCTTTGGCTTTGTCTTTGTACAACAACAAAGGGGCTCACTGTGTGTTGGGCGGGACTGGAGTTGTATGTTTAACCACACGTTGCGTCTCTGACTCCATTCCCCAGGAGCCTCGACTTCATAGAGACGCTCTCTTTGTTCCTGGTGGGCCTCTAGGTACTTCTTGCATACTGTACACAGACGTGGAGACAAGGCGTGTCAGAGGAGTTCTTCAAAACACAACTTGTGTACTGACTCCCTAAAGATGACATTGTTTTTTTTTTGTTTGTTTTGTTTTGTTTTGTTTAACCATATCTTAGTAAAGATATTTGGTCTTCTGTGTTTTCCTTCCTTGCTGAAGTAAAAATGAATAGTATTTTCTATATTTCTGATCTATCTTTCTGATGTTTATCATTTACTGAAATATAGAAATATTTAAGAAAGTTTATGTGTTTTTGTCGCAGTGACAGCTCCGGACCCCTCCTTGTGGGCGTGTCGTTACGTTGTCTGCGTGCCCGTGGGTGTGGGTCGTTATTGAGCGTGTTCGTTAGTTTCACCTGTGCCTTGTCTCGTGATCACTGGGAAATGTGTTCAGCACCTATTTAATGTGCGTTCGCAATGTCTCGTGCTCGTCTTTGTCTAAAGTTTAGAGGTGTATTCAACTAAGGATTTTCATAGTTGAATCTGATTCGTCAGATTTTCCATTTAGTCGACTAATAGTCGAATCAGGGGGTTTTTTAAGAGCACCTTAAACGGGATCTCGTTCTCATTCAGGACTTTTTCCCACTTCAAAGTAAAAACCTAATACACTCAGATAAATGAATAAACATGGTAGGTTGGCTTTATTCAGCTTTTATTTATTACTTATTTATTTTTTTAATGAAACGTTAGAGAACATTAACCGTCTGTGCGCATATCGAACTGGCACTGTGCAAAATGTCAAAAATATTTTAAATAAAATATGCCTGCCTAAAATATATATAAAAAGAAATTGCCACACAACAGCAAACAAATTATAAGGAAAGGTTCAAGTAACGGTGTTTAAAAAGCAAACAACAACAAAAAATGTTTATAGGCCTACTTGCCGAGACGTAACGCGACGAGACGACACACCGAAACGACAAACGGCTGAACTGTTTTTTTCGCCTTACGTGTTTTAAATGGTGTACCATGTTGGTTGTTGATTTATTAATGTGTAGTAAGGAAGATGCCTATTGTTAATGCACACACATCATTTAAAAATATTTATTAACAGAAATTAGGATGATTTTATTTGACAAAAGGCTATATATAACAAAAACAAAGACACTTAATGTAACAACTAATGGTTAGCAGCGTCCTTGGGCACCCCCATGCAGTTAGAATGGTACATTTGACTATGACATTCATAGTCGACTATAGTCGAATCAGCGACTATTGCAGGTCACCCCTACTAAAATTCATGCCTGAGTGAGTGTCTGTAAGAAGTGCTTGCACTGTCGCATTGAACTTCGTGTCTAAGTGTTCATTAAAGTATATGTTGCATCAGTTCTTCGTTCGTTGTGCCTGCCTCCTCCGCACGTCACAGAAAGACGAGCCGCAAAATGCCAGGACACACGTCCTGCAGAAAAAAGGGGAAGAAGAAGGCCAAGCGCCGTCTCGCGTCTTCCTCTGCCCCCGTGTATGTGAGGGAGAAGAACGCAGAGGCGTTCTTTGAAGTGGCGTGGAGAGAGGGGTACCACGCCCTTATGAGAGAGGACATCCCACTGGTGTACCCTGAGGAGGAATCCAGCGCGCCCATAGTGGTGGGTACAGGCACCTTTGGTCCCTACCGAGTATTACGGTGAGGGAGAGGAAGACGTCAGCCCCCCTTCATCCATTATTCGGTCCCTACCAAGTATTACGGGGAAGAAGAGGAGGTCAGCCCTCCTCCATTCTTATACTCGGAGTCCACCGAGTATTACGGTGAGCAGGAGGATGACGTCAGCCCCCCTCCATCCGTTTGCACACCGCCCTCGGAGCACAACAGCGAGAGCGAGGAGGAGGACAGCGCCTCTGAGTGCTCGGAGGTGACAGTCCAGTCTGAGAAGGCGTTCCCGAGTGGAGTGGACGTTCCTCGTGCACCCTCGGAGGGGAGCAGTATGGACTGTTCAAGCTGCACGACGGAGGAGCCGATGTCTCTAGGTCGGGGCGGCTCCGAGGAGGAGGGGGAGATGGAGACCTCAAGGGGCGAGCCAGCGCTGTCCCCGGGAGTGCGAGTGGGCGTAGGCCCAGCCCGCAGCCCGACGTGGGGGTTAGGGGTGCCCGTGGAGGTGCCCCGGACGTGAACCAGCGAGTGGCGTAGAACAAACCCCCTGGTAGCGCCTCGAAAGGCGACCGAAGTGCCCTGAGGGAAGCAACGGTGTGCATGATCTTCGGGGGCACCGAGCAGCGCAGCACGCGCTGGAAGCTCAGTTCCGAAGACCGGAGGGACTCCACCGCCTATCTCGCCTCTGACACCAGGAGGGGTCGTGCCACTGCTAGCGCTCTGGCAGGCTGCCAGAATGATTTCGTGGCTGCCTGTGCCTGTTTGTTTGTCCGTCCCAATGTTTTTCCCTAATCCCCTTTTCCCTCTTGTGCCGTTTGTGTTGAATGTGCCTGTGTGTGTGTTTGTAACTGTGCCCGTGTTCAATGTATTTTCCCCTGTCTTCCCAGGGAGGGTGTTTTAGAGCTGTTTGCGGCAATTCCCACCATCGGGGGAGATGGCTCTCGGAGGCTCGTGATACCAGCGGCTCTGGACCTGCCCGTCGGTGTAGGTTCGGGGCTTTCCAGCTGCGCGGGACGCTCTGGGAGTAGCGAACCCCTGGTGGGGGGTTCTGTCACGGTGATAGCTCCGGACCCCTCCTTGTGGGCGTGTCGTTACATTGTCTGCGTGCCGTTATGTCCATGTTTGTAGTTCCGTGGGTGTGGGTTGTTAGTGAGCATTTGCGTTAGTTTCACCTGTGCCTTGTCTCGTGATCACTGGGGAATGTGTTCAGCACCTATTTAATGTGCGTTCGCAATGTCTCGTGCTTGTCTTTGTCTAAAGTTCATGCCTGAGTGAGTGTCTGTAAGAAGTGCTTGCGCTGTCGCATTGAACTTCGTGTCTAAGTGTTCATTAAAGTATATATTGCACCAGTTCTTCGTTCGTCGTGCCTGCCTCCTCCGCACGTCAGTTTTATTTTAACTGGTTGAACACCACCTACACAATTATCTGTCAAAAATGGTAAAAATTTATCTCTAAGCATAGAATAATGTAGACAAATAATAATGACTCACAATTGCTGTTTTGTGGACAAAAGACCTGGACATATTCACAGTATTAAAAAAACCTGAAAACATTTTAATAATTGTGTCACGGTGACAGCTCCGGACCCTTCCCTGTGGGCGTGTCATGACGTCGTCTGCGTGCTGTTATGTCCATGTTTGTACTTCCGTGGGTGTGGGTTGTTTGTGAGCGTGTTCGTTTGTTACACCTGTGCCTTGTCTCGAGGTCACGTGGGTCTGTGTAACTCACTTATTTAATGTGCGTTCGCGCAGTGTCGTGTGCTCGTCTTTGTCTAAGTTTCATGCCAGTGTGAGTATCTCACTGTTGTGCTTGCACCACCGCAGTGAAGCTACGTGTCTATTGTTGAGTAAAGTTCGTGTTTGCACCCCATCATCTACGTGTCGTGTCCGTTCCTCCGCACGTCACAGAAAGACGAGCCAAAGATAAAGAGGTATGCCTGGATACGCCACCCGGGCGCCTAAAGGGAAGAGAAAGAGCCGTCGCCACCACGGCTCTTCCCCGGTCCGTCACCACGAAGCCCCTGTCTCCGAGCAGGAGATGATGAGGAACCCGTTGTGCGCGTACATGCTCTGCGCGGCTCGGGAAGCGGAGGACGCGGAGATGGCAGAACACCTACGCCAATCCGCGGTCCGCATGTGGAGGGACCAGGACCTCGCCGCGTCCCTAGAGCCCCCGCACCGAGCGGTAAGAGGCGGCAGGAACGAACCCCCGCACGCGTATTCTCCCATGCCAGTGCCCGAGAGCGCAGAGCAAGGAGAGGATAGCGCGCTACTCCCGGTCTTCCCCGAGGAAGAAGAGACCGATGAGCCGTTTTGGGTGGGCATGGGCGCCTTTTCCCTCACCCCTCCCGAGGAGGAAGAGTCCTATCCCCCCTCAATGTGCTCGAAGAGCACGGTGGATTACGGGGGTGAGGAAGGCAGTCTCCCACCGTCAGAGGGCGAGACGGAGGGGACGGACTCCGAGGAGGAGGAGTATTCCCCGTCAATGTGCTCACGGAGCACGGTCTGCTACGGAGAGGAAGACGTCAGTGCTCCGCCATCGGAGTGCGAGGCGACAGGCGTGGACTCCGAGGAGGAGTATTCCCCATCCGTATGCTCGGAGAGCACCGTTCGTTACGGGGGGGATGACGTCAGTCCCCTCCCATCTGACTACGGTGAGGAGAGCGAGGGGGAGAGCCCTCCGTCTGTATGTTCGCTCCCGACGGTATACAAAGGGGGAGGGAGCGGACCGGACAGTTCGTTCGCATCGGTGAGTGGGGATTCCTGCGGGGAGGAGCCCATGGACCACTCCCGATGCGAGACCCCCGCTCGGTCCATGGACTGGAGCGTGGCCGAGGAGGAGGTGCCGGATATGGACACCACCCCCGATACCGGTCCAAGAGGGGGCTGGCCTGGCAAGGGAGGGGCTTCCTACGGGAGATTCCCGGAGAGGGAGCGCCGGCAGACCTATCGCGCAGCAAGCCCCTACGGTTCTCCCGGAGGAGGGAGTCACGGACCCGGGAGGAAGGTCGCTGTGAGACCCGCCGGTCGCGCTGCCTCCAAGCGGGCTAAAAGTCGCGCTGCACCTCGCGCGTCCGCCAGGTGTGCTGCCCCCAGGCGGTCGACCAGTCGCGCTGCACCCCGCGCGTCCGACCGAAGCACGGCACCCAAGCGGTCGGACAGTCACGCCGCCCCTCGAGCGCCCGCCAGAGGGCTCCACCCAGCGCGTCCGCCGGCCGTGCGGCACCTGGCGGTGAGCGGGCGCAACAGGCGGGAGGAGCACCGCCTGCTGCAGCGTCTCCAGCCCTCGGAGCCTTCGCGCCGCTACTGGCGTTGCCTCAGGCGGGAAGCCTGGCTTCGGGGCTGAATGTGTGTGTTCCGGTGTTTCTGTCTGTCCCCTTGTGTCTCCCTAACCCACTGTTCCCTTTTGTGCCATTTGTGTTTCATGTTCCAGTGTGTGTGTTTGTCAGCGTGCCATTGTTTAATGTTTTCTCCCCTGTCTTCCCAGGGAGGGTGTGCTAGAGCTGTTCGCGGCGGTTCCCGCCGTCGGGGGTGACTGCTCTCGGAGGCTCACGATCCCGGCGGCTCCGGACCTGCCCCGTCGGTGTTGGTTCGGGGCTTCCCAGCTACGCGGGACGCTCCGGGAGTAGCGAGCCCCTGGCGGAGGGTTCTGTCACGGTGACAGCTCCGGACCCTTCCCTGTGGGCGTGTCATGACGTCGTCTGCGTGCTGTTATGTCCATGTTTGTACTTCCGTGGGTGTGGGTTGTTTGTGAGCGTGTTCGTTTGTTACACCTGTGCCTTGTCTCGAGGTCACGTGGGTCTGTGTAACTCACTTATTTAATGTGCGTTCGCGCAGTGTCGTGTGCTCGTCTTTGTCTAAGTTTCATGCCAGTGTGAGTATCTCATTGTTGTGCTTGCACCACCGCAGTGAAGCTACGTGTCTATTGTTGAGTAAAGTTCGTGTTTGCACCCCATCATCTACGTGTCGTGTCCGTTCCTCCGCACGTCACAAATTGCTTGTAAACCCCTTATTGCCAATTCCTTAGCAGCTGATGAGTGTTGGAAGTTTGTGAACCACAGATACCACCGTATTGTGTGAACCACAAATATTCCTATAGCGTGTGAACAGTGACAGGTG
This sequence comes from Brachyhypopomus gauderio, assembly GCF_052324685.1. Lineage (NCBI taxonomy): Eukaryota > Metazoa > Chordata > Actinopteri > Gymnotiformes > Hypopomidae > Brachyhypopomus > Brachyhypopomus gauderio. The sequence goes on from NC_135212.1 coordinate 23,974,750, forward strand.
ACGGACTTGGAAGGGCAAAAACATTCCATTGCTTTAACTTGTTTCTTTAAACTTCAGGTTTGTTATGCTGCTGTGATTAGCAGTCAGTTTGTCAAAAAAATGAAGAGTCAGTCCAACGTGCTCAGGTCACAGCCATATTTCACAGAGATTGCACTGCATCGCAATTCCCTTCTGCTCTCTGGCATCTCCTCCTTCTGCTCTATGGTATCTCTTCCTTCTGCTCTTGGGTATCTCTTCCTTCTGCTCTCTGGTATCTCATCCTTCTGCTCTCTGGTATCTCTTCCTTCTGCTTTCTGGTATCTCCTCCTTCTGCCCTATGGTATCTCTTCCTTCTGCTTTCTGGTATCTCCTCCTTCTGCCCTATGGAATCTCTTCCTTCTGCTCTCTGGTATCTCTTCCTTCTGCTCTCTGGTATCTCCTTCTGCTCTCTGCTATCTCCTCCTTCTGCTCTCTGCTATCTCCTCCTGCTCTCTGGTATCTCCCCCTTCTGCTCTCTGGTATCTCTTCCTTCTGCTTTCTGGTATCTCCTACTTCTGCTCTCTGGTATATCTTCCTTCTGCTTTCTGGTATCTCCTCCTTCTGCCCTATGGTATCTCTTCCTTCTGCTCTCTGGTATCTCCTCCTTCTGCTCTCTGGTATCTCTTCCTTCTGCTTTCTGGTATCTCCTCCTTCTGCCCTATGGTATCTCTTCCTTCTGCTTTCTGGTATCTCCTCCTTCTGCCCTATGGTATCTCTTCCTTCCGCTCTCTGGTATCTCTTCCTTCTGCTCTCTGGTATCTCTTCCTTCTGCCCTATGGTATCTCCTCCTTCTGCCCTATGGTATCTCTTCCTTCTGCTTTCTGGTATCTCCTCCTTCTGCCCTATGGAATCTCTTCCTTCTGCTCTCTGGTATCTCTTCCTTCTGCTCTCTGGTATCTCCTTCTGCTCTCTGCTATCTCCTCCTTCTGCTCTCTGCTATCTCCTCCTGCTCTCTGGTATCTCCCCCTTCTGCTCTCTGGTATCTCTTCCTTCTGCTTTCTGGTATCTCCTACCTCTGCTCTCTGGTATCTCTTCCTTCTGCTTTCTGGTATCTCCTCCTTCTGCCCTATGGTATCTCTTCCTTCTGCTCTCTGGTATCTCCTCCTTCTGCTCTCTGGTATCTCTTCCTTCTGCTTTCTGGTATCTCCTCCTTCTGCCCTATGGTATCTCTTCCTTCTGCTTTCTGGTATCTCCTCCTTCTGCCCTATGGTATCTCTTCCTTCCGCTCTCTGGTATCTCTTCCTTCTGCTCTCTGGTATCTCCTCCTTCTGTTCTCTGGTATCTCCTCCTTCTGCTCTCTGGTATCTCTTCCTTCTGCTTTCTGGTATCTCCTTCTGTTCTCTGGTATGTCCTCCTTCTGTTCTACATATTTGTCCTAGTCCTAGTCACAGAGTTTTGGTAAAGTAAGGAAACTGTAGCCTGGTCTGTCTGTTCCTCACGCTTATTGTTGGTTTGTACTAGTGTTGTCAAAAAAATCGATATATCGATACGTATCAATACTGAACATTCTGAAACGGTACAATACTCGTTTCCCTCAAGTATCGATTCTTTTTACATAAAATGCGCTTTCGTTTGACCCACCCAAGCTGCCGTAATGCACAGGACAGTTTGTAATGCTAATATGGCAGCTAAAGCAAACGCAGTGCTGTTGGATTCGAAGCAGATACAGATGGAAAACCGAAGGACATGAACAAGCCCGTTTGCAAGCGGTGCTTTTGGAACATTTCAACGAAGGGCGCTAAAGCCTGGTTGAGTGACCATAGCGCTCGACTCCGCGCGCACCTCGCGCGAACCTCCGCGAGCGGTGGAGGCTTTACTTTCCGCTTTGCAGTGTTGTCCGAAACTATATGTGGCAGTATAAAAGAAACACCCCTCAAAACAGGGGAATGAACACTTACCTGACGAATTTTAATGCTGCTTTGTGTTTCAGTGTGTTTCAGGTTTGAAAAGTGCTGCAATTTAGGCTAAAGTACTTGAAAATGTTGAAATTGTAACTACTTCGTTTCACAACAAATATCTGTCTGACTGAACAGTTCTCTGTATGACGTTAACAAATACGAGCCTCTTGTAATTCCAGGATGAAACATGAGAGAACGTGAAGACGTTAAGATTGGGCGTTTTGAAAATAAACAACCATTAAATAATGTGATTAAAAGCGCAATATTTCGAATCATTTCGAGTATATGTATAAATATTTAACTTAATTAAGTTTAACGTCCTGGGAAATATTGGTACAAGCGCTTGAATTGAACCCTGCAAACATGACTTTGTTCATTGCGCTGAGGCGCGGCGCGCGAAGTTACAAAATTCGAGAGGTGCACGACCTCGCGTGCGCCGCGCTTCAGCGCGATGAACAAAGTCATGTTTGCAGGGTTCATACACCTTGTGGAATTCAAACACTTGTATGTCACTTTCAAGGTCCATTTCAATATTTCCCAGCACGAGCAAAGACACTTTGTCAGACGTTCAAAAGACGTCCACTGAAAAGCCAGAATGAAAGTTTTAGCGACGTCTTTTTTAAACGTCTATTACTGCCGTTCACAGGGTTGCCAACTCTCACGCATTGAGCGTGAGACACACGCATTTGACCGTTTTCACACGCTCTCACGCCACACTTCCGATATCTCACGCCGAAAAAAAATATCCAGTTTATTTACCTCAGATCCACATATATGATTGAATACGTTACTAGTTCGCTAGCTCTGGCGCCATCCACCGGCGATATAACACTGAATCTGTGTCCATTTTACGTTCGCCATCCCCGCTAAACAACTTTCGTTTGCCACCCCCCCCCCCCCCGCTCAACAAAATACACTCGCCACCGGCTCCAGGTTAAAATCTCACTCCAAGCGAACGTCAAAAGTTGGCAACCCTGCGTTCAGTTGCAGTTTTTGCACGTCCTGACATCCAATAAAGGTCCTAGTCAGACGTTCAGATAGAAAACTCGTCATAGACGTTCATGTTAAGTTAAAAGGTTAAGGTCCTAGTCACACTGTCAGATTTTGAACCAGTTTTGAACGTCCACCAGACATGCAAAAATGGGTCTAGACTGACCGACGTGATACAGACTTGATTTTAACGTCTTTCTGACGTCGCATGTTTGTTGGGATAAGTTAAATATTTATACATATACTCGAAATTATTCGCCTTTTTATCACATTATTTAATGGTTGTTTATTTTCAAAACGCCCAATCGTAACGTCTTCACGTTCTCTCATGTTTCATCCTGGAATTACAAGATGCTAGTATTTGTTAACACAAAAGAACTGTTCAGTCAGACAGATATTTGTTGTGAAATGAAGTTACAATTTCAAGCATTTTCAAACACAAATCAACATTCATTTGTTTGTTTATAAAAAAAATAAAAAGGCTTTAAAACGGAAATTAGCACCGTATCTGACTTTGGTATCGAAAATGGTATCGAATTTCAATATTTTTTTAAGTATCGTATCGAAGTTGTAATTCTTAGTATTGTGACAAGCCTAGTTTGTACTTTATGGTATAATGTGGTATAATATGGTATAAAGGGGAATAATTTTTAATGATAGTTGATATGATATGATAGTTTGATTTTATGATAGGTGTTGTTTAACCATCTGTGCCTGCGCCTGTGTTATAATAATCATCTAGAAGTAGGAGTTTTTCTTAAGAAATTCTTTTTGGATCAACCTCAAAATTTGCTTTCCATGGTCTAGAAACTAGTTGACCCTTGCTATGATTATGACTGCATTCTTTCTCAACAGTGTACCAAATAGTTAATTATATATGTATAAAGTATATAGTCTACGTATATAAAGTCTATGCATATGCATTCCTATGAGGCAGATGTTATGAATGTATACACTCAATACTGTGAGCTTTTTCTTCCTTCAAACAAATGTAAAAAATTGCATGTTTGGTAACCTCCCAAATACCTACAGACATCACTGTATCACAACATGTAGCTCATTATTTGTGGTGTTTATTTTACACCAGTACCTTTGGATTTGACAGTATCTCTGATGGTGATTCCATATTCCTTATCAATAAGATAGATACTATATTGAATACAGTAATACAGGCTCTTAAATAAACATCTTGGTCATAGAGATTACTGCCTTTAGATAACAGGGTCCGTTTTTGTTCACATAAAGGATGTTCAAAGACATTTACAGCGGAAACGCCTAATATTTTTCATTCTCTTTCACAGACATTAGCAATTTGATTAAAATATTCCTAGTCAGACCTCACACAACAGTTAATACATCACCTTTCGCCTGACTGACCTGCGTACATGCTGGGAGATATGGGGTAGCTGATTCCCAGCACCCTCTCTGCTGGCGCTGATGTGCAGAAGTCCTGAAGCATGAGCAGGGCCAGTCCGTTCCTCCTCCAGTGAGTACGCACAAACACGGTGTCCAGCACGGGGAGAAGGTAGCTCTGACCACTGCAGCTACTGCACAGGCTTCCTTCAAGAACAGCAAGAGCAGTCACCACAACGTCCAACCACAACTCTATGCAAGAATGCTAATACTTTGTATACTGGCCAGATGAAGAAGGAACTACTGAACTGAAAAATGTAACCAACATCAATGATGGCTTATTTCATATATGCTCTGGGAAACAAACATAAAAGTATGGCTTCTTTGTATTCTAATTTTCAACATGCAACCTATGATTAAAGAATATATAATACTACCAGTATAGCTGGGATTGAATTTACATTAACGTTTTGATTGAAACACAAGATGACAACCAGCTAGCAAGGATTCTTTCTAGATGATTCAATTTATTTGTATAGCACTTTTTGCAACAGGTGCTGTCACACATAGGTTACCAGGCAAAAGCTTTAAAGAGAATCCATCTCCAGGCCACAGCACACGAGCCAAAAGAAACATTGGTACGGAAAACCTCCCTAAGCACTTGTGGGAGAAACCTTAACATAGTCCAGTTCTCAGGAGGGGAACCCATCCTCCTCTGAACAGCAGTGTGAGGAAAAATAACTACACAGAATACAGAATGTCTTTTTAGTGATTCACGTTTAAAAGTAATCACTTAAGAAGTGACTAACAATCTTTTGTCAGAGGTACTGAAATGAATCAGGGAGGCCAAAGAGTAGTTCTGGTGAGAGTCCGCATATAATGAAACATTTTAGCAGCTGAGGGAGGTGGCCCTGGGGTATTCAGTAATGTTTCCATGACACCAGGCCACAGTATTGTACTTGAGGACAGTTTTGTCTGACTGGTGTGTAGAGAAGATATGAAAATAAATCAAACCTTTCTTTTTTATGGTGTAAAAGCCAACTGCTTCTCCATCTTGCCACAGGAGTTTGCCATGTTCCCGCACAGGATGGGCGGAGAAGTACACATGTTCTCCAAGAGGCCTCTCCCACACCCCAAACACTATCTGACTGAGAATGAACAATATGATTCTCTCCATCACTGACTCTACCTGTGGGAATACAGAGGTTACAACATCTATTTTGTGGCATATTACAGACAACCTAAAAAAAACTACTGCTAATATAACAATATTTACAACTTGTTCTAAACTTTATTTGTGCATTTCTGCATGTATACATATGACAAACTCACAAACACAAGTCCATTTCTGTGTGTGCTGGATGTCTTCAAAACATCGCTGATGGGCCACCATTTTTCATGCAGATATAAGGCAACCACTGAAAGAGCAGGTTAAGCCAATTTAAAGTACACAAAAAAAACAACAAAAACAAATAAAATAAACACAGACCGTTGACTGAAGAGTAGGTGAAGCCCAATTTAAAGTAAAGCATCACAAACAGGCTGGAGAATGGTACTAACCCTGTGTTTCATCTCCGGGCACATGAAGAGCCAAAACAGAATGTGGTGGATCATCCTCACCAAACAGCATCAAGTGACCTACGCTATCGTGAGTTATCTTCACCTGAAGATGTACAATTAACGGTTTTATGTTTTATCAATGAGACGTATTTTTAACAAAAGGATATAGCTAATACAAGGCAACCCCCAGTAATGGTCATACCTTTGCCCCATCGGGAAAACGAATGGACTTCGTACCTAAACTTGACAGGTGTTCAACAGAGTTTGTATTCAGTTCCCTGTAATCCTCAGAGGGCAGGTCAACTGGATATTTCACTGAAAAAATTGAATTCTTAATTTGAATTTGACTGGCGACCTGCCCATGGTGTACCTGCCTTCGCTGGGATTGGCTCCAGCCCATCCACCCCAACCGTGACCCCGACTAGCGGGATTAAGTGGTACAGATAATGGATAATGGATGGAATGGATCGAATTTGAAATATATAACTACACATTTGAGTTTTTCAAAAACGTCCTGAAATGGAGAATATTTATATAACTGTCTGTCAGAACTTGATATAGCCTAGTTAAAACTAGCTACAGACATTTGTCAGGTTATTCTGTTAACTCTTGTAGATGGTGTGTGTGTGTGTGTGTGTGTGTGTGTGTGTGTGTGTGAGAGAGAGAGAGAGAGAGAGAGAGAGAGAGAGAGATATCTGGGGGGGGGGGGGGGGGGGGGGGGGGCATGTTTAGCCTAAATGTCGACAGGTTAATTGTTCGTAATACATTTGTGTGTAAGACCAGTGTTTATAATAAAGAAACATTCTATTGTTTTAGTGTATGGGGCATTTTAAAAATAGATATAATCAAAGTAAAAGGCTATATTCTTACCTCGATATTTGACAGGCAAATTCGAGTTGGTTTCCATTTTGAAGGCGCGTTGACCTTTGAGATTCCGCTTCATGTAAAACAGCTCCACCCAGTGTCGAATTTTGTAACGGCATGACTATGATTAACGTTTCTAAAATAACTTTAAAACTCTGTATTATACTATCTGAATTCGAGAACCTGTGCCACTTTTGCGATGCTTTTCACTTGTGCATAATGACATGTATACGTATTAACACAAGCTTAGAGATATCCAGCAGCAATTAATTATTAATTACAAACTAATAAATCATTTAAAGCTTTGTCAAGTAAATGAACATACTTTTATGAAGGTTTTGTCGAGATAAATTCAACTCAGTGGTCTAGTTTACCTCAGACCAAGGCAGGCTGTGTTTCTACACATACAACAATTCCGCCTTGAGGTGTAAGTTTACATTTCCACTCTTCCGATTTTATCTGCTTGAGCCACTCTCAGTTTGAGGGTCACAGCCCATAGTGCTCCGATTACCATTGGAACCATCGTTTTTATCCCCCTTTCCTTCTCTTCTTTCAAGCTTTTCATGTTGTTTATTCCTGATGTTGTATGTAATGTATGTAATGTAATGTTGTATCACTTGGGGTTGCTACATCTATTACTACAGCCTTATATTGCCCTTTGTCCATCAGTACTACGTCCAGATGGTCTGTATCTGTACGTCCCACAGGATCTTTGCCTGGTCATTCCTCAACCACCTTCAGGAGTATATTTCACTTTAATCTTGGAACGTCTAGCATGTACTTGGCAGAGATGTTTCTGTATTCTATTTCTGCAACTTGGTTATGGATTTCCATGTATGCTCTACCTGCTAGCATTTTGCCTCCTGCTCAAATATGCTGCATTGTCTCAGTAGCATCTTTGCAGAGTCTGTATCTGGGGTCCTGCCTGGTGCGGTAGCTGCCTGGGGGGTGTTCTTCCTCTTGCGCTCAGCGCCAATGATCTGCAGTGAGAGACCGTATTAATTAATTACTGAAATTAGAGTACTAGCCATGTTCACATCAACCACTAGATGGCGACAGTCTAAAGGTTTCTAGACGTTTAGAATAAATAATTAATTGAGACTGCAAAATAGGTCATATTTGCCCATTTAGTTTTAAATAATATATTATTTACAATGGAAAGACAAGCTCTAACTTTGAGAATTCAACTAAATGAGATTGATCTTGTTCTTGTCATTAGGTTAACTTCAGCAGCAAGGGTCTGAACGCTTTGAAAGAGAAACTATGAGGTGAGCCATTGCTGTGCTAATGAAATGCTGGTTTATCATGTCACAGTAATTGATGGAGACGTGCTGGCTCTCCAGACACACCATGTCAAACCTATAACAGAGTGCCACTCTTTTTTATTACCCTGAGATCTGATGCAATTCTGTTTTTGTTTTTAATGCAATCCTGATTAAGATAATAATACAAGCTTGGGCTAGCCTTGCATGAATAGATTCTGCGATGCTGTTCTGGTAATTAAACCTTATTAATTATATTAACAATGAACCAATGAGCAATAATCTTTGCTCATTCTAAATCTGTATGGGGAAAAAAGTGCTGCTATAATTTACTACCTCCCCTCTTCCCTGTTGCACACAAACCACCAACTTCCCACTAAGAAATTGTCGACATTCCTGGAATTCCTCTTACAGGGAAAGGCCAGCTTGGCTTGCCGAATCTGTTTTTGTTGAACTGTGGCTTTATGATCTTAAGGGGATCAACCCAGCTATTTAACCTCTCAGGCTATTTGGCATCAAAAGCTGTTGTTTGGAAAGGTGATCTTGGCCTACAGACACTGTTTTGAAGCACCTGTAGGACTGACTGTCTGGCATGCAGAACTTCTTGTCTCACATTGGTCACACTTACCTCGTCCTGGAATTGTGCCTCTCATCAAAGCACTGTGTTGCTCCTACATGCTTGGAGTGCTGTGAGTGCTTTCAATCCTGCCTGATGACCAGACCCATCATGGGGATTATCATCCAGACCTATGCCACTCTGAACTCTAACTTTTTGCTACTGAGTTATCAGATTTCTGATTATTAACAACAATAATGTACAAGGGCTCTCTATGAACATACATTGCTTTTGTAAAGTTCAACTATACAAAAACTATACAAATTTAGAAATTAAGCATTCATATAATACTATTTACTTTTCACCTTCGAAATACAGGGACTGTCAGTACACTATGAAAAATTATAGCTTTTTAGGGCTAAATCTATAAGACTATACACCTGACACACTGATATGGCCTCTTTATGATGAAGGCATGGATTACGGAGCTGCAGACAGTAGATCATTTCTAATAAGATTTAATTTTTTTGTGTGACAACACAATAATCTAGTTGAGAATTCAAAATTCTATGGTGCGAGAAAAAACTAACCACAGTTCCAATTGTCCTTAAATATACTAGTTTAGATTTTATACTTAGCTGTCTTATAAGAAATGTCACTCTTATGATCTTGAAGAAACGTTCTTACTCATCCATGACCAGGTGTATACACTATGTATTTATAAGAGATTATAAATGATTAATTACTGGTGTACGTATACAGTGAGTGTCTTTTATCTTTTGCTAAGAGAACTGGATTATATTCATAGAGTGACATAATGAAACACAGCAGGAGTGTTTCTGTGAATTTTGAGATGGCTCTGTTTGTCAGGGTTGTTGAACTGTATATTATTACCATCTAAATAAATGATTGTATGTTGTTGTTTACTGGTACTGTTACATATATATCATATATCTATATGAGTTTGGCGAAGGAACCTCTCTGTAGACAATAAATATGAAATTTGAACCTGAATCTATACACACCCCTTTGGACTTCCTGCTACAAATATGTTTAGATAACAACAGGTGAGACATGACACGTCTCAGCTATTATTTACAGTAGAATAGCAGGATGATAATATAGTGACATTTTAAGTATAAAAAAGCAGTCTGCATCTCCATCTTTGGATAACATGTGTCCCAGAACAATAATGGATGGTCAAATTACTGTGCTACATAGCAAAACTATTTACTATCCCTAACCATGAATGTCAGTTAAGATCAGATAATTCAGTGATATATCAGCATGCTGCACTAAGCTGTCTTCATTTAAGGCTTATGATTTCCAGAGATCTCTCTTTTCTGAAATATAATCGTCACCTTCACCTCTTACTCACCCTCCATGCTCAACCTCAACCCACCGCTCCATCTAAGTGAAAAACTTGTTTACAGCGGAACTTGTTAGCAAGTGCAATGCACCCATTGTAAACACTCGTGTTTCCACTTGAGTGGCAGGGCAAAATTAACTCGAATGGGAAGCACTTGAGTTAGGGCTTCCTCAGCAGCTGGCACAGAAGGACGATCACAAATGCAAGTGGGCAGGGCTGACGAACAAAACCCTCGGGAGCGAGCGCATGTGTGTGTATGTGTGTGTACACCTGTGTATGTGTATTTGCTGATGGAACAGCCAGATGTGCCATTTAACTGGTGGTTATAGTTGCCAGATTTGTTCTTTTCTAAAACAAATGATTTTTGTCAGTACATTGCAGTCCTAAGATAATGCCAAGCTCTCACATTATGGAACTGCGAGAGCTTTCAGACTATGGAGATAATTGAGAGAAATTCAGGTATAGATTTGGCCATGTTACTAAGACAGACAATCAGCTGGTGTGTTTTTGCAGCACATAATTGTTTTTAAAGGCCATAATGTGCCCTCAAAGAGTACTGAACACTTTACATGTATCCTCTGTACAACATATGCATTGTGGGTGAACAATCTGCACTCTGTTCTCACGGAAATTGTTGACATATACTGTGTTTCATGGAGAAACAACTGATCTATTTAAAGGCAGGATCTATTTAAAGGACTAATTTGGGCATCTGGATTCCACTGGCCTTTCAGAATCAATCTAAGTTAAACAACCTTATCCAATATAAAAACACTCTGTGTAATCATATCAGAGGAAAGATTCATCCAAAAGCAAGAGTGCTGAGTGTCCACGCCATTTTCTTATATTTATATTTTGGTATATTTAATATTTAATGGATAGTACACCCGCGTGAATTGTTTGTTGAACACAACAGAAATGACCTGTAATCAGGAGGAGAGAGGCTTCAGTTAGATATGAGGAATGAGATAGACATGAGGTAATACCTTTACCATCCAAAAGGAGGCGCCAGATACAAACTTGCATTTTAATTGAACTTGAGCGACTGCTGAAACCGAGTAGGTCGCGCGAATGGCCATGAAGTATATGCTGTCATCTGAAATAATGTCTCACGAAATGATGCTGTGTTTCATCAAGACTGCCAAATCAAGTTATCTCTTCTAACGGAACAAGTACGGGTTCGGTGTGTGTGGGAAGAATTTTGTGAGATGTTTTGTTAGACGATTCTGATGGCATACTCTTATATAAAATCATATAAGAGTTTTTCTCGCACACGACGACGTTTTCACGGTCTTGTGTGTATGCCGTAATGAGATCGGATAACCCTATTATTGATAACATTATTGATAATGATAACCCTATTAATGCCATAACCATCTGCTGCTCGTATATGCTTCTTTTAGACATTATAATTGCTTATTATGCTTATTAATTATTATTACTAGGTTTGTTAAATGTAACCAAAAGAAGAAAAGCTAGTAGGTCAGCCTACGTCCTACATGCCTTTCGGATTTTACAAATCTTTGAACAGGTCTTTGTAATATACTGTAAAGATTAAAGCTAAGAGTACCGAAGCTGAACTGCGGGCTGCTCTGTCTGGAAAGAATCGCTCTGCTTGCGTTCTCGTGATGCAAATCAGTGCGGCTGAGCAAAGGAAATGTTTGCTGAAAACTTTAAAATGTAAATATCATAATCTGTACAACGACCAAGCTACCGTATCTGGGTAAACCGTTGAGGTAACGGAAGTTGAGTAAACACGTGCTAAGAAACACGTTAATTCGCGCATAATTAAGAGTCCTGTCCACCTAGCTGAATGAAACTCTACATCGGGTTTTACCTTCAACTCACGTGTGTCTATCGTGGGCAAAAAAAATGCAACACGCCAAAGAGGACTTAAAAAATCTTTTTATTTTTAAGGCAAACCACGATTAACTGTTTGGGTGAGGTTTTTTTTTTACACTTTTAAACCAACTTGCCATTTCATAAAGCAAATGTAAATAAATGACTTAGATGATTCTTGAACGTCGGGCCTAGTATAATGGGCCAATAAATTCGCCTGTCTGTCTCAGAATGGTTTATTGTATTTTCTATTTACCTATACTTCTGACAAGGTATCCAGTATAAACTAAAAACACTGATGAGACGGGTCACGTCTCGTGGCCTATGTTTATGTTTAGACCGACGATGAGTCTGGTTTGAATTCTTATAACATCAGTCATATAAGAGAAAATGACTCAAACTACCGGATCAGTCTATGAAGGAAATAGCGTAAACAACAACAACAACAACAACAACAATACATAATAGGATAGCGACAATTCAAAGAAATAGCTGACTACACAAGGCTTGCTTGATACCACAGTCTTGAGTATAAAATATAACACTTTTGGTTTGTGTCAAAACCTGTGTAGTCCTGTGATAAATGTTCCTGCCGGAAGATTCCCACGCCGATGGCAGCGTTTTTGGCCGGTACCTCACACGTACTCCACTCCGCCTTTTGCCGCTTGCTTAACGTGTGTTTGTGTGTGTGAGAACAGCCGAGTGTTGTTTACAGCGCTGGTTCTGCGGAGACTGTCAGAGGAGTCCGGTCGTTGCGTAGCGGACCAGTACCGCTGCTGAGACGGGGATTCACACGAGGCTTCGCATTCGTTTGTAATAAACTAACCTATGGTTTTTCTCGACTCGGAAAATCCGTCACTAACTCAAGAGCTCCGCGTTAGTGTTTTTGCGTCACTAAAAAAACGGAATATTTCGACTGGAAACCGAGCGTGAGAGCGAGTGGAGACGGAGGGAGGGAGAACCGAGGGGTGCAGTTGGTGAAACCATTTTTGTCCTGGCGGATATTTTGGATCTACCCCTGTTGGGAGACTCATTGAACGGGGCTGCGTTTTCATTCATAGCTCATCCAAGTCACTATCTTCTGAGCCTGACCTCACCGTTTCCTCACACCTCACTGGTAGTGGCCCTAATTAGGCCTACATGAAACGTTGGTGCTAAATAAGGTGTTTTTGTGGACGAGAGCGCCTTCGTTTGCTGGCCGTGAACGCGTCGCTTCTGGGGTTTTTTTCTTCAAGAAATGGAGTCTGAAGATGTGGATTGTCGTTTGTGTGAAATTCGTGGCTCGGTTAATTTAATAAGTCACAACTCATTGCATTGCTGGCAAAAATAACAAGATGTTTTGATTATATAGAGGAAAAAAAAGCATCATTGTTAACACAAGTGTTCTGTCATCTCACTCCACTTGCTTCAACAGAAAACGCGGATTTGTTTTTAAAAGCCCTTCAGTAAATGTCAAGGAATTGTCGATTTAGAGCTGCGCGTATTTGATATTTGTGCAGTCGAAAGCATTTTATTCTTTTATATTTATTGGACACGACCTTTCTATTTTGGGAAAATTGATTAATGAGACAGGAATGAGATCTGGAACAGCAAGGAATATTTCGACCTTATTTTGGGGTCTCCTGTTCTGTCTCCCGTCGATCTGCCTGTGGTCCGCCAGTGGAGAAAGTAAGTTAAAAGTAAAATATGTTAGCTAATGTTCACATTTTAACAACTGTTTTTTTTCTTTAAAACGCTTAATGTGCACACATGGCACGTGCATTTAATTCAAAGGTGCCACATTTGTCTGGTCTAGGCCTGAATGTGAATCTCAGACAAAGCTACATAATCACAGGTAGAATGTACTATAAATTGGCGTGGCTGGTGGTGACGGTGCGTACAGATTTGGCCAAATCTCCGTATCAGCAAAATACTTAGTATTTTAGAACAGTTATTCGCAATTAAATGGAGCATACCTTCAAATCTACAAAAAAAGTAATTGCACAAATCTATCAAAAGAGCTGTTTTCTTCATACATACACGGTGATACCGTATTTTATTGCTTTACTTTGTGGTACAATAGTAGCCTATATAACATCGTCCAAGGCACTGACGCATATACACAGTGATGTTTATTAAAACATAAGTATTTTATGTGCGGTATTAATAAGAGTTCCTTTACTGCAACTTCGTTATAACGCAGTCAATGCGATCGTGATGCAGTAAGGGGCACGTGTTTGCTTGCCCGACGTTGCCGAGGATAGACTACCACGGCTGAAGCTTACTAAATAACCATGTGGCCATTTTACGTTTTACGTCCTTTTGCGTTTTACGTGGGCATCCATGGGTACCCGAATATTGCAGAGTGCTATTGTGTGCAGTTTTAGATTCGTGTGACAGATGTAATTCAGTGAAGTCTTATTAGAGCTGAGCTTTGTTGAATCTGGGTAGGCCTACTGACTGGATGGTATTTTATAGAGCGAAAGTGGGGAACTTGTGCATCGTGTATTGCGTTTCTGGTGAAGAAGTTTTGTTTTGCAATGACTAGTTTATGCAGATGAGCTACATATTTTTCTATTCCGGTTAGATCTCCTGTAAGACTGCTCACAAAAACCTACGCCGAATATTTGAAGAAATCTGAATCTTGATTGGTTTCTGTGTTTGGTCGTCTATTGTTTTACGTAACGTTTTAAAAACACGCACCAAAAATCCAGATCTCAGGTTGAGATAATCCTTATCTTCTATTTGGATTTATTTGTTTTATAAAACTGTTGATCAGCTTTTACCATAAGGGACCTGTCAGCAAATGCTTGCAAGGTTTTGATGCTCCATTCTGAAATGTAAACAACATTACGGGAACTGGACCATAAATGTCTGAAAAAGCTATTTTAGAGTAGTTTTACAGTTTAAGCTGATGAAATACGATACTAGGGTCGGTGAGGTAACGGTTTAAATGTTTAGAATGCAGAAAAGCACGTCATCCCGGGAGCTCGCGCTTGCACCGGGGCCCATGCGCTCAGATCAGCTTTTGAAATTTGTTTGGAAAGCTCCAAGCTAGATGGTGATAAATTAGTTTGACATAGTGGTTTAAAAGTTTATCAAAAAGCGACTGAAACAAAACTACATTATAGCAGGTAACATATTGCCGCCTTTGCATCTGACTTTTGCAAATGCCTAAGCAAATGTATACTCCCATAAACTGAAGAGGACGGAGATGAATTTCATCATGTGCTGGACAACGCCCCTCACCGCTCGTCCCACCCCCGGGTTGTAAACACCAAGTCATTAACGGTCACAATCTGTTATGATCTATTTACCCCGAAACTTTTATTTTAAGAAAGTTGCAACACTGTGTTGCATAATACGCATAACATATGACCCTTTGGCTTGTCCTCTAGTTAACACTTTTTAGCATTTGCTTCGGATTAAGATCCATTTGCGTATTATTGTCTTGTTTAGAGATATACTGATATATCAACTGCCAATCTTTTCTCTGTAATTTAGCAGTTGCTGATATATAAGTTCTTTGGCTCTTTTAGATATTGGTGCATTTTCCATTTGCACAGTCCAGGCAGTCAGAAGTGTAGTCCAGACAGTGAAGAAATTTGGGGCTAGTTCACTAAATAATTTTAGGTTATAAAACAATTCCTGTGTGTATGCCATGCTATGAAAATGTGCTGAAGAAATGTGTCCACTATTGTGTTGACTTGAGGAACGCAGCAGGAATGTTCACGCTGTGGAATGCTTATTCTTACCTATTAAATTATTCTAGTTTCTAATTTTCTTTTTATAACTAAGAATTTCACGAGGGTGAATGAGTTTTACTGTTTCTGCTATGGACCGTATTTTTGAGAGAATGTTAAACTAGTCCTGCAGAGTTTGTGAGTAGATACACTATAAATCTCAATATGAGTCATCAGGTGTGTGATTCTGAATGAGAGGTGTGTGTGTTTGTATTAAAACTTAAGGTTTCCAACTGAGACAAGAAATTGCGAGAACTTGATTAAATGACATTGAAGGATGTTTAATGGTACAGTTTTTCGATCTAGACTCTACTGAAATTGTACTTTTACTTCTTTCATACTTGTGAATAGCACAACCTTGGAAATAGCCTTATTACTGATAAACACATAAATCTGGCCCAAGTCCAGGGCAGCGGGGCAATGATTAAAACCCCCCAAGAATTATGTTTTCAAAAACAGGAAACAAACATGCATGGCATTATTTTGTTTATTTCACGCAAACAGATTTGTGGGAATGCAGACTAAAGTCAAAACCAGACAGTTTTAGGGAACATAGTTTACCAATGTTAATGAGTGTGTGTTAATGAAAAAGTCATTTTTAAGCACCTCTTGCATAAAGTTAGCAAAAAAAGTAGGGCTACGGGGAGGCACTCAACGTAATCAGTGTTCTCATAAGTCCAGTTTTACCTGGGCTGTTTTAGATGTAAAAATTAGTCTGTGAGGAACCCAATAAGCAAACAAGATAAGCTGTAATAATACATTCACAAAAAACACATTTATGTGTCAAGTATTAACATTCATTCTCATGTAGAAGCTTTTGTTCAGGTGGGGTTTAAAAACACTTCTGTAGAAGTATCAACTCAAGCTTTTTACTGAAGTAAAATGGTAAAAGTACTGGTTTCAAAACTGCTGAAAGTATAAAAGTAATGTAAAGGGAAATGTATACCATTAAGGACAATAACTTGGGCCATGTCACAGCACCTATAGAGCACTACCCCACCTCCACAAATAAAGCATTTTCTAAAAGCCATAATGGCTAGAATGTTATTTTTAAAATTCAATGCTGAAACATTAGGCATGCACTGGGCTACCTGTTTCAGCCGCATATGTGTCCATTGAAAATGAATGCATTTTAGTACAATGCAAATTTATTCAAACCATATCGTCAAAGTAGAGAGGGAGTGGTGCATGACACAAAACATTTATTAACATGACGACAAATACACAGATGACAAGATGAATAACAACTTAAAAACCTACAACAGGGCTTTTGTTAATAAACAGTACAAGGGTTGGCTGGTCTTCCTGGCTACCAACCTCCTTACTGGTGTTAAGTTGGGACGTTTTGCTCAAGTTCTCGAGTCTCTGCCATGAACATCTTCATACTAAGCTACTCATGTTTGCTATCTCATTGCTAGAGTGACGTGCAACGGATCGTGCACAAACCAATAGGGTGTCAAAATTGTATATGTTTATACTTCTCATCCCACCACAATCAAATCCACTTTATCAGATCCACTTTATCAGGTCCACTCTATCAGATCCACTTTATCAGATCCACTTTATCAGATCCACCTTATCAGATCCACCTTATCAGATCCACTCTATCAGATTCACTTTATCAGATCCACTCTGTCCGGATGGCACAATTTATCTGTATAGTTTTTTTTTAACAATGACAAACCAGATTGAAAATAAGCCAAAATGAAATATGAGTAAAGAGGCTATTTCCAAAACATAAGTAGTAGAAATTCCAGATAATTGCGTGAAAATGTAAGTAGTAGAAGCAAAAAGTCTACTGAAAAATTATTACTTCAGAAAAGTAAAGATAACCCAAATTTCTGCTTAAGTAAGTTAACAAAGTATTTGCACTTTGTTACTTGACACCTCTGATTGTCAGACAAGCAGAGTTAATAGTCTCTTTAGTTTTGGTGATTGTTAGAAGATGTTACTTAAAATGACCATTACAGAAGTTTGGTTTCTCAGTCAGTTTTCCTTTAAATGTTCATACCTCCACTATATAAAACCATGTCAAATTAATCGCCGTGCTCCATTAGAAGGTTCACATGGTACAATAAACATTTATTTCTCTCAGTTTTTATATAATCTGGTCAGACTAATAAAATGTAATTTAGCCCCTTTTCAAGTTTCACCACAGTAAACTTTCCTTGCCATTTCTTCCAAGTATACACCAAACAAGGGTGTACGGTTCATCGAGTGAGAGGCAGAGGAGAAACTTGGGGGGGGGTTGAAAATAGAACATGTATAAATACATAGGCAGGAGAAACAGACAAGGTTTTGTTAGGCAGAAGAGTGGGGAGTTTGTGAACTGTTTCCTCCTGCAGTTCGTACAGGCGGTCTCTGCTCTGGACTGCCTTGCAAATGGATGCACAAACTGCTGTCAGACACACACACACACACACACACACACACACACACACACACACACACACACAGTATTTAAAGAAAAACCCTCTGCTCTGTGCCAGCATTAGTCATAAGTTTTGCCCCTTTGACTCCTTGGCTGTGACTGAAAACTTGCTGTGTGTGAAAAGGCGAGATTAAAGGCTAATATTTTTCCCCCTCTTCCCTTGGACACACACACTGTAAACGACCTTATCTCTGAGTTGTTAAATGCCAGAAATGCAGGTGTTGAGCTATAGTTTCAACCCTGTATCCATCGCTGCCAAAAAAGCTATCCAGAAATGGCCATCACCAAGGTGACCTATCCTGAAGGGAGGGGTTTAGAGGGGCGGAGTCTTTCTTCTATTGTATTCCTGGGTTGCCTACCTTTGCGTACCTTCAGCTCTGCAGTTCCGGTGTCTGGTGTGGCGTGTGTTGCTCGTGACTGAGGTGGTGTGGGCCTCTGCTGTTCTTATGACTCACACGCTTTGTGTTGGCTAGACACGCACACACTCACATTCACTCTTTCTTTTTCCAACTTTACCTTCACTCTTTCTTTTTATTTATCTTTTCCTTTTGCTTACTTTCTTTATTTCTCTCTCTCCTTCTATGCCTCCCTTCCTCCCTCCCTCTTTCTCTCTCTTTCTCCCTTTCTCTTTTCCGCTCCCTCTCTCAATCTCTCTCTCTTTCACTCCCTCCCTTTCTTCCTCTATCTCTTTCTCTCTCTCTTCCTCCCTCTCTCTCTCCCTCCCCCCCTCTCTCTCTCACTTCTAAGTGGGTGGTGGTGGGATGGCTCATGTGGGACTGTTCCTGTTCACTCAGCCCATGCAGCATGGCGGTCTGAGGCCCTGAATCTGTGTCACTGTGCTAGTCCTTCTCCACGCGGATGATCTGAGGGCTCCGGTGAGAAGCCGGATGTGCTTCACGGCGCTTAATTAAAGAGCTAATTTAAAGAGCAATGTCACATGATCTGCTTGCGTGTATTCCCGCAACTGCAGTGTGCTGCATCAAATTCACTTCAACCTAATGGACCAAATGAAACGGTCCCCATGTGTTCCATTGTTTTTTGCAGTGTGGAACAGTTTACTGTGTGGACAGGCAGCAGACTTCACATGCTCTCTGACTACAATTAGTGAGCAGTATCAGTGAGTGAGTATACCTGACTAGGTCCAGATTGGATGTGTGGCAACTCCAGTCAGAGCTGACTGATGGTAGATGGTAAATGGACATCTTAATTCTACCTTCTGACTGTTTACTAATCACAGTTCCAGGTTGTTGGTTACTAACACACACATTCTTTTGAACACAATTCAACAAACTTAAGTTTACAAAAGGTGTCTTAAGTTTCCAAAAGGAAGAATGTTGGACAACATTTGACTGAAGCTCCAATATCCCTTTCCCACAATCACAGATCTGATCCTTTTAGCATTGAGATCCATAACATAGGTTAGTTGGGCCTGTTCAACATTTTAACACAGACCAATAATTTTTTTGTTTTTACCACACAGTACACCCTTCTGGAAACACATCTTTCTACACTTATTTGTTTACATTTTTAGTTAAATTTCAGTTTCAACTGCGTTTCTGTTGTCTCAGTGGTAGGTTAGACATTTAGAACTATGTGTTGACAGTTAAGGCTGAGAGTGTTGGCAGGCTCTCCAGCAGGGTCTGGGTGAACCACCGGGTAGCTAAGAGTAATTGGGCAAATAAATGTGTGTAAGAGGTAAAATAAAATGCATGTATCTTCAATATTTGGTAACGCTTGTGATATTTCATACTTAATAAAGAGTCTTTAAAAAAGGCTATAAGCGCTTTAAACATGACCTACGTATTCTTTGCGCTTGACTGTATTGATTGAGGCTCAGTTATTTGTTTGACACCATAAGACTAACTGTATTTTAATGATGAAATGTGCTCAAAATAATTATGCAAAAAATGAGATCTGCAGGTGTGTATGAGGTGAATGTTGTGTAATGTTTGGCCAAAAGAACTTTCCTTTTAGACACCAAACACAACATATGGTGAGTTGTGTTCAAAACATTAGTATCATTAAAAAACTGTAATTGTCATTGGTGAATATTCACAAAAGTCGAATTATGTTGACTATTTATCAGCAGCATTTTTAACTGACATCATTGTGTTTTGTCAAAGCTCTATGATGAAAGTTGTATTACACTGTTCTTCATGCAGTCAGATATTACCACTGATGCAGCGGTGATCGTATCTCAGGTTTCCATGACCAGCGTGGTCAAAATTAAATTAAACCGTTGCCTGAACAGATTTTTAATAGTGGGCAAAACGACCATTTGAGACCATAATTGTCCTTACCCAGGAGCAGGAATCATCTCACCCTGCTCGCATTTACCTTCGCCAGTGGTCAGGCCGTCGCCGGCCGAGCCCTGTGGGCGGAAGGGAGAGGGCGGGGGTGGTGTCGGGTTACGAGTAGCGCTCTGACACACGACCTCGTGCTTTTGGACGTGAAGGCCACCGAGGGGAAGTGCACCCCAGCCATAGTGGTCAGATGACTTCCATCATGTGAGGGATTGATTGCAGCAGAGGCGGCAGGTGCGTGCGCTCCAGATGGCAGCTGGTGCCTCGCTCGTGCTTTTCTCGGGGCGCGTGGGGCGTTTGTACAGTCCTTCCGTCCTCCAGGAGCGGCCCGTTACAAAACGCTCCCTGTAATTGCAGCAAATCAGTGCTAAATGCTGGTGGGATTTTTTTTTTATTTTTTGTTCATCAGCAGTCAGTGTGCCAAATAGCACACTGGCAAAGTGTGTAGCTATGACACTGATGGACTTTAAACCTGATTCTGATTCTGAAGCAGGAAGGAGGCCTCTACACTCTTAACTGCCCTCCTGTAGTTAACAACAAGAAGGCCAGAAAATGACACAATTAGGCTCTCTTCCGAGAATGGTCACTTACCCCTAAATGCTTCCAGTAACCTCTGATAAACCTTTGAAGATACTGATCTATCCCTGAGCAGCTGCCATGTCTTTAGGATTTATTTATCATATGGAGAATTGTGACACTTGTAGAGTGGACATTTGGAGAAAGATAACGTTTTTAAAATCAACAAGAAAATTCTAGTGGCAAGTGTATTTACTTGGTGGATATTCATTGCTTTATCTTAATCTTTGGATTTAACAGTTTATGGATTGAAGTGGCCATGGTTTTTGTCAAATATGATATGATAACATCTACAGAGTGTGAATGCACATGTCTGGCAATATTTGAACTCAGCATTTGAGAAATATCAGTATCTGTGAAACCTCACTAAACCTATCTTGGATTAAAAATCAGTGAGCTTATCTTTGATTGAAAAGACCTCACATTTGCCCAGGTGTGCCGGGGCCATCCGGGGGGGGGGCACACACGACAGGGCCCCATGTAGTCCCTCCACACTCCATTTCCCTACTTCAGAGATGCTGGGATTCCTTCGCAAAAGGCCAGGGCAGGGTTATCAAGCGCAAACAGCAGACCCTGGGCTCCCGATACGTCTTGTTTGCGCTGTGGTGTGAACAGCATGTTGGGAAGAAAAGCCGCCTGGTTCTTTGTTTGCTCTCCTGGAGCTCCACAGACCGAAGGCGCCAAGTCCAACAGCCACAGGCCGCTTCCAGAGCTTTGCCGCTCGCCGCCCTCTCCTGCCGTGATTGACTGCATGATGCATTAGTGGGTGGGGAAGGACGTGGGGCCCCTGCCCCTACTGACCGCCCGTATCTCTTGTCAGAATCTCTCCGAACAGTAAACACAAGAGAGATAAAGCTTTGGCTTTAGTGTAATTATTCACAATGGTGTCAAATTCTGGATCTCAGGATTTGACAAAAATGGCATGCACGAATTATAAACTCAGGACACATAGCTATACATTTAAATTAAAATGTAATGCTTTA
This sequence comes from Brachyhypopomus gauderio, assembly GCF_052324685.1. Lineage (NCBI taxonomy): Eukaryota > Metazoa > Chordata > Actinopteri > Gymnotiformes > Hypopomidae > Brachyhypopomus > Brachyhypopomus gauderio. The sequence goes on from NC_135212.1 coordinate 23,996,474, forward strand.
TAGGGCATTTTGTTGTAAATGAGCTTATTAGTCTTATTATTTAATATTTAAATATTAGTTTTATTTAGGGTTCACCCATAACAGTAAATTCTTTCCTTGGCGAATAACATAGGCTAACTTGAAATTAACATCAGAACTGGCAAAACAGTGATAATTATAATACTACTAATAAACTGCAATTTGCAAAACATCTAATACTACTAATACATTTAATACTACTAATACAATACTACTAATAAACTGCAACATCGCAAAACAAACATTCTATTGAGAACAGATTATTTGGGGACACATGATTTGTAAGCAATTGGACAGTTTGTTGACTTAAAAAAAAGTATTTCTCGTGTGTGGCCTGCTGACACAACATGCAGAAATACCTTGTTTCTAATACTTCTTGACAAAGACATTTATCTATAAACACTACTTTTTGCCACAAAGCTGCATGGTTATTTCATACATAATAATAGTATAGACCAGTGGCCAACCCGTCAGAGACCAAGAGCCACTTTTTTTTTACTGTGTTACGGCAAAGAGCCACATCATACATGGGCATGTAAATTGTTTGGGGGGGGGTGGCGAGTGTAGATTGTTGGGGGGGGGGGGGGTTGTAATGGGCAAAAAATAAGTATTATATTGCAATCGATCAATCGCCAGTAGTTGGCGAATTAGTAACTCGTGTGAGCGTGTGAAGACAGTCAAATGCGTGTTTTCCACTACGCCGGTTTTAAAGTATTAGCGGCTCACCAGGCTTGTAAACAAACCGCGCAGCACGAAGATGTAGCAGTGTATCGCCCTCAGAGCTGATGAGGTAACCGGGCCACGACACAGACCGTTAGTGCAGGTGAGAGTGTGGACCGGCTGGGGAGCCGCATGAAACCAGGCAAAGAGCCCCAGGTTGGCCACTCCTGGTATAGACGTTAACCTCATGTTGTAGAAGCATTTAGTGATGACACTCAAAGTATACAATGGCTTACTGAAGAATGTATGCATACCTCATAGTATTTTTTTTATATTACTCCTCATACTTTATTTATACTGACTAAAAGGATTTTGAAATCCATGCATAGGTTAATCTCCTACAAACTGAGATCTAGGTCAATGCCCAAAAATACTAGCTATTTTTACTTTAGAGATTTATATTAAATATCCGGGCATCTGTGATTTTGCCTTTAAGAGCTTTGCTTGTACCTTTGGTGGTGGTGTTAGCTGCCCTGAAATTCAAAGCCCCAATGAAATCCTGTCTTGCTGAAGCAGGATCCCAGCAGGATGGAGCAGGGGGCTGAGATGCCTTCCTCGTTGGATGTGCCTGGGACTGTGTTCGTGGAAGAGCTGGATCCGGGAGTGGAAGGGGTGCCAAGGCTAGGCTAACTCTTCCGGATTCACTCTGGAGGTCAACTGGTGGGCACATGTTGGTGTCCGCTGGTTCCAAGCAGCCTGTGTGGTGCAGTTCTAGCAACAGGGCGAGATTTCATTGCTCCTTGTTAAAAGTGCACTTAGTAAAGTGCAGCAAACATGTTCTGACTGCATCTAGGATGACAGTTATGGGTAGTTTGTTATGAGCCATTTCACCCAGAAGCCCATCTTATCAAGCTCTCCCCTTTTGTTCCGTTCTGCAACGCAGAGCTGACACTCCCGTGGCTGTCCCTCTCACACCAGACTGTCTGATTTTATTAATGGATTCAACAGGAACTGAAGCCTGAGTTTCTATTTACCAACAAACAAATTAGTCTTTGTGTTTGAGCGGCTTCAGCCCCCTCTCTCTTTCTGGCTGTGAGAGGAGAGAGCAAAAGAAAAAAAAATGCCAGGATGAAGACAAAGGAGACATGGAGCTCCCTGATTCCAGAGCATGGCCTGGAGCGTTCGCTCTGAACGGAGAAAGCAAATACTATTTTCTCGCAGAGCAATCACTTCCGTTCTAAATTGGGACGCCCCTGCTACGCTGACAGGAGCGGATAAAGGCCATTCATCGCAACAAACAATGCGCTGGTTGTTTTTGCGTGAGCCGGGCGAACAAGACGCTTCGAACGCTCCTCGCGTTGTTGGCAGCACCTCGATCCAGCCGTCTGCTGGCTTGACGGGAACGCGGCGGACAAGAGTGTTTTTCTCGTGAGGCAAACGGTACAGGAGGGAATGAAACCAGATTGTACGCTTTGATCTGTTTGGGCTGTGTGTGCCAATCAAAGTGTCCTAACGTAGGCTTTGGTATGTAGGATCACCATGCATCCTTGATGGGGAGGCATTTGAGAGATGACACTTGACAGCATATCATTTTAGTTCAGTTTGTCGAGGAGCCCCTGTGATGTTGGCTCTGGTAGAGAGAGTGACCGAAACCTGTCCAAGATTGAAGGTCAAAGGTTAGGTGATAGATCTCCAGTGTCACGCTGTTTCATCACCACAGTGTTCCAGCATGCAGATTTGCAGACACTTTGCAGACACTTTGGAGTCTTTTGCCTATAAAGTTGTTTGCGTTTTAAACGCAATGTATTTTGGTCCTTGTATGTTAGTTCAGAGCTCATCTTGCCCCTTGATGTCATTACCATTTGCAAAGCATTGTGTAGTTCAATAGTTAGAGCAAGGTGCTGGGAATTAAAGGCTGAAGGTTAGATGTTAAGGCAATGACTGACATTCTTTACAGCAATCCAAACAGGAGGTTATGAAGTGCAGTAAGACAGTCCCAATTATTTGATCCATCTGCCTAAAATGATCTGTGAGAGCTTCTATACACCCTGGCTTCAGTGTCCACCAGGATGGCTGTATCTGTTAGTCAACCATCTCACTCGAAGGATGAAATTAATTAACTTCTGGGTAGCTATTCCCACTGACAGCCTCAATTAAAAGGAGAGATAATTCTCCTAAATAAAACATGAGTTTTTAATTTCTGTGTGGGTGTGGGTGTGTGTGGGTGGGTGAGAGAAAGAGAGAGAGAAAGCGTGGTGGGGTAGGACAGGACTCACACACACACACACACACACACACTCCCGTTTTGAATTCTGTGGTCTTGCATATGAGCTGTTTTCTGTGTTGACCGCAGACGCGGATGGCCTCTGTAAACACCGGGGTCATGTGGGGTGAACGTGAGACATTTTTTCCAGAAGATTATTGGATCTTGTGGGCAGTGCTGAGGACATGTGCCTCTGTGTACATGTTCATGTTTGTGGCACTGCAGACGCTGAGCGCCAGACTGCCCTCTTTGGACTGCTGCTGTTGTGTGTGTTCTTTTTTTGGTCTCAGAGCAACACAGTCTGTAGACCTCAGGGTCAACACCAGTCTATAGACCGCACTGGCAACATCAATCTGTAAACAAAAACAAAAAGAGAAAACAACACAAAAGCAACAATGTCCTTTTGTGTGACGGGGGAACGGAGTGTTGCAGAAATGTGTGGAGTGGGTTATATATGTGTGTAGGATATGTAGGAGATTAACACCACTGGTCCTTTTAAGAACTGCAATAAGATTGTTGTGATGTACTTCAAGTGTCTTCTGATTCTCTCAAACCAGCGTGTGCACAGAGCTCACGTGCATGAACCTTGTGTGAATCTCAATATGAACATCAATAAATCATCTGCTTTTGTGCTTTTGATCAGCAGTGTTGTGTTCAGTTCTGCTTCTTAATGAGTGACATTCAACATTCCAACATTGACATTCCCCAATACAAATGTTCTCTATTCAAACAGAAGAGACAATTGTTTTCAACTCTTAGAGAGGAGCAGTTCTATATATATGAATAATGCCTAGAATTTTGTCTTCTGTTGTTATTCAGGTTAAAATGTCCTATCGTATTTTCTCATTTCTTCTTCCCCAATGCAGTCTGTGGTCCTCATATCGACATCCGCAATGACATCGGCGAGTTCAGGAAGTTGGAGAACTGTACGGTGGTGGAGGGTTATCTACAGATCCTCCTGATCGGAGACAAGAACCACCCGTACCAGGAGTTCCGATCGCTCAGCTTCCCCCGACTCACCATGGTGACGGACTACCTGCTCCTGTTCCGTGTAGCCGGCCTGGACAGCCTGAGTACGCTCTTCCCCAACCTCAGCGTCATCCGAGGCCGCAATCTCTTCTACAACTACGCCCTGGTGATCTTCGAGATGACCAGCCTGAAGGACATCGGGCTGTATAACCTGAGGAACATTACGCGTGGTGCCATCAGGATCGAGAAGAACCCGGAGCTGTGCTATCTCGACTCGGTGGACTGGTCCCTCATCATGGTCGCGGAGTTTAATAACTATGTTAAGGCGAACAAGCAGTCCAAAGAGTGTGCGGACGTGTGCCCGGGCATCATGGAAGACAACCCTCAATGCATAAAGACTAGCTTCAACAACAATTACAGCTACCGTTGCTGGACGTCCAACGATTGCCAGAAAGGTAAGAATGGGTTAATAATTCCCCAGGGTTAATAGAAGAGTCCATTTGCTGCCCAGCTGTGAGCATTGCTCACACATTGCTTCATGACGGAGCATTTTGTTTAGTTGAGATTTGTTTCGTTATCCTTAGGAAAATGACTCGGGTATCTTTGAACCAGTGAACCAATTTCACTTCTTAATATTATCAGTTGTATAACTGCAGAAGAGTTAGCCACTAGTTAACTCTTAAGTAGAAACAGCTTGCCAATCTAATCATGAAAAACCTGCCAAATACAGAGGAATCAGAATCTTTGGACACATCGGTGACCATTAGACCATGTTGTCATGGGCCTAAATGTGTGGCACTTTCACTAGCAGCAATCTAATTAGCAACGGTGCAACCTTTAACCTGATAATGTCCCCATCATACCCACATTGTTAAGTGCAGTTGTGAACAATATGCAGTTAGTGCTGTTTGCGGTGGTACATAGCTGGAGGCCCATCTCTCAGGCGGATGCTTGTCAGGTAAATATTTGGCTAGTTGTATCTGCATTGTGTTGAGAGAGTTATGACTAGACAGCCCAGCAATTAATTAAAGCTATGACAACAGCCAAGGAAGTTGAATGCTTCATCTTGTCTCCCTCTACTGAAAGGAAAGCAAAGATCCACATGACCTGAGGTGGTGTGCTGTTAGAAATCGTTTGCAGAAAATAGGGAGTGAAAATAATGACTTTTCTGAATTGGATACTACGCCATGGAGCGTTCTTTGTGACCGGATAGTAATTTGAGATCGCTCCGTGACAGCAGGTTACCATATATCCCACCATGGATATTTTTACTCAAATTTGTCTTTGTGGAACTATTTCACACTTTGGAATTTGTAATAAAAAAGACCATATTCAAGTATAGTGGATCTGAGCCTTGTGCAAGGCTAGATGTAGGATGTCTCCTAGCCTCTGAAATCGAGTTCATTCAGTGTACAGTATGCTAGACTGTATTTTTACACTGGGTGCCAACATGCTTTCATCTGCATGCCTTTATCTTCGAGACGGTTGGTTCACAGAAATGGATGGCAGCGTAGCAGTCACATCTGGCTGGGGGTTGACTCAGAATGCCTGGGAAAAGGCGGATTCCTGCTTCTCATTATTTGCTCCCTCTTCCTCTCTCAAGCCCACAAGAATGGTGGGAAGAATAGGGAGAACTGAAGGAGAGAGAGCGAGCTCTTTCCGGGGCTTGGTATGGCCAGCACGGCTCTCAAGACCCATTCATGGGCCACGCGACACAAGGCCCGAGAGGCCCCACCCTCCGCCCCATGTGTTGAGCTTTGGCCGGAAACAGAGCGCTGTTTGTTGGTATTTATGGCTGGCTCTGGTGCCAGGTCAAGGGAGTGTGAATTGGTCATGCGGGCCTCTCTGTATCCCTCAACAGGGAACAACAGCACACCGGATGTGGCCTTTTTGGGTTGTTATTGTTATTCTTTTAATTTATTTGACATTTTTTCCCCTCCATTGACCCTCCTGTGTGCTGATCCCAGCTGTTCCCAGCAGCCCCTCCTGGTACGTGTCGGCACCTGCTTCTCTGCACACCTGCTGGCTATGTTAATGTTGTGTCTGAATGGTGTGTCTTTGGGGGCTGAGTGAGTCATCCATATCCAAGGCTCGTTCAGCACAACACAAAAACAAAGGGAAGTGCTGGTAGTCACAGCAGAAAGGCCCCGCCGAAGGTCTCGCTAATTCGCCGGTGCTTTCCAGAGGGCTTACTGGTAACACGCACGCCAGCCACCACCTGTACAGCCATGTTTCTCTGCCTCTGCTTTCCCCACAAATCATCAAATGCGCTTGGAGGAAATGGCACCGCTGCAGAATGAGACCGGCTTTGTCATCCACTGCTGTCTTGTCCAACCCACGAGGCCTCTTTTTTTTGCTGGAAAGAAAACAGAAAACTTTGAGAAGGACACAAAAAAAGTAGGTGAAAACAAATCAAGAGGGTAAGGGAGAGTATCCAGACCAGCCCTCCCCACACGTGTTCACCAGTCGTTGGACCAAAGAGAAAACGAGGTGAACTCATACGAGCACATGAAAGGAGGACCTTGAGGTTTCTGGAGATAAGGGCTAATAGAGGAGGCAGTGGAGTGGTGACATGTGGGAGGAGCCAAGTGCTGGGGGGGGGGGGGGGGGTGCACTGTGAAGGGCAGATTCATCCCTGTCTCTCTCTCTCTCTCTCTCTCTCTCTCTCTCTCTCTCTCTCTCTCTTCTTTCTGTCCTTGTCTGTTTTTCTCACACACTCAGTTACTTCTCTCTCTCTCTCTCTCTCTCCTCTCTCTCTTTCTCTCTCCCCCCCACTTCTCCTCCCCTACCTCCCTCCATAATTGCCTTGTTTTTCTTAAGCGCAGATGTTTCTTCAAGGGCCCGGAGTGGTTTTGTAGTCAATCTGGAACAGGCTCCTCTGTGAGAGTGACGTTCTCTAATTACACCACGGAGCGATGCTGTCTGCTACCACTCGCTCCTCTTGCTGGTGTGTCTGTTTGTGTGTGTATATGTGCGTGTGTGTGTGTACATGAATGAAATGAGACGTGGGGGTGTCTTTTTCAGAGCTATTGTCTGTGTGTGTTTTAACAGTGTTAAAAAAGTGGACTAGGACATTCTTCAACTTGTTCTAGCATGTACTTGTTTCTGTTGCTTCTTAGAGGGTGTGTGTGCGTGCGTGTGTATGTGCATGTGTGTAAACAGCATCACTCATTGTCTGTGGGCAGCCTGGCCTCGGTTTGTTGACCAGATGATCAAAGCCTTTTGACATGCGCTACTGTCTAATAATGCGTTCACACACAATTACTGCTGAAGTAATGTCTCCTGTGTTCTGACCCCAGTCACTGGAACATGTGGAGCTGCCTTTGATCAGGGTTTCAAGACCATCTAACCCTCTGTATTTTACTTCTTCACATTTTCTTTTTCAACTTAAACACAAGTTGAGTTGCTTCTCTCCAGAAAATGATGACCACCAGCTTTGATGTTCTGGGTTTTTTTTGGGGGGGGGCAGAGGTTTATGAAGCAGCTTTTCTGTCATCTCAATTTGTTAGCGTGATAGCTTCAAGTCCTCAGCTGAACTCCTCATGTTCTTACTGGGTGGGGCACCAAGTGAGTGCACCATAGTGTCTACCTGTCAGGGGTGGGGGGTTGCATAATTGTGCCCATGGAGAGAGGTACTGACAGGAAAATACCAGATAAATGTCGAGTAGAAGCATAAGACGTGAGGGCAGCCCCCAACTCTCCTTTCAGTTCCACTTGTTCGGATGGAGATCTGTCCCCTCTAGACAGTTATATTCCAGCTCACCCCCCAATCACTGCTGTTCTTATCAGACACTGTTAACAGCTCCAGCCGTTAGATAGGAGATAGAGTTCCACTGCCTCCACGGTCCTGGCTCAACCTCACACTCTCTCCCAAGTGGCCAGTCTGGCTGCATGCTTAGCTCTGGCCTTGCTCACTTTATCTGTGTGTGTGTGTGTGTGTGTGTGTGTGTGTGTGTGTGTGTGTGTGTGTGTGTGTGTGTGTGTGTGTGTGTGTGTGTGTGTGTGTGTGTGTGTGTGTGTGTGTGTGCGTGCGTGTGTGTGTGTGTGTGTGTGCTATGTCTCATGACTAGTGTTGTCCAGCCGCCATAGGAAAGAAGGAAGGGGACAATAGGCCAGCTGGGTGATAATGTCCAACCTCAGAGGTCCCAGGGAAGCAGGCTCACGCAACAGCTCTGACCTGCTCCGTGACGCTGCTTTGAGCCCACTTTCACCACCAAATGTTGGTGAATCAGCCTTGGCCGGCATAGCTGACATTCCCCGCATTCCTCAGCCATGCCACACAACACAAAGACTGGAGAAATTTGGAAAAATGTGCAAAATATGTATGGAATATGTCCAGGGGCTGGACTGTCCTCCAGTTGCCCTGCTGAAAGAGCGTCGGCAGTCCCGCCTGGGTCTCCCAGCGGCTCCATAAGGGCCACCGGTGCTGGTGTCTTACTGCGGTTCATGTCTGATGGCAATTTAGCCAGAACATTTAATCTCACAGGCTGTCAAGGTCATAGTGACTGGTCACGAGCTGTCACCAGTCCTGCCTGACCGTGCCTACAGTCTCTTTCCCACTCAATAATCCACGGAGTAATAAGACGGAGACCATGGACTGGAAGCTGCTTACTGGTGATACTCACTGGATGCCATGTGCCGTGTGTTATGCCATGTCAGGTTTTTGCTCAAAAATTGTGTGTGTGTCAGCAGTGATGCATCATAACTGACAGACCTGAGTAAAGATATGAGAGTAGCTCTGGCCAGCTGTGAGTTTCTAGTACAGGCGATCTGCCATGCCCTGTGGTTCACAGTGAGGGTGGAACTGTGTGTGTGTGTGTGTGTGTGTGTGTGTGTGTGTGTGTGTGTGTGTGTGTGTGTGTGTGTGTGTGTGTGTGTGTGTGTGTGTGAGAGAGAGAGAGAGAGAGGGAGAGAGAGAGAGAGAGAGAGAGATAGAGACCCCCAAAAGAAGGAAGATGTTCTATTAATCAGGAATTCCATCAACTTTGGTCAGAAAAGTAGTTATGAAGAGGCATTGCAAAACAGAGCCTGTGTAGGAGTTATTTAGAGACTCTGTGTGTGTGTGTGTGTGTGTGTGTGTGTGTGTGTGTGTGTGTGTGTGTGTGTGTGTGTGTGTGTGTGTGTGTGTGTGTGTGTGTGTGTGCTTGAGGTGGTGTGTTTTTCTTAATGCAGCATAATTCTACTCCTTGCCCAGACATGCATGGCCTGCTTTACATTTCACTGTGTTTTTAGAAACCTTTTAAAGAAACCACATGGAACAGACAACAGGAGCACTCTCCAGGCTTAACCCTAAGCCCAGCCCTAACCCTAGCCCAGTCCCAACCTCATTACTTAAACCCCAACCTAAGTCTCGGCTTAAGCCTAACCCCAGCCCTATCCCCACACCCAACCGTAACCCCAGCCCTAGTCCTAACTCCAGTCCTAATCCTAACCCCAGCCCTAACCCTAACCCCACTCTCAACCCCATGTCCAGGATGTGAGAAGTAGATAGTTGCTGGATAAGGTTTCTTATTCTTCTTCTAAACTGTTTGATGGTTCGTCCAAGCGGTAGCGGTTTAAAGCTGTTCTCAGTAGTCTGACTTGTGAATTATAACCAGATGAAATTGGGGAAAAGAGTCTGACTTATTCTGTTAACCCTGTGCTAGCCAGGAGCATTCAGGCTGACTTCCTCCAGTCAAGTTGTGCAGAATTTGAATATGTTGACTTGACAGGATTCTTGTAGATTCCTGGCTGGTCCTGAGTCTTCACAGGGTGAAAGAGGTAGTAGCTTGAGTTGTTTGCAGGCACGTTTTTTTTACTCAGTTGAGTTGGAAATTTATGCAGGATGGAGGTTGTGTGGGGCTGTTGTAAAGTGTGTGTGTGCAGGTGAGTGTGCAGGTTTGTGTGTGCAGGTATGTATGTAAATGTAAATGTGTCATATTTTGTCAATTGTGATTTTTTCACAGCAATCGAAATTTGTCCTCCGCTTTTAACCCATCTGTGCAGTTAGAACACACACACACACGCACACACACACACACACACACACACACACACACACACACACTAGTGATTACTAGGGGGCTGTGGATCACACGTGTCCAGAGCGGTGGGCAGCCCTAGCCCGGCGCCCGGGGAGCAGTTGGGGTTAGGTGCTTTGCTCAAGGGCACCTTAGTCATGGCCTCAGGTCTGGGAATCGAACCCACGACCCTCCGGTCACAAGACCAGTTCCCTACCACCAGGCCATGATTGCCCACTGTGCAGGTGAGTGTGCAGGTGTCTGTGTGCATGTGAGTGTGCAGGTGTGTGGAAGTCTGTGTGATGCTCTGTGCGGGACTGTCTGAGGTTGTGAGCAGGGTGGTTTGGGACTGTGGTTGCAGCTGTGTGTGAAGGTGAGCACAGGGTTGTGTGTGTGAACTGGTTGAGAGTTGTCATCATAATATGTGAGTGTGTGGAGGGCTGTGGTCATAGTGTGTGTGAGTGTGTGGAGGGCTGTGGGCTGTGGTCATAGTGTGTGAGTTTGTGAAGGGCTGTGGTTATAGTGTGTGAGAGTGTGTGGAGGGCTGTGGTCACTGTGTGTGTGAGTGTGTAGAGGGCTGTGGTTATAGTGTGTGAGAGTGTGTGGAGGGCTGTGGTCATAGTGTGTGTGAGTGTGTGGAGGGCTGTGGGCTGTGGTCATAGTGTGTGTGAGTTTGTGGAGGGCTGTGGTTATAGTGTGTGAGAGTGTGTGAGAGTGTGTGGAGGGCTGTGGTCACTGTGTGTGAGAGTGTGTGGAGGGCTGTGGTCACTGTGTGTGTGAGTGTGTGGAGGGCTGTAGTCACTGTGTGTGTGAGCGTGTGGAGGGCTGTGGTCATAGTGTGTGTGAGTGTGTGGAGGGCTGTGGTCACTGTGTGTGTGAGTGTGTGGAGGGCTGTGGTCACTGTGTGTGTGAGTGTGTGGAGGGCTGTGGTCACTGTGTGTGTGAGTGTGTGGAGGGCTGTGGTCACTGTGTGTGTGAAATGTTTGGATTAAAGTGCTAAATCATTAGCCACTTTCTCTACTCATTCATAAATGTGGGAACACACTGTAACGTCCTGTGAACTGTACCATCCCAGCTCTGTGTGGTCTCCTCCTCCCCTGCGGCCTCTCGCTCACACTGACGTTTTGATCACTCCTTTTTCTTCTCTTTGTAGCATGAGGTGTACTTCTGGCTGGAGTAATGATGGTGTGGTTGAGTGCTCTTTGGACTCTGAGAAGTCTCACGTGCATCACGTGACTGAGTCTTTGGTTTTTTTTTATTTTTATGGACTTGCAAGAGCAAAGTTTACTTATCCAATGCCTTTGCAAAAAATCCCATCTGAAACTGAGATTAGCATATTGCAACTGTATAGGTAGGTTTTCTATAAAGGTTACTAATGAAAGTTTAGTTAATCATGTACAGCCAGGAGTGATTGGATCATTAAAATCTATCCAGCTCTGATTAATTACAATAATGTTGTCTTGTTTTTTTTCTCCAGCCAATGGTTTAAGTGGTAAATATCCACATATTTGAAACTATAATTACCAATGACAAAAAGAATCCTGTGATGAATGGAAAGTGATCTGCATATTTGAGCTAAATAAAGTAAAGTGTACAGAGACTGGATCTGGATCCTATTGGATCATTGTTTCGTGAGACCCACCCTCCTGGGCTTTGATGTCCTCTGTGGTTCAGTGCAGGAAGAGAAGCAAAACAGTGTTGGTAAAGGGGTGTGGCTTTGCTGCTAGGGGCCTTGGGGCGGAGCTCTGACACCTGCCCTGTCCTCATTGACTTGGAATGAAGTAGAGACTTCTTACATTTTTTTCCTCCCATTTTTATTGGTTAGAAAAACATGGCTCTCAGTGGCACCTCCAGAAAAGCTGTGTGTGTGTGTGTGTGTGTGTGTGTGTGTGTGTGTGTGTGTGTGTGTGTGTCCGCATGTGTGTGCGCACGTGTGCATGTTTTAAAGAAAAAAGGAAACCACATGTTGGTGTGGCTATGTGTGGGTTTTGTTCTTTATAGGGAACCCATATGTTTGTGTACTGTATATGACTGAAAGAGTGTGTGAGTGTGCGTGTGTGTGCGCACGCGCGCGTGTATGCGTGTGTGTGTGTGTGTGTGTGTGTGTGTGTGTGTGTGTGTGTGTGTGTGTGTGTGTGCGTGCATATTTATGAACATACATTTGAGTATCTGCCCCCACAAGACATAGATGAAGCTCTTGGCAAGATCTGCTGGCCAACATACTGGGAGGATGAAAGAGCCTCTTAAATCACAAAGGCGAACTCATGGACTTCCTCCGCTGATGGAGATGGTGCCCTGTATGCTCTGCTTTAACCCTAACCCTGGGTGAAAATGAGCCTCACCCCAGCAGGGTTTTTAAGTGCCTCAGTCCCCCTGGACACAGGGCCTGTCATGGCTCTTTAGTGATCGCGGGTATGTGTGCACGCGTGTGCATGTGTGTGGTCTTCCTCACATCTAAGGACTTATTAAGGATGAACTTAGCAAAGGACCCTAAGCATTCCTCACACGGTAATTAGAGAGAGAGGTTTCGAATGTTTTCGACAGTCAGGTCTCTCTCTCTCTCTCTCTGTATCTCTCTCTCTCTCTCTCTCTCTCTCTCTCTCTCTCTCTCTCTCTGAGGCCTAAGTGTGCATGGTTGTCAGCGGCCGATCCAGCGGGCACAGGTGGCAGCGAGCGCATGCCGTCAGCTCTTCCCTGGCAGGCAGGACGTTCTTTGGCTGCCCTCTCCCTCTCATAGGAATCACCAGCTGGTGCTCCAGCGCGCCAAGGCTGAAGTCTGCCATCCATCTTCACCCACTGCCAAAAGAGCTTCGCTTCTGCCTCAGGGCCATGTAGCCTAAAGGAGACGGATATTGACGCCGGTGCGGAGCGGTGAGCAGTGGAAGAGAGGGATGGTGTGTGTGTGTGTGTGTGTTTGTGTGCTGGGATGTACAGTGTTAAGAGAGAAGATATGATGTGTGTGTGTGTGTGTGTGTGTGTGTGTGTGTGTGTGTGTGTGTGTGTGTGCTGGGATGTACAGTGTTAAGAGAGAAGATATGATGTGTGTGTGTGTGTGTGTGTGTGTGTGTTTGTGTGCTGGGATGTACAGTGTTAAGAGAGAAGATATGATGTGTGTGTGTGTGTGTGTGTGTGTGTGTGTGTGTGTGTGTGTGTGTGTGTGTGTGTGTGTGTGTGTGTGTGCTGGGATGTACAGTGTTAAGAGAGAAGATATGATGTGTGTGTGTGTGTGTGTGTGCTGGAATATACAGTGTTAAGAGAGAAGATATAATGTGTGTGTGTGTGTGTGTGCTGGGATGTACAGTGTTAAGAGAGAAGATATGATGTGTGTGTGTGTGTGTGTGTGTCCGGCAGTGTCACCGCCTGACAGTGCTGCCTAATTGCCTATTTCTGTAGCTTTCGTGCTGTTTGTTTGTGTGTGTGGTTGCTTGTGTGTGTTTATTGGTGTGTGTGTGTTTGTGTTTGTGTGTGTGTGTGTGTGTGTGTGTGTGTGTGTGTGTGTGTGTGTGTGTGTGTGTGTGTTGATGGGCAGGCCATCCTCTGTGTGGCCTGAGATGTCTCTGTTTCCCCAGAGAAAGTGAACCGCACCTCAGTGAACTGCGGCACACGACAGCGAGTTCTGGATACAGCTGCACTCCCATCTTAAACACACACACACACACACACACACACACACACACACACACACACACACCCCCATACAAACACCCCCCAACACTGCTGCCTTCCTGACAATTGACTGTCTATCACAATATCGCATCTTTTTTTTCACTGCCGCATGGCTATGTTGATTGTAAATGGCATGCTGAATGTGGTGCAGAGTCTTTGTGTGTGTGTGTGTGTGTGTGTGTGTTCTGATCACTACCTACTTACAGAGCGTTCTCTGATGTGAATGGCTGTCACAGATCCCCCCCCCCCCCCCCCCCCCCCCCCCCCCAGTCCTACAGCTCGGACATGATGCAGCCCTTTGCCCAGAAACAACAGTGCCACTATAAATGAGCGCACTTTGCCTGGACCTGGCTGGCTCGCTGTAAGTGAGATCACGCCGTTGTCCCCCACCGGCGTCCCCCACCGGCGTCCCCCACCGTTGTCCCCCACCAGCGTCCCCCACCAGCGTCCCCCACCGCCGTCCCCCACCAGCGTCCCCCACCGCCGTCCCCCACCGCCGTCCCCCACCAACGTCCCCCACCGCCGTCCCCCACCAACGTCCCCCACCGCCGTCCCCCACCAGCGTCCCCCACCGCCGTCCCCCCACCGCCGTCCCCACACTGCTCAGCTACGCCGGAACTCTCCCATGTAGGTCCACGTCCATTTCAAGAGCAGCGTGGAGTCTGGGACATTAGAGGCTGACGGCGGCCCAGGGACCCGCAGAGCCCATTTGGATCCTGCTGCCCATCCAGGGCCCTCACAGCTCCCGAAGCCCTGAGAGCCTGCGGGAAGGTTGAGGAGAGACGTCCCTGATGGAGGTTTGGGAAGGGGGGGTGGAGGAGGTGGAGTTGGAGGTGCATTAGTCCACCTTTCATCTCTCCTGCCACTTGTGTTTGAGGAGAGAGCATGCAGCCTGGTAAACACACAGTGAGGCCTTTGAAATCCCTCTTCGCTCATCAGTTACTAAAAACCATTAAGTGTGCTTGTATATGTGTGTCTCTGTGTGTGGGAGAGTGTCTCTGATAAACAAAGTAGGCATGAAATTCTCAGCTCATTACGTGCATTAGGGTCTGTATATACCAAATGTCTTTAATTAAATATACTGACCTTCTGTATACAGTCATATTTCCAGAGTATGAAAAGCTGATTATAGATCAGTGGTCTTTGTTTGATACACAAAGTCACACCTCTCTCCTTCATTCATATTTGACTAGGCCACTGTAGGGTCTCTCACGGGTGGCCTTTCTCCTGCTGAGAGAGACCCAGGTCTCAAGCGCGCCTGGCAGACGCAGGGCACTAATCGTTCAGAGACGTCTCGTGAATATTGATCAGCCACGTCATGTCGTTCCCCTCTTTCCTCGACTTGTGTTGACAGGCCCAGATGCATCACCTCTTAGATGCTTGTGTATTTTTGACAATGACTGCATTTCCTTCTGCATATTTATTTTTACTTCCTTCATAAACCATGCTGTTTGCCTTGCACACCCGCCACCAATACATTCACACACTGGTATATAAATAAGCTTGTCTGAAAAGTTCCTTCACTCTTAATTTACGTCATGTCAAACTTAAGCCCATTTTGTTTTAGTTTTCTTGTGTAATAGGCAAAGACTTTTTCTTTGCTAAAGACCCTTGGAGCATTTGTTTTGGTCTACTTTAACATATCTGGTCAATGGTATGAACTACAGTGCTCATTTGTAAGTGCGTGCATTAATGTTGCGTCTGTTTAATCAGAAACTTGTCGGACCAGTGCCGTCCGGCGACATGTGGGTGGTCCGGTCTGAGTGTGTTCTAGCTCCTCGCATTTGACCTCCAGCAACTGCGTCATCTCCGGACAACACACATGCTCTGTCCCTGAGTGGTGGCCATGAGCACTACACATCCAATGCCAGCGTTTATACAAACCTTCCCGTTAACGTCAAAAAGAAGAAAAAAACGGCAACGAAAAAATCCCGGCACAGCTGTGTGTGTCCTCCAGCCAGTGCGCTGTGGGCGGGGAAGAGGGTGGGGAGAGGGTAGATGGGGCGGGGGAAGAGGGTGGGGAGAGGGTAGATGGGGGCGGGGAAGAGGGTGGGGAGAGGGTAGATGGGGGCGGGGAAGAGGGTGGGGAGAGGGTAGATGGGGCGGGGAAGAGGGTGGGGAGAGGGTAGATGGGGGCGGGGAAGAGGGTGGGGAGAGGGTAGATGGGGCGGGGAAGAGGGTGGGGAGAGGGTAGATGGGGCGGGGAAGAGGGTGGGGAGAGGGTAGATGGGGCGGGGAAGACGGTGGGGAGAGGGTAGATGGGGGCGGGGAAGACGGTGGGGAGAGGGTAGATGGGGGCGGGGAAGAGGGTGGGGAGAGGGTAGATGGGGGCGGGGAAGAGGGTGGGGAGAGGGTAGATGGGGCGGGGAAGAGGGTGGGGAGAGGGTAGATGGGGGCGGGGAAGAGGGTGGGGAGAGGGTAGATGGGGGCGGGGGTCTGTGCCTTCAGCGAGCAACACAGAGTAAGCTTTGTTTTGGGGGGCATCATTGTGATTCTTGATGTTTTCACTCCGTATATGCGAGTCATTCATTCAGACCACTCGGAACACTCTTTTCCTCTGGATTATATTTACCCATGCGGAGGGGGTGGATATAACCCCCCCCCCTCCCACTACCACCACCACACATCCTCTACCTTATCGGTTGATCATGTACACCTTACACACAACTATTGGTCACACTGCCTCTCAGCATGTGTATGGGCAGAGAGGTTACATGGAGTTTAACGAGGCCTTATGCCCAAACAAAGAGCTGATAGTATTCTGGCGTCCATTTTCTCCTGTCTACATATGTAACAAAATAATCTGACATAAATCAGTCTCCTTACACTCATACCCTACTACATATAATCTGATTAAATTACTTTTTAGGTTGGTCTAAAAAAAAAAGGCAGGAATTAAAAATAGATCTTACAGAATTATAGATATGAAGTAGCTATAGTTTGTGTGGAAATCTGTATTAGACTATATTGCCTTGTGGATTACCCATGTTCCTTGTTAAAAAGGTATTTTCATATCTAAAACATAGATATTCTTGAAAGAGTAGCTGGATACATTAGAATTAATGAAAAGGATCTAGTGAAATAGTGGATTTTTATGATTTTCATTCTTCTGTAATTGTCTTCTATGAAAATAAAATTACATTATATTCAATATGTATTTTATTTTGAAGACAGTTAAATTGAAAAGAATAAGTTAATAGGAATAAGCACATACGTTCATATTTAAGTGCTCAGTGACTCCATAAAAAGGTGAGTCTTTAGTCTTTGTTTGAAGACAACCAGCAATTCATCTGTATGGACATGGAGTTCATTCCGCCAGCTGAGTGCTAGGACAGAGGAATGGTGTTTGTGTTTTGGGGAGCGGTGGTTCCAGTCCGAGCTGTAGAGGCAGGAAGGCAGTGTGGTACAGAATGGAATTTGGTTAGTGTCCTTAGGTATGTGGGAGCTGGTCAAGTTCTGGCTTTGTAGGTGAGCACCAGCGAGCCACTACAGGAAACCTTTGGAGGGAGCACAGCAGGGTGGTGACACAGGAGAACTTCAGGAGGTTAAAAACAAGCTGTGCAGCTCTATACTGATCGAGTTGCAGGAGTCTGATGGTTCAAGCCTGCCACGAGTGAGGGGCAGCAGTCCAACGGAGAAGGGACTGGAGAAGCATCTGAGTTGCTTCTGGAAAGAGAAATAGTTTAATTTTCCTGATTTTGTTGAGGGGGAACCTGCATGACCAAGTCAATGTAGCAATACGGGAATGATACGTGAATAAGGAGAGAGTGATGGCGGTAGTACTCCAAGATTGTGTAGCTTGTCAGTTGGAGCGATCCGAGTGCTCGGTAGTGAGATCCCAAGGTCTTGACTTGGGAAGGTTATTTCCAAGGATATATAGCAGCTCCATCATGCTGAGATTTAGTTTCCAATTATGAGTTGCCATCCATGAAGAGATGCTAGGAACAGAGAAATGAGCAGAATCCTGAGTGTCAGAGGGTGGAAAGGAGAAAATCTATTAAGTTGCATCAGCCTAGAAATGGCACGAGACGAGTGACCAAGCACTGAGCCTTGTGCAGCTCCAGTAGAGAGTCTGAATGGAACAGTGGGTGTCCTCGACGTCACCTAGAATTGGCCCTCGAGGTATGTATGTATACGCCCCCCCCTGTTTTTGAAGACCAAAATATGGTTATCCTAAGTAAAGAGGGGCATAACCTACAGTTAGCCATCATATTTTCTCAAGAATAATATTAGGGACATTTCATATGGGTGACTGCTTTTCTGTTGCTAAAATGTGGAGGGAAAAAAACAAGACTCCCAAGGGTAACATTTAATGATGGCTGTGGCTAGAACTGAAAAGTATAAAGTATTCTAACATTTTGGCACACATTAGATATTAAAATAGCAGCACTGTGTGATCTGAGGCATTTGTTTGTCAGTGCTAAGATAAAGAACCCTGAAATTCCTTAACAGACTTTCAAACATTTCATATGCTGTGCTGTTGGTGCAGGTATGAGGAGAACTGGGCAGGAAGTTGGGCTCTGGCAAAAACTGCAAAAGATGTTTTTGTGATCGGAACATTTAGTGATGTGGTCTCCACTCTTACAGCCACACACAGGGGCTTGGGGTTTGAAGGGCAGTCCGGTGCAGCTGGGGTCAGAGGTCAGGCTTTAGAGGAAGGATAGGTGCTCAGGGTAGTGGTTTCAGTCACTTCACAATTCCTAGATTTTAAAGGCCAGTGTCAATGTAGTGATGGCTTACCACCCCAGCACTCTCTTAAGATTAGGGTAGCCAGGCATTCAGTTTTAGGTCAGACAGTCCGGTTTCTCAGCTTCCTGTCCTCTGTCAGGCAGAAAACATGGAGGGACATCTATTTCTCAAAGCAAATTACATGTATTTTATTTGTTTACCTGGTTGCCTCGTATTGCACTTACCTGCTAACTACAAAAAGTCCATGTTCTAATTGAAGAGATCAGTTAGGATGTTTACAAATACCAAAGGAAAAGGGAAAATGACTCTCTGTGGTCAGTACATCCTTTACTTTCAAAGAGCAACAAACTTCATGCTTCATCTACAACATGCTAGCCTTTTGCTAGATCTTTGCTAGACTTTTGCAAGTAGGTGTCAAGTCGGGTGAGAAAAACATTAATTTCCATTACATATTTCAAGGTCAAATTGATCAGCTCTGTTAGCTAGGTAGGTTATCGATGTAATATAGTGTGCTGTAGTGACCCCGGTCTCTGTGCGTCCTCGTCCTGGGGGTTGTGAAGCATTCTTTTTAGGGGCAATTCCAAACTGGCCGTCCTACTCAGGATCTAATGGAGGCAAAGAGAGGATAAGCTCACTTATGTTTAGTTTGGCATCACTCTTTTGGTGGTTATTCTGGGTTTTGACCCCAAAGTTCTATCATAAAGCTCTGGGTGTGTCCATGTGTTCGGCGCACAAAAGAGGCATTCTTGCTTTTGACATTTTCGTGTTACAAAAGGAGCGTCAAAGGTTTCAGAATTTTTCATTTCCGTCCAACTTTGCAGTTTAGTTCTTTCCAGAGTGTGCCGTTCTTCCGGCCTGTCTCCATGCCCTCCCTTCCACCCTGTACGCCGGGCACCGCGTGTTGGCTTTGGAGCAGGACAGAGAGGGCCTAACAGATGCAGTGGGGCTGTTGTGCAGCCTGCTTGCCCTGGGTGATCCTGGGCAACACGGGCCCCCCAATACAGTACTACGTGCCAATACGGAATGCCCTTGAAGTTTTCTCTCCCTCTCTCTCTCTCTCTCTCTCTCTCTCTCTCTCTCTCTCTCTCTCTCTCACTTTCTCTCTTCCTCTCTCCTTCTCGTTGCTCTCATGTGATACGCAGTGCTTTAACGAGCTGAAAACTTTCGTGCAGAAGCACAAAAAAATTGTTTAAGACTTCCAGAGAAGCTTCTGACAAAGATCTACTCCTAAGAACTGCACTGAAATGTGGTTGGGACAGTTTGCTTTGCATTGCTTGAGTTTACTCAAAGACAAGGACTTTGAGTTGAACCAGCTCTGGAGCCTTTTGGGGGGCAGCCGTCTGTCTTTGAGAGGAATTCTTCGTCGCTCCTGCTTTTCAGAAAGTGAATCCAAACTGGCCAATGAATGTTTCAGTCTGTCACTGTTTTTGCTTTTAAGCATAGAATTCTTGGTTGCCTGGCAACATGATAAGCACTGCTCACAAGCTCCTTGTAGTTTAGAGTGTGTGTGTGTGTGTGTGTGTGTGTGTGTGTGTGTGTGTGTGTGTGTGTGTGTGTGTGTGTGTGTGTGTGTGTGTATGAGTGTGTCTATGTCTATGTGTGTGTGTGTGTGTGTGTGTATGAGTGTGTCTATGTCTGTGTGTGTGTGTGTGTGTGTGTGGTGCGTTTCGCCTTTAGCCCTCGTGTACTTGCTTGACCCTGTGTGCCCCCTCTCCGCCAACACGGTGCCATGGCGACAGACACCTCAGTGCCATGCGTGGCCACTGCAGCCTGGGGGTTGTGTGTGTGGGACACACGCACACACACACACACACACACACACACACACAGCTCATTGGCTTTTGGCGAGTCGGATCGTCAGGCAGCCCTGCGGGAGAGAGGAGGAGCAGGCAGGAGCCTTTCAAGTCCCCGCCGCCTGCAACAACACACGTGATTTATGGAGCAAAGGCTCACTGGGCCGCCCACGTCCGGCCGGAGGAGGCGGGACTGAGAGCGGGAGGGGCCATTGATGGACAGAACAAGAGAAAGAGTAGAGGCACGTTGAGAGCAGGGGGAGGGGCATCCCAGCCCCCCCCCCCCCGTGCCTACGGCTGCATCTCTCAATTCCCATTTAACCAAGGCCTGGATCATATGCACTTGCCACCATTTGGTCCCAGTGGTGGTGTTGGGGGTTGATGAATGCACAGTCTTAAACCAGGACTCTGGCCTTTCTTCCACTAATCACCAGTCAAGCCCTCGGTGCTAGTCACGAGAGCGTGTGTGAGTGTGTGTGTGTGTGTGTGTGTGTGTGTGTGTGTGTGTGTGTGTGTGTGTGTGTGTGTGTGTGTGTGTGTGAGCCTGGCTCAGGGCACTTTGTGTATGTGAGCTGTGATGTGGCCCGTTTCAGAAGGCTGAAGGTGACTGATTCCTACCAGCCTTTGTCTACTAGTCATTTTCCCTTTAGACATGCAAAAAGCCCATAGTAGCATGCTGAGTGGGGAGTACGCTGACGAGAGAGACGGAGCTTCCTGTTCTCCTGTCTGTGTGTCTGTAATTGTAGGCCTAGCCTTAGGCTGGGCCTCTTAAGGAGACCATGAGACATTTCTTTTTTCTTTTTATCCCTTTCATTTTTCTAAACTGACACACCCAGTGCTGGAATCTGCTGTGGTATGGACTGAATTTGGCTAGTCTGCATAAATACATGATTCCATTGCCTTTGACTACTGGGTTAGTAAGGTTATCATATATTGATGATCCTTCAAAGCCCTTCAGACATGGCATTTACCCTGAGAAGAAGCACAAGCTACAGTGGTTTTTATACACACTATTTAGTTTCCCCCACTCTCCTCTTAATCGGGGGTGGGGGGGTGGAGACCAGCAGCCACTGAGGTTGTCGCAGTGCTCCTTTGGCTTGCTGGCAGCTGAGATGATGGCTAAAGTGAATGCAACAGCCCCTTCTTTCACAATGAAGGCCTTTGTCTCCTCATCGGCATCTGAACCATCGACCATTTTCGAAATAGTTTCCAGCTTATTAAAACGGTTCCAGACGGCGAATGTTGAACGAGCGGGTTTCCATTTAATTGCCTGGCATCCCTCTCGCTTGCACGCTGTGGGCATCTTTTGGGGCAACAGGCGTTTCTCGCCCGGGAATCACCCAGGCCGGAGAGAGCTGGGGGCACCTCGTTCAGCCGGAGTGATGGAGTCCAGGCACGGCTCCACAGTTCATTTGGAAGCTCAGATCCATCATGTTTACTTTGACTTTTTTCCCTCTGTTTCAGCCCCTCTTAAATCTTGTCTGTCTGTCTCTCTCTCTCTCTCTCTCTCTCTCTCTCTCTCTCTCTCTGCTGACCTCATTGCTTTGACAGACTCCAGGGAAGGTCCTTAAGCTGCGCTCACGGCAACATGTCGGTATGAAAGGCCAAACTTCAGAGGCGGCAGTCACTTTCACACTGACGAACAAATACGAGTCCCCTTGCCAATCATGTCTTAAAGGTGGTACTAATGCGCTGTCGATCTGGCCTAGCACCCTGCAAAAACAGGATCAACTGGGAGCCCTACAGCATAATTCAGGAGTTCCTGCACCCTACTGAGCATGTGCAGAACTGGCCCTATCCTGTGCTGCTGAGGACGGTCACACCCTAAATGACATAACTAATAGTTGTAGACATGTAGAGGCACAGACCAGGCAGCGTCCACACACCTGACCCAGACTAGGCAGCGTCCACACACCTGCCCCAGACCAGGCAGCGTGCCTGGCCCAGACGTCCACACACCTGCCCCAGACGTCCACACACCTGCCCCAGACCAGGCAGCATCCACACACCTGCCCCAGACGTCCACACACCTGCCCCAGACCAGGCAGCATCCACACACCTGCCCCAGACGTCCACACACCTGCCCCAGATGTCCACACACCTGCCCCAGACGTCCACACACCTGCCCCAGACGAGGCAGCGTCCACACACCTGCCCCAGACGAGGCAGCGTGCACACACCTGCCCCAGACGTCCACACACATGCCCCAAGCCATGCAGCATCCACACACCTGCCCCAGACGAGGCGGCATACACACATCTGCCCCAGACGAGGCGGCGTCCACACACACCTGCCCCAGACGAGGCAGTCTCATTACAGGAGAACATAATAGTTCAGAGATAAACTAAACCTCACCAATATTATTGAAAGGAAACCCTCTCTCTGATTTCATCTCTCCCTGCCTCTGCTCGGGGCCTCTCTATGTGATGTCTATCAGCTCCATGCAATGCCTTGCATGACTGCCTTTAGTACATGGATCATGGCTTTAGGGCAATTGAGTTCATAACATAAATGCCAAAGGATTACTGTTAATTTAACAGTTAATCACTATTTGTCCTTAAAACAAATGATTTCAAATTCCCATAGTGTGACAAATTTGGTATTGTATGGTTTTGATGAATGTTTGATAAAGGACTCAGGACGAGAGTTATTTGTTGGGCTAAGACTAGCAGGGACAGATTCTCTCTGGAGAGTTTGGCCTCCACTTTGTTTGGCCTTCAGGGGGGTCAAGAGTAATGTACACACACACACAAACACACACACACACACACACACACACACACACACACACACACACACACACACAATGAGTCCTTATATGAATTCATCCAGCAGGAGGTGTCTCTCCCTGGGAAGCCTCCCTGTGAATTTTGTGTATTTTTGAGTCTGTCTTTAGAGATAAAAGAGTGAGAGAGCAAACAATGGTGATTGTTGAGGGGTTGGGGGGGGGGTAATAATGATAGAGAACACAGTGAGCAGTCAGAGGATAGATTATTGGGTTTATGCTACTATGGAACATGCAGAATGATCCAGTAACTATGAGATAACACACCAGCTCCTTATGAAGACACAGGCGGTTTGTGAGGGTCCACGATCACCAGAAGGGCGATCAGCTTTTCCCCTACATATCGGCCTCTTTCTGTCTTTTGTTCTTGATTGTGGTTTAAGTCCTGGCCCATTCTATTGTGTGGCGCTGCCAGGGAGAATTCCTCAGCTGACATGTCACCTCCGTGTTGGATGAATTCGGGTGTTATCTCAGTGAAGTCTGAAAGCTGAGAACACATCACTAGCCTCACCTTGTTCTCACTCAGGGTTTGGCCTGGACAGGATTATGTAAAGGGCAGTTTTCCATTACCTGTGTGTGTGTGTGTGTGTGTGTGTGTGTGTGTGTGTGTGTGTGTGTGTGTGTGTGTGCGCGCGTGTGCGTGTGCGTGTGCGTGCGTGTGTGTGTGTGTGTGTGTTACTGTCAAGGAATAGTGATACAAGTATTTTGTAAATAAATAAGAAAAATCAGTCTCTCTCCCTCTCGTTTGACCCTTTTTACCTGCTCTGAAAATGGAATGTGTGACAAGGAAAACATTTAATGATGATGTAGTAGTATTTTATGCATTGCTAGCAAAAATATCACTATCGGTACATTGACTTAATTTCATGTTTCTAGTGAAGAAGTCCAGAGTGCTTCCCAAGCACGGCTGCATCTACACACATCATCATCATCATCATCATCATGGAGGCTGCATGTTCTGCTCATCTCGGACGCGTGTGCCTGTAGTGGTATTTAGCCCAGCCCCTTGTATGAGTTTACTTGCTTGAGCTGTCTGCTGTAGGAAGTCACTGTTGTGGCATAAAGGGATGTAATGTGTGGCCATGGGGAGCTAGAGCTCCTGCTAGGATGCGCTTCCATGCGCTTGGGTTTGATCTTCGTGATGTGTGAATCCCAGAGTAACTGCTTCTTGAACGGGAAGAACAGTTCTTCTAGCTGAATCAGCCTAAAGAACACAACTTCGAAACGTGCGTGCAGTAATATGTCCAAATGTGTGTGTTTGTGGCCTCAGCCGCCATTCACATCTGAGAATAGCCTGGGAGGGGAGATGCCAGCACACACACACACGCGCACAATTCTCGTGCACACTCGCGCAATACTTGTGTACACTCACGCACACTCGCACACTCTCTCAGCCTCGCCTGTATCCTGCTGGCCCTGTGCCCCTCCAGCCATTCTTGTGTGACCCGCTCAGGAAGTTGGGTTGTAAATAAAGCTGAAGTGTGATCTCCTCTCACACACACACACACACACACACACGCTCCTGAAATAGACCTCCTCTCCGATAAAAGCCTCCAGATCGTCAGCTTGACTAATAGGGTGTGGGACTGGAGCAATTAGCCATGTTAGATTCCACAAATTTCTACAAATGTTTGGACTGTGGAGCCCTTTGAAGTGCTGGTAGCGTCAGTGAGAGCCCAGCTGTTGATTTATGTGCTGTGCTAAAGTAGATGTTTCTGAATGAATGTGTTTGTCTCAAACAGAGATGCACCCAGAGCATGTAGCTAAATGGAGATACAGAGAACATGGACAAATGTACTCTGATGCAGATTAGTCTGTCACACATGTAATATAACTTTAATCTAAACATAATTATCTAAGCAGTTCTTCAATCTACACTGCTGAATGATATTAGCGAGGCTTGCTGTGATGCTTTGTTAAGACGTGCGCGTATGTTTGTGTTTGAGTGAAAGTTGTTTGTGCGTGAGGAAACCCCTTTGGCATGTAGTGTGAGTCCTAGAGTCCTCCACAGCTTCCCCGGCCACAGCTAACAGCTGCAGCAACTCGAGAAGCTGAGGAGGCTGGGGGGGTGGGGGGGCAGTCCAGCCTGGGGGAGCTGTGCTGAGGGGGGGGGGGGGTGGGTGGAGTCCAGCCTGGGGGAGCTGTGCTGAGGGGGGGGGGGGGGGGGGGGGGGGGGTGGGTGGAGTCCAGCCTGGGGGAGCTGTGCTGGGGGGGGGGGCAGTCCAGCCTGGGGGAGCTGTGCTGGGGGGGGTGGAGTCCAGCCTGGGGGAGCTGTGCTGGGGGGGGGGCAGTCCAGCCTGGGGGAGCTGTGCTGAGGGGGGGGGGGGGGGGGTGGAGTCCAGCCTGGGGGAGCTGTGCTGGGGGGGGGGTGGAGTCCAGCCTGGGGGAGCTGTGCTGGGGGGGGGCAGTCCAGCCTGGGGGAGCTGTGCTGGGGGGGGGTGGAGTCCAGCCTGGGGGAGCTGTGCTGGGGGGGGCAGTCCAGCCTGGGGGAGCTGTGCTGAGGGGGAGGGGGGTGCGGTACAGTCCAGCCTGGGGGAGCTGTGCTGGGGGGGGGTACAGTCCAGCCTGGGGGAGCTGTGATGGGGGGGGGGGTACAGTCCAGCCTGGGGGAGCTGTGCTGGGGGGGGGTTAAGTGGCCTTCTCTCATCTGCCCTTACCGGACGCACTCATGTGGAGACCCAAGAAGGAGGCGGACACCAGACTTCTCCACCATGTAACTTTACCATGTAACTTTACAGGAACACACGCTCCTGAAAGCGTACGTATGTTGAATTCTCTTGGATGTTGATGCTAAGTTGCATAACTAAGTCCCTATATAAATCCTCTGGGAAAGATTGAGCTCTAAACACTCCAGTGTTTACTGGTGTTTGAGCCATTGCGCTGCAAATATACAGGTTATTCTTCTGAGCCATGCGATGAGAGCTCAGAAACACTTAACTGTACATTGCTGAATCTCATTTGTTCTGTTTTAATACTTCATCTCCCAACAGGTCTACTCTATTGTTGTCATACATGATCCCTGCAATTCACATTATGTTGTTATATCGTTAGCCTGTAGCAGTTTTCGGGCCTCTACATCATTTAGATCTGAGTCTTATCCTCCCTTTACCCAACATTAGGTGTGATAAAGTGTTGATCTAGGCACATTAACTGTTTAATAATGTACCGATGACAACCAAAGCCAGGACTGGATTTGGATTTGTGATCCAGAGCTGTGTACCAGTGCTTTATTTAAACCTGCCTGACCTGAAAGATGTCCCACACATGGATGGAGTGACCCCACAGGAGTGCTGCATTCAGATTACAATGTAGGGCATTTAGACTACTGTAGACAGATGGAGACGTGCAGTGTTTGAACCTCCCCTTGCTCTCTCATTCCATCTCTTAGACACACACACACACACACACACACACACACACACACACGTGTGGATGGAGGCTTTTCTCATATAGGGCTGCCACAGACCATGGTAGTACATCCTGTTCCACCCTGAAGCCACTGCGTGTGCTGCACTGGCCCTGCAGTGGACTCTGTAGGGGTGGTGATGGTAGGTGGTGGTGACTAATGTTTCCTCTGTAACACACTCCCCCCACCCCCTGACCACTTGGTCTGTTCCATGCCCCTTAGTCGTGAGCTCAAGTACCTCTTCGACAGACAGACAGCTGGCCAAACAGGCTTAGTGGATCCATGGTTAGTCTGGTCACCACCCCTAAGCCCATTAGCTCCTCTGTGGAGCCCAGGGCCTGCTGGCCAGCCCATTGGGGAGCCAGTGCTCAGACCCCACTGTTAGAACCCTGGTCTGACCTTAGGTGAGTGTATCTTTGGAGGATGTTAGCAGGGAAACTAGCAGAAAAGGTGCCAGCACAGTATTAGATGTATTAGAGCAGGTGTGTGAGTGGGTGTGTTCTTTGTTTTAGGTTACGTACTCCTGTCTGACAGCATGCCCCCATGTGACAGGGTTTCTCAGGAAATGCATATAAGTTGCTTTTCAACCAAGCAAGCATGCGTCTTCTCACCAAAGGGCTGGTGTGAACGAGCAGGTGCACAAGTGACACACCTGAACAGACCAGCTGACCAAACGCAGTAGAATGAGGTGTAGACTGCTGCGAACATTACCCAGACTCCCCGCTGTGTGCACACCAGCCAGGGTGGGTCGCTCGCCACAGTTAAACTACAGTAGCGTCCCTAGGCATGCGGCGTGGAGGCCCCATCCGAACAGATCGCACACTGTGGGGGCAGAAAGGTTGGGTCCCAACTGACAGGAGGCCACATGTTCTGGTGGATGGTGCCTGAATAAAGGGCAGAAAATGACTCTGTTGCTAGCTCTGTAGCTCTGGGTGGAACCGTTTAACGAAAGCCAGTGATAACATGTAGGAGATAGCATCCCAGCAGATGGTGGTGGCCTCTTTCTTGGTTTTGTAAAAAAAAAAAAAAGTATAGACATGAAAAAATATATATAGACATGATAGACACTTTTTTCTCTTGAAGTTCTGTATTATGAACAGTTGATGTAACCTGTTGATATCCTGAAATATGATGTTATGGTCACTGATGCACTGGAAAGTTTCTCAGCACTAATGCACTGTTGCATTTGGTAGCAGCCATGGAAGAAACACTAACATTAAAATCTGTTTGGCCTAGTCCGTCCTGAACTAAGACTACGTCTAGGAGAGATGATGAAGACACCCCATTCCCCCTGTCACTCTCCGCCAGCCTGTTACGGGACTGACAGTGAGCCACTGCAGTTCAATGCACTCAGGATCCCAGGGCTGACATAGACAGGTCACTCATCAGCATGGGTCACAGCACATTTCCCCTTGCTCCAAAAGCAAACATTGTCATTCAAGTACCAGGTTTAGAGAGAGGGAGAAAGGGAGAGAGACAGAGGGAGAGACGGAAAGTGAGATGGAGTGAGAGAGACCGGAACCCGCTGTGCAGTGTGCTAGGCTGTAGTCTGGGTCATGTGTAAAATGTTGACTATCACTGTTGAAACATTAAACAGTAGCCTGTGCGTAGATGTTTTTGCTACCTTTGGTGAACCAGGTTTTTTGTTTTGGCTTTTGTTTGAGGAGCTGAGTCTATGTGATAAGAAACAAAATATACCCAATGCTTTAAAAGGTAACAAAGTACACAGAATTTTGAAAGTTGAACGTGAGTCATATTCAGTGGTTCCGTGCTCTCTCTCTCCCCCCACACACACACAACCACACACACCCACATCACACCCCCAAGCGAGTGCACTTCATTGTCCCTCTGTGTGTGTCTCTGTGTGTGTGTGCATGTGCACATGTGAGCGTGTATTTGCGAAGGAAAGAAAAACGAGCCTATCTATGGCTTTATCCTTACATCTGGATTCAATAAAAGCACATGGGGGAGGAGCCTGTAAAAAATAGAGTGGCTGCTCAAACCACAACGCCCCCTCTCTGACTCCTCCCACGTGCCCAGCTACAGCTAGCCTGGTGCCTCAATGAGGCTAGCATAACGTTGAGAGATAGTAGAATGGTTGACTAACAAAAACCAAGAGGAGAGGAGGTGGATGGTTGTGGGTGGAAGCTGATTGCAAGCAGTGTGCTTAGGTGGGGGTGGTGGGGGTGGAAGTGTTGCAAGCTGGGTGGCCCTGGAGGACGAAGGACATGGAAATTGTTGTTGAGGATGGAAGGGGGGCACTAACTGGTGGTCTGATTAAGTCTCCGTCATTATGTGCCACATATGCCTCTGTATGTACACACATACAAATATACACAAACACACACACACACACACACACACACACACACACACACACACACAGTGCCCTCTATGACTGATTTAAAACAACCATTCACTGCACAGTTGTGAGCTCCTGTTGCCCAACACATGGCCCTTTTTGGGGTGTCGTGTACAGCCCACCAAACACCCCCCCCCTCACACACACACACACACACACACACACACACACACACACCCGCCTCCTCGGTCAGTGCTGTGTGCTGGTGATGGGGGTCTGGAAGGGAGGGGCAACGAGCCAACACACTCTTGCTTGAGTGAGTCTGAATCTGCCTGGAGAGAGTTAGAGATGCTGTGGCACTGATGAACTCGTTCACCTCACACATTTGCCCCAAGACACACAAGCAGTGTGTGTGTTTGGCTGAATGCTTGTATGGTCATATCGTGGTCATGGTCATTTCGTGTGTGTGTGTGTGTGTGTGTGTGTGTGTGTGTGTGTGTGTGTGTGTGTGTGTGTGTGTGTGTGTGTGTGTGTGTTCAGTCATCCATTAAAAATATATTTTCTTTCATTAGATTTAGTACTATTTATATATATATATATATATATATATATATATATATATATATATATATATATATATATATATATATATATATATAATCTAAAATAAATTATCTTAAAAATGTAATAAATGTTTTTCTGTGTTTTCCTCAGGAAATATGTTTAATATTATGATATATATTTATCAGTGGAGAACCGTCAGGGCCCTCTACGCCCTCTCAGAGGGCCTAAAAATGAGGTGAGGGGTTAAGTGGAAGCCTGTGAGCCTGTGTCTCCCCCTATCAGGACTGTGATGCCCGCTGTTCATTTACAGAGGGCCTGGCAGTTATAATTCAGCGCAATACCAGTTTCAAATGACAGCAAAATTGACCAATCATATCTTCCCTTTTATTGGGCGGGCTTAACTGTATGATCATTTTTGTCCACTGTGGCGACGCTAGCTGGCGTTAGCGTACCACCGCTAGCTAGTTTCGATTGATTCCTTTGATGCCCTCGTGCGCGTTGTTTACGTATTCCGGAGCTGTAAAACGTATTTTGTTGGAGCCTTATTTTGTTTAAGAAGTTATCTATTACAGATATTATTGTTTATTGCGTTTCTAAAGCTGTACTGTCGTCTCAATTTTTTTTCTTTATTGCAGTTAATTAGAAGAGGAAACAATTTTTTTTCGGGGGGATGGGAGCGGGCCCTGGTTTAATGGTTACGGTTCGCTACTGATATTTATAATGTTCCTATCTTATACAACATAAAGTAATTTACACAGGGTACACTGCACTGGTCTAATGCAGCACTGGTAGGAGAAGTCACTCTGTAGGAGACCATAGGGGACACATTAGAAATCAGAAGAGCATCGTTGGTGGTGCTGAGAAAAGAGACCAATTTGATGAACTGGAAATCAAAGAAAAATGTTACTAAAAATGTACTTACAGACCTTATCAACAGAAAAGCTTTCAGCTCCTGTGAAAAACACAACTACCGAATTCAACACAAACTAGACAGCACTTGGTTACATCAGTGACTCCTCTAACTGCCACCAATTGAAAAAACCAAACACAAGACACAACACTCACAAATTTAGAAGAGACATGGTGGGTCGTGGGATAAAGAAATAAATGTGTTTTGGCGACCCTTCCTCTCAGTCACACACTGAACGAACAAATTTCTGCAAATTGTCAGTAATAAAAAAATAAACAACAGAACAAACAACAACTGACTTGTCAGCCAATCAGGGAATGCATGCTGCTACAGCCAGAAGACAATTAGAGCTCAACCCCAAAGCTTGAAAATAAAGCTAACAAACAAACCCTTTCTCATTCCTCACCAGACTGCACAATGACCCTTGGTCCATACGTCCCTGTGGCAGCAAGGTAGGAAAGGAAAGAAATGGAGAAAGTGAGAGAGGGGGGGCGGGGGACAGAGAAAATTGGACAGAGAGAGGAGGGACAGAGAGAGGGACAAAAGCAGTGCTGAGCTACAATATGACAATCACCTGAGAGCTGAGACAGAACGGAGAAGCGTGGCGGCCCTTCTAAAGGAGCTCCGTGGATTTGGTGTGTGTGTGTGTGTGTGTGTGTGTGTGTGAGAGAGAGAAGAGGGGTCGTGTCACAACTCAGTTCATGCTTTAGCTGAGCAAAACCAGTCCACTTAGGAAACGTAAATTAGCTTTAAGACCACTGACTGGACCCACGCTTGCTTGGGAGCATTCTTCTCCTCTTCAGCACCCAAAGTCAGGTTCAACAGAACCAGCCCTACTGGATTCAGTTCCCTCAGCTGCCGTCTCTGGTTTTAATTTAGCTGCCCTGTATCTCCCTCTCTCACTCTGAATCCTCTGTTTATATTCACAGAATTAAATGGTTATATTTGTATTATCCGCATCCCACAATTCAGCTATTGTCCGCACAGCTAAACTCAGTGCTTGGGTAGGTCCCAGTCTCTGGATCTGGGGCAGATAAAAGTTTGGCTAAGAGAAACTGGCTTGTGTTGTTTTTTCTGCACCAGCCATATTTGACACTCGGACCTGTGTGTTATGGCATCGTGAAGAGTGGAAAACCTTTTGGCAATACAGCAGGTGACATGAAGGTTTATGCCAGTGCACGTGATAAACTTACCAACACCTTCCTTACAGTCCACTGTGGGGAGGGGTGAGAATAATAATATCAGTGCCACTTTAGTACAGGTTAAAACAGACTCACAGAAAACACTGTGTGTGTGTGTGTGTGTGTGTGTGTGTGTGTGTGTGTGTGTGTGTGTGTGTGAGCAACATTTGTCAGACATTACTCAAGCTACAACTTTAGGCTACTTGATGTGGAAACTGAAGTGCAGCGTGATGGAAAATGGCCCTATAGAGAAAGCAAACCTGCAGGGCCACGACGTTGGCACGTCCTGCACTTTCAACCAATATTCCTTTCACAGTCCATCGGAAAGTCCTAAATAAATCAAATGAGTGAGAGTGAAAAATTTTCTGTGGGAGGTTGTTTTTTCAGAGGTGTTTCCTCACTCTCCACCCGTGAGTCAGGCTGATCTAGCAGCCAGACATGATAAACCCATAAACCACTGCACTGTGCTTTCATAGCCTCTCAACTCCAGCAGAAGGATCTGCAATAGATCCGTCTGGGAGGGCGTTGTGTACAGTATGTGTGCATGTGTCTGCTGTGCTTCATATGGGATGTGGTTCTCAAAAGAGAAACAAAAGAGAAAGGTGGAGGGGTCTGGCTGTCATCAAAGTGCGGTTTTTGGGAGAGAGAGAGAGAGAGAGAGAGAGAGAGAGAGAGAGAGAGAGAGAGAGAGAGAGAGAGAGGGTGGGAGGGTGAGGGAGAGGGGAGAGAGGGGAGGGGGGTGCGAGAGGGGCACAGTGGGAGGGGTTGGTTGTAAAGGGTTGTAAAGCACTTCAGGTGTGCTGGAGCTTTAGGAATGTCTGCCTGCAGGCGCACTGGAGGAAATCACCTCAGATCTGGTCTGGGCTGTGTTATAAAGGTCTGAAACACACACACACACACACACACACACACACACACACACACACACACACACACACACACACACACAGTCTGCTTTAACCTGTACTAAGGCTATGCTATTTTCTATTTAAGATGAGGGCACCCATATCACGAATTGATCTTGTTGCTTTGTTTCAAATGATGTCAGTTTACATTTTTGTGCTGAATTAGATTTGACCTATTTCCTGTTACGTATCTCTCCCGCTCCCTCAACCCCTCCCTCTCTCCCATCTGTCCCTCTCTCTCTCTCCACCTTGCACCTTCTTCATTACCTGACTGCCTCACTCCGTCACCCTCACCATCTTTGATGGGCGGCTCGCTGATTAAGAGGCTTGCACCATCTCTCACACCTTTGTGTTCTAGCACGGTCTGGTTAGCAATACTCCATTCCAGAAGGTCGACACAGACTCAGTGACGGCTTGTA
This sequence comes from Brachyhypopomus gauderio, assembly GCF_052324685.1. Classification (NCBI taxonomy): domain Eukaryota; kingdom Metazoa; phylum Chordata; class Actinopteri; order Gymnotiformes; family Hypopomidae; genus Brachyhypopomus; species Brachyhypopomus gauderio. The sequence continues at coordinate 24,029,003 of NC_135212.1, forward strand.
TGGGTTTCATTTTTTCCCTTGGGTTTCCCCCTCTAATCTTTTAGCATTACACTTCAATGCGGACGGCTGTCAGTCACGCAGAATAGCACAGCTGACCCAAACTGTGGAGTGCTTTCTCCTCTCAGGACTACATTTCCCCTCCTACAGAGATCCTTCTCCGTGCTCCTTATTTCTGTCCTTGTTTTGTGTTTTTATTAACTCAGTTTCTTTGTGGATTGAGGTCATCCTTTTCTGGGATTCCCACTGAAGCTGTGGCCCATGTTAGCTGCTGAATATAACATGTACACACTCACATGCATTAGGTTAATATTTGACTATATAGTTTTTCAACTTCGGTCTTAACGGCTCAAGGAGACCAGACTTCTAGGAAGCTCCTGCCAGGACTAACCTTGGCTGTGTTCCGAGTGTTTGTAGCCAAGGACGTTGGTTCGTCCACGACAGAGAAAGGTGCACAACTTCGTTCAGGGAAGACCTTCGGCTGTTTTTCAAAGACGCCGCCAAGCACTAAGGGGTCCTGCCAAAGATGCACTCATAGAAATATGCTCATTATATGAATATGAGCTGAATATATGCTGAATATAAGCATCTGCACTCTCACATCTGAGCAAGAATCTTTTTAATTAGGAAGCTTTGGTCAAAGACAGTGTCACATGAACTGATATATTCTATTTGAATCCTTCTATAGAGTACACAGTATGCTGGAGGACTATTTTGTGCATGTGTGTGTGTGTGTGTGTGTGTGTGTGTGTGTGTGTGTGTGTGTGTGTGTGTATTTTACTAATTAATGTTTGAAGAAGGTAGAGTTGAACAGTAGATACAGGAAATGCCCTCAGCTGTGTGTGTGTGCGGGGTGGGATCACTAATCCATTGACCGAGCTTTGTGAATGAAGCTCAGGAAGACTCCACCAAACCCTCATGAGACGCATGCTCTCGTAGCAAAGAAATACATCAGCTGTCAAGTTGTAATGGATGTGTGTGTGTGTGTGTGTGTATGTATGTGATGTATACTGTCGTCAGTTTTTGCATATAACAGTAGGTTTTATGTAGAGAAGAACTTGAAGGGCTCATGCAGGCATATGACAACTGTCAAAAGAAGAAGAATGCCATTCAATGTTAAATAAAGCATGTTAGCTTGGTGCTTACAGTTTAAATTGGTATTCAATGTTTTCTCCATTAATTGAAGTTTTTTATTTGCCTGGCTGTTTGGGGAGTGCGGGTGTGAGTCTGAGTCTATGCGTTTGGCATAGACACCTCGGAGTCGATGGGTTGTTATGCTACATCTAATTATACAGTGCTTTTGCCTGAAGCATTACCCATCCCCCACCCCCCACACCCCTGCCCCCACCACCACCTCAGTTACACACACACACGGCATGCTGCAGTACTGCATGCTGGCCTGCACTGTTCTGTGTGTGGGGGGTCTCTGCATGCAGGCAGACAAAGGGCAAGGTTTTAAGAGCAGGGGCCCCGTCGTGCCTCTCCCCTGCCCTGTGAGTGTCGCTGCCTGGGTGCGTAAGGGTGATTGTGGGCTGTGCGGAGTGTGTGTGTGGGGAGGGGGTGCAGACCGTGTGCTTTCTGGCTGTGCCTTTGTGTCTGCCCTGCTTGTGTCTGTGGCACAACACTGTACAAAGGGGCCCATTGTTTGTTCGGGGGGTGTGTGTCGGGGGTTGGAAGCTATTTTGTTTCAATCATTTCTGGAAGTCATGTTTCTGTGTGGTGGTTAAAGCTTTTCCTCCAGTTCTTTCTTTCCTTTTTTTTATCAGCCTCTCTCTCTTTTGTTCTTTACTTGTTACTTTCTTTTTTCTTTTTCAATCACCTTTTCTCTTTCTCTCTCTCTCTCTCTCTCTCTCTCTCTCTCTCTCTCATTTCCCTGGCTTCGCTAGCTCTTTGCGTCATAGTGTTTTCTGTGACTGTACCTCATCTAAACCCGTGTGTGTGTGTGTGTGTGTGTTTTACAGGACCATGTAACCACCCCCTTTATCCTTCTTACCCCCACCTGTGCTTTCACAAGCCCTGTTGTTATGGTAGTCTCTTGGCATTAAGCAATGTGTGTGTGTGTGTGTGTGTGTGTGTGTGTGTGTGTGTGTGTGTGTGTGTGTAGGGGCCAGGTCTGGGGCTGAAGAGTGTGCCAGTTTATGAGGAGCTGATGTGTGTTTTTCGGCTGGGCGGGAGAATGTAAGGCAGTGTTCCACCGCCATTATGAGGGGACGCCATTTCACCTGTTGTGACGCAAAGCTACCCTAATCCCACTAATAGCTAATCTGGCACGTTAGCTAATCTGGCACTAAACACCATCATAAAACAGAGAACGCTCTTACACTACTTGGTTAGAAGTACTGGCCTACACAGACAGTCTGTTATATGTAGACCCCCCCCCCCCCCCCCCCCCCAAAAAAAAAAAAAAAAAAAGATTATTATAATAAATTGGTCCATGCAGGCCGTCTGTTATAGGACCCCTGGGGAACATCAAAAGGTCCCCTCTTGGGGAGCATTTTGAAATAACCATGATTGATTTCATGGGTCATGGTTAAATGGATCTATTTTCATGTGTGTCTATCAGGAGCAGTGGGAGAAAGGAGATGTACAAAAGAAAAAGGATGATTAATAACACAGTATTTATGTGGTAAAGGAACTTCTGTGATTATATGCTAAGCTGTCCTAACTTACTATGTACACACACACACTCAACATGGACACTATGAGTCACTTTACTGGCTTTAATATAGCAAAGGTTGTTTTAAATGTAAAAGTGCCTACCAGATACTACTAAGCACAGCATGTAAATATAACAGAGAGAACTCTGGGAGACAGAACAGGAGTGTGGGTTGCAGATGAACTCTGAGAAGATGAAAATGATGATGTCATCACCAATAGCCAACTGGGAGAGTGAGTGAAAGATCATAGCCCTCTCAGCTGTGACATCTACATCAGAAAACATGCATAAACACACTCACACAAACACACACACACACACGCTCTGTCCTACTGTATGCTGAGATGTCTGTCCTTCCAATCAGCTTTGTGCCCCTGACATATCTGATAACACTCATTTTCTCATTATAGAGCCCTGCTGAAAGGCCACTTAAAGGTAATTGACATTGTTAGTGTCAATAGCATTGAAAAAGTGGGCGTAATTTGCATTTGATTCTTTTTATAGGCTGAAAAGTTCAGATGTGTTTGCAGATGAGTGCTGGGAGAGACAGAGAGAGGGAGGGGGAGAGGATGACGTATGTCCACCAGCGCTGGACTGTAAACACTGGGGTGTTCCACACTCTGGGCTGCTACTGATGCCTCCACACTGCCATATTTGGCCGCCTCATTACCCAGTGTTTAACCAGCATGCTCTGTTACCAGCCTCGATGTTTACACCTCACTAATAGTTGCTGAGCATAATCAGATCTATTAATACCTGCTTTGAAGCTGGCACCATTTGGTACCCTGCTTCCAAACAATAAGGGGCAGAAAAGGAACATGTCACCCCCCCCGCCCTCTGATGGCCCAACAAGATCAGGTAATAAGAAGGCCTCATAATAGCCTTAGTAACTTCCTGTCCTCTTGAATAGGCACTGTCAGCTATGACATGAGAAAAATGTTCACCATTTTTTTTCATTTGTGAAGTTCAACCCAACATTGAATGAGGTGACACTCATCTGAAAACATAATTAGCTCCACTAAGCAAACTGCAGTGTCTGGCTTTTCCTGGGAAGCAGAGCCTGGAGTGTCTGGGGAGCAGGAGTGTCCCACTCACCAGTCTGGCCTGGGGCTCGTCACAGTGGAGCACATGAGACAGCAGAGAAGAAACAAAGGAGAAGATGAAAGGAGAGTTTTGATCTCAGCCCACTCAACACCCTCAGTCCACTCACCACATTCAACACCCTCAGTCCACTCACCACATTCAACACCCTCAGTCCACTCAACACCCTCAGTCCACTCACCACATTCAACACCCTCAGTCCACTCAACACCCTCAGTCCACTCATCACACTCAACACCTGCAGCCCACTCAACACCTGCAGCCCACTCAACACCCTCAGCCCACTCACCACTCTCAGTTCACTCAACACCCTCAACACCCTCAGTCCACTCACCACACTCACCACCCTCAGTCCACTCATCACCCTCAGCCCATTCACCACACTCAAGTCCACTCACCACACTCAACACCCTCACCACACTCAACACCCTCATCACCCTCAGTCCACTCACCACACTCAAAACCCTCAGCCCACTCACCACACTCAGCCCACTCACCACACTCAAGTCCACTCACCACACTCAACACCCTCACCACACTCAGCACCCTCAATCCCCTCACCACACTCAACACCCTCACCACACTCAACACCCTCAATCCACTCACCACACTCAACACCCTCACCACCCTCAACACCCTCACCACACTCAAGTCCACTCACCACACTCAACACCCTCATCACACTCAACACCCTCAATCCCCTCACCACACTCAACACCCTCACCACACTCAAGTCCACTCACCACACTCAACACCCTCAATCCCCTCACCACACTCAACACCCTCACCACACTCAAGTCCACTCACCACACTCAACACCCTCACCACACTCAACACCCTCACCACACTCAAGTCCACTCACCACACTCAACATCCTCACCACACTCAGCACCCTCAATCCCCTCACCACACACAAGTCCACTCATCACACTCAACACCTTCAGTCCCCTCTTCACACTCAGCACCCTCACCACACACAACTCCACTCACCACACTCAACACCCTCAGTCCCACTCAGGCCCGTAAGCAGCTGCTATTTGTAAAGGGTCCTGGAGTGTGAGGCCTGTCCCAGAAACAAAACCAACGACCAAGTTTTTTTTCTCTCACTCAGTGTGGTGTAGAGTAGAAGTATGCCGTGTGTGTGTGTGTGTGTGTGTGTGTGTGTGTGTGTGTGTGTGTGTGTGTGTGTGTGTGTGTGTGTGTGCGCAGTGTGTGTGTGCCGTGTATATGTGTGGTAGGGAGCCAGATGCCGAATGTTAAGTAGATGGGGATGCCAGACAGAAAGGTGGCAGACGCATGCTGGCTGCTCAGAGAACAAAAAGAGCAGACAATAAAGTAGGAGAGTTAGAGGGGAGGGAGGGAGACCGCAGAGGCAGTGGAGTTCAGCTCCAGTCTTGCTGTCAGACGCAGTGCCCTTGACAACCTCTACTGAAGACTCACCTTAGACAGCAAAAACACCCCAGCTGAACTGCCACAGAGAGCTCAAACACACACACACGCACACAATCAAGAACACACTGACCGGTGATCTGTCCATCAGCTCTCTACTGGACTGTCAGAAGAGCTGCCTCACCCCTAAAGCAAGAGCTGTACCCTCCTCTGCTTTTAAAGATAGAGCCCTAAGCTACGTTACCCAGTCCTTCAGGTCAATGCAAAATACAGATGTGTCATTTTAAATCCAGATGTACCAGTGATGTGGTGTGTATTCAGAGATGAGGATGTCTGAACCCAGAAACTCCTGGCTGGTCCAGAGAGGCATGTAGATGCTCGCTGCCTGCAACACGCACCACACACACTAATAAGATTGTGAGAGAAATTAAATTGAAAGAGGTTCTAAAGGCTAAAGTGAATATCCACTACTGAACATGTCATCTTGCGTCTGTGCTTGTGTGTATGTGTGTGTGCATTTGTGTCTGTCAGCTACTATGGATGAACATAAGGCCTTAAATGTGCATAAAATGTGACCACATGTAGAAATGACAAGGACTACTAAGTTCAATCACTAACCAGATTCAAATGTATTCTTATAAAGATCATCATAGCCTTACCACACCTACCACTGCACCTGTTGTGACACTGTAGATTCCCAAGCAGGAGCAGGATAAACTCAAAGCCCCATCAGTCCAGGAGTCTGTGTGTACTGCCAGGAATGCCCCTGCATCTATTAAAGCAGATCTGGGAAGTGAAGTATTTATAGCAGCCGCTTACACTGAGAGGAAATGCTGCCGTATCTGTCGAAACCAAGGGGAAAAAAAAAATTCTAAAATCCTTTTTTTGCATTAGCGTGTCAGCGGCATGCGTCTGCTACCCCGGCGCTCTGTTGCACTCTTTAGGCATGCTCCAGTGGAAAGCCATTTGGCCCGACAATGTTGAATTGGCCCAAAGCTTGCCTCATGGTCTGTGTCAGCCACTGTTGTAGTTATTCTCAGGGATATGGGAGACCCCTCTCCTTTGGGGGGAGGGGCTACAGCTACCTGGGCGGAGCATGGGGCGGAGCTGTGGTGGCCTGCAGAGAGACTGCTCTCTGATAAATTGATAGTGAGCTTTCTGGAAGGCAGCAGCGATTGGTGGAACATTCCAAGCCAGTGAACCTTTTTTTCACCTACATGATAGGTGAAATCAAAAGCTTAGGAAGAGAGAGAGAGAGAGAGAGAGAGAGAGAGAGAGAGAGAGAGAGAGAGAGAGAGAGAGAGAGAACGATCGAACCCTGCCTTAATGTAAGATGTGGCTCATGTCTAGGGTTGAGTTTGCACAACCCACACACGGATATACGGATATTACATTTGCAGACATATACACACACAAACCCGTGACAGGAGAGGAGTATGTGCATGTGGAAGCTTCCTCTTTAGTTAGCATTTAACCTGTTATCTGTCTGCATTTACAACATGGATCTTAAAACAGTGTCATGATAGATCATTTGAATTGCAAATGATAGCTGGCTAGGTCTGTGTGACTCCTTTGGCTGTTTTGAACACTAAAATCATTACATATTTGACAGAATCATTTTTTGGAGGGAGTTCAACTTTTGGAGCAGCTGTATAATTCCATGTATGATTGATTCCAGTGATGCACTTCCATCTTATGAAGCATTCTCCTGCACACAGCTCAGTTTTGCTCTCTTAAAAGTGTTAGCAGGCCACAGTGGATAATTTCTGTGGCAATGAACAGCTTTATAAGTGAATAGCCTGATGAATAATATATAATGAATAGCCTTATAAGTGTCTTTTAGGAGTTCCATTCCCAGTGGTGTGTTTCAAACACGATGTAGCTCTATCTATCTATCTATCTATCTATCTATCTATCTATCTATCTATCTATCTATCTATCTATCTATCTATCTATCTATCTATCTATCTATCTACCTATCTATCTATCTATCTATCTATCTATCTATCTATCTATCTATCTATCTATCTATCTATCATTTACATTACCGGTTGTGTTACTAGTGGTACCAGTCTGTGGTATGTCATATTTATGTAAACGCTCCTCCCTAACAGAACAATCTTCCCTGAGGCTACAGAAAGACTGTTTAGCAGGCAGGGCCTCACAGGCATAGTACAGACAATATTTCAACAAAAAGCATGTAAAGACTGTCGGCGCTTAGAAGATGGGAGGAAAGGTGTGTGTCTGTTTGTGTGTGAGGGAAATGTCATGCATGCCTAAATGCTGGCACCAGCACATCCACAAATTCTAATGCATAAGTCACGGTGTGTGTATGTTTATACATCTGCATGTTCGACTATGCACCCTCTTAGAATGATGAACACTGATCTTTGGGGTTCAACAAGTCAAATCTCCACAGGTGCAGTTCAACATTATTGCAGCATTGTGTTGTGTATATATATACGGTATTCCCTGTAGCATTGTTCTGTAGTTTACGAATGCCAGGACGATGACGTAGGCTTTGTTAAATGGCCATAAGAATATTCATCTCAGACTGTTATCATCTTCGGGTTTGATTACTTAATCTTCCCCAGCTGAAAATTGATCTATCCCATGAGCCTTAACTGTGGTGTGTATGCTATTACTTTTTACATTCTCCTGAAATCTGCCCTGTCTTCGTGAGGCACTGTGACTGAAGATAGCAGCTTTTCCCACAACTGAGGCAGACTGTCTAAACCAGGAAGACCCGTCTGTGGGGTGAGACAGGGATGAGGAAGCATCCCTCTCTCTGTGGCCTCACTGGATGTCTGGAGCGATCCACTCATGGGCCCTCGGGGGGGTGATTTAGGATACCGGATGTGGATGTGGTTGAATGCAGCCTGGGGTCCCGCCACAAGTCCCCTTGGGGTCCAATAGTGGTGGTAGCTACCGGCTCGCTCTAAAGAAGACTTCTGGTAACCTGAGATTGGATCAGAAAACACACACACACACACACACACTCTTTAAATAGTTTGGGGTTGCAATCTTACTGTTAGGATTATGGGCTCTAAATGTGTATGAAAGTGTTTAGGTTAAGAATAAATCAAAGAAAAAATTTCAGCCACTTGCTGGATTGATGGAGTTCTGTGGAGATTTTGTGTTGGGCTACTCAAAGTTGAGAAGGGTCCTTTGAAAAGCTGAGATCACCTCAGTCTTAGGTCCTCTGCAGTGTTATGGCTGGACCTATGTGTTTTCACAAAGCAGTGTTTTTGTGTCATGGTCTCTCAGTATTTCATGAATAGAGGCTTACACCATAGCTCTGAAATCTGTGAGGGAATGATTGCACAAAACCACCTGTTACTTCTAGTGGAGAAAAACAAGGTAGGCAAATGCATTTCCCATTATTGCTTATTAAACTTTTGATGATGTCTATATTTAAAAAAATGCATTTGGTATTGTTGGATGACCTTGTTTCTTCAGCCGTGACAACAATCTAATGCGGCTGTGTGCGGTCTCGAAAAACGTATTCACGTTAACAACCGTGACACATTTTGGCTTTCGTATAGATGTTCTAAGCCAGTCATTCGCGTTGTTTCCAGAATGTTTCTCCTCTTGTGCATTTCAATGCCAGAATTGCCTAACAGCCTTCATAAAACAAGCGAGCGACGCTTTTTAGCTCGGCATCCAGTTTGTCTCCAAAAAAATTTAATTCTTTCTCTCCTTGCATCCGCTTGTTCCTCCTTTGCTTTGAGCACTGCTTAACCGGCTGGAAAGGGGGCATATGTAATTACCATAGTTACAGCTTCCCCCTCCTAGTCCCTGCGCCACGGAGGACTTGTTTACCACGTTTCTACTCTAGACTCAATAACATGTCAATCATAAGGAACCTCCCCCGTTGGTCTACAATTGGTCCTGCAGACATTCCTCTCAGTTTACCTCCTGGTTCCGCCCCTTTCGGTTCAGCAACGAGAGCTGGAGCAATCTTGCCGCGTGATTCAGCTATTGATGCGGTGCTAGTATCCTGCAAGCGTTTCGAGTGGTGTAAGGGAATACATTTGTAAATACATTTATGACATTGCGTGCAATTACAAATGCATATTCAGCTGCATGAGCTAAAGATGTGGAGTTAATCCAAAGGATTAAAAAAACCTGCTACAGTTCCACCTAAGAGCTATGACAAGGTTATATATTACTTAGCAAAAACAACTAAAAATCCCACGGGCATATCTAAAACACTAAACACTTTCATTATCTCTATCTGGGTTTTCTGCTAAAATAATCGCCTTCTGACCTTGCATTAGTTAAAACTAGCACGTTTTTGTCTTGTTTTCATAGACATCTGAGATCGCTTTGATGTACGTCACGTCCAATGGGAATATGCGTGGACAACAAAGAATCGTATATTTAGAGACATTCGTGATTTCTGTGTCGTTTGGCAGTGTATGGACTTGGCTGCTGTGTGATGTGTCTTGTGCATGTGGAGAAAACACACGTACGACACGTAGCCATGGGCGGGGTGAAATGTCCGTCCCTATGTAAACATTGTAGTAATGGGATTTGTATCCGTGCGGCTTTGAACAGCGAGGTAGTCTTTACTAGTAGCAATGGTAAAATAGAGGATTACTGCAGGAATGGAATAATTTAATGATTTACGCTTTTGCTTAATGGTACTTTGTAAAACGTGTCTTGCGCATCCTTGTCTGACAGGATGTTTGTTTTGCTACATTTCTACGCTTAATAAACATAATAATGACGGCGGTGGTAGGAGCTATGACGCCTGGCCGCACAATTAAGGGCATTGATGGCGTCATGTAATTCCAGATGTGGAGCTCGTGCTCGGCGCTGCTTCGTAAGGGTGAACCGCAGCGGGCTCTTACGGGCAAGCCTCGCGTGCTTGTTGGGCAAACGTGTCCCCTCCGCTCGTGTCGTCCGCATCCTCTCCGTTGCAGCAAGGTGATAGGTTTAGCCGTCTCTCTGTCGGTATGCGCTATAGTTATCCTGCACGGATCAGTATGTTTTATTGTCAGTGGGGCATAAACATTAAATGACTGTGTGTGTGTGTGTGTGTGTGTGTGTGTGTGTGGGGGGGGGGGGGGGGGGGGGATTGAGCTATTACGTGATGCACGACCTTTGCTGTACGTGATGAGAGCTACGTACGTTTCAGTTTGTATTCGGCGGTCACCCAGGACCACTTTGAACGACGCACATTGGTGGACTCGGCGTTTTCTTTAACTCTGTACCGGTTGTGTTGAAATGCTTCTTAATTCGCCGGCATTGCCGCCATGAAGTGCCAAAGCAAAATTATACCACCAGTTTACTCATTTGACAGAATACAAATTCTGTAAAAATACAAACGTTTCTTTGTCTCTTATTAGTCTGTAAATATACTGATGTAAGATTCCATAAAATTTCCTTAAAGGTTTTTTATAATGATGACTCTCAGCAAACACATTATACACAACCAAATCATTCCACTGTGAAACACGTGCACGAAGGAATGAATATAGTTCAGTCTATAAACAGCCTGTTATTTAAGATAAATGCTTTGTAGGCTCCATATTTCATCCAGTTGCAAAGCTGAATGCACCATTTTGTGACCAATCTCATTAAGTTCAATGACAAGAAAATTATAAAAATATATTGAATTTTAATATACTACCATTATTGTAATGTACACATCAGTTCATTAAAGGACTATGCATAAAAACAAACTCACATTCTGCTTTTGTAAAGACTCATCTAACCAGCCCCCTCTCCGTCACCCTCCATCCACCTCCATCTTTCTCCATCCACCTCCATCTTTCTCCATCCACCTCCATCCCTCTCCATCACCTTCCAACCCTCTCCATCACCCTCCATCCACCTCCATCCCTCTCCATCACCTTCCAACCCTCTCCATCTTTCTCCATCCACCTCCATCCCTCTCCATCACCCTCCATCTCTATCCCTTCAGTGTTCTCAACTTTGTTACTCTGACCATTGCAGTGAACAAGTGGATGAACATTCTGCTCCTTGTTTATACTCTTTCTTAGAACATTCTGGGCATTTTTTGTACAGTCCTTTGGTAAAATGGTGACCAGAAGCCTTGGAAACGACATCCAAGTGTGTCAGTGGGCTTTTGCCAGGCCACTAACACTATGTTTTTACAGTCCTCCTTATTTCCTGCACTGGTTCTGAGGGATATTACACTGAGGCGGCTGGGAAGGGCCTTCATGTCCATTGCTGTCCCACTGCCGGACCAAACATGTGTGTGGCTCTTCATGTGTCAACACGGGCAGTGAGCGTGTGTGTGTGTGTGTGTGTGTGTGTGTGTGTGTGTGGCTATTGCATGAATGTTTGTGTTTCCTCCACACTGCCAGTCAAATGGGGCAGTGAGAGATACTTTCTCTTCTGTGCTGAGAAATAAAGACAGGATCCATCTAATCAGGTCAGGCCCATGTTCCCAGCAGGCTGTGGGGCTCTTTACGAAGGGCCCTGCTGAGGCAAGACACTGACATCTTTCCTAAGCTGCGGGCTGGCCGAGCCAGCGAGGTTACTCTATAAATTATGTCTCCTTTCATCTCTCCCTCCTTGTGTTGTGTGACACTGTTCAGACGCCATCTGTGGCAAATCAGTGCAGTGTTTCTTCACGTACTCCTTATGCAGGCTAAGAAGAAATGGACATCTTACTTATATTTACCTATTTCAATGCGTTAAATTGATAAAACACATGAGTCGGAGCCAAAGCTGTCTGTTACATTGTCTCTGCAGTGAGATCCTCACATGCGTGGTGTCCAGAGGGCTTGTGTGTCCCTGCCACAGTCTTTCAGGCTGCTTTGGGCTTCTTTCTTAGGCAGGAAGTGGGCTCTGTGCATGCCCGGGTGAATGCCCGCCACGCTGGACACTGCTGCTTGTGGGGCCTGGCTGTAGAAGAGGTCACACGCCACCAAGCCGTCCAAAAACAAAGGCACACACGTCTTGTGTTTGGTCACAGTGGGAAATGAGGACGATTTGCAGTGCGCTCTCTCAAGGGCTCTCACCCTCCCTCACTCCCTCGCTTTCTCTTTCCCTCCCTCACTCCCTCGCTTTCTCCCTCCCTCACTCCCTCGCTTTCTCTCTCCCTCCCTCACTCCCTCGCTTTCTCTCTCCCTCCCTCACTCCCTCGCTTTCTCTCTCCCTCCCTCACTCCCTCGCTTTCTCTCTCCCTCCCTCACTCCCTCGCTTTCTCTTTCCCTCCCTCACTCCCTCGCTTTCTCTCTCCCTCCCTCACTCCCTCGCTTTCTCTCTCCCTCCCTCACTCCTTCGCTTTCTCTTTCCCTCCCTCACTCCCTGCTTCTCTCTGTCCTTATTTGTTTATATCTTCCTTCTTCTCTTCATAAGTGGAAGGTATGCATGTTTGAGAGAACACCCCCCCCCCCCCCCCCCCCCCCAATTCCATAGAAATGGCATGAAACCTTGTTTGCTTGTTGGGATGAGAGGCACTTCTAGCTTGCCTGCGCTGCCCCCTTTTGGAGGTATTCTATGCCGACAGACAGCTTCCCTTGCCCGTAGCGTCCCCTCCCCCCTCTCCGCAGCAGCAGTGCCGACTGTCCGCATGCACCAGCAGGAAGCCTTTACCTACAGCTTGGCTTCTGGAGGGTTCAAAGGCAGTTCCCTTTCTGGGTGGGAGCGAGATATTCCAGGCGAAAGAAGCAAACGCTCGACTGCAGTTGGAATTAGAGCTGGAAAGGGTGCAGCTATTAATAGCCCATAAAAGGGCCATATGGCTATTTAAGGCAAAGCAGCTCTCATTCCCCGGCCCTCACGTTGGTGGTTATGTATGTGCGGCTCCGTCTTCACGGTCACGGCTGCTTATCCATTCCCATTCAGAACGCATGCAGGTGTTTTTCGAAAAGTGACTCATGCCTTTCTGCGCAGTCACAGAGCCTGTGACTGGCTTGCTCTTCGTTTGCATTCTGGGGAATGGTAGGCAAGAGACAGGGTGGTGTCAGCCCTCGTCAGCAGGGCCCGTGGAGGGGTGGTGTTAGCTGTGCAGTACACTTGTTTTATTGTCGAGTTTCTCACGCTCGTGAAGGAAGCTGATCTGTGTTGGCCGCGAGCAAGCCGGAGCTCCATGTTGGAAGCCAGATCATGTGTGTTTTTGGTTTCATCACAGTCCCCCAAACCCATCTACAACAACACGGGACTGTTGTTCAAAAGATTTTTTACAGATTCTTAACTGCTAGTAGGAAATGATGATCTTGCAGTGGTCAAAGACAAAGACCAATTTGGCTTAAATCAAGCTGTTGCAAAAATGGGCCTTTGTTTGATATGAATATGTATTTGAACTAGTAATTTGATATGAAACATGTGGAATCTTTTGTGGACTACTGAACTTTCTCTATACTTAAAACAAAAGGGTTCTTAAAAGTGTTTTCCCCCTATCCTGTGGATGTGATCATTTAAATACAAAGGGTTTTTACTGTTGAATATATGTGAAGGGTTCATTGAAGTGTCTTTGGCACAGACATTGAGGTCCACATTAGTAGTCCAGTGGTTCTGCTCCTGACACCTCAGCGTAACACCAGGTTCTAATATTCACCATTCTCTGATATAGAGAATATCACATCAAACATCACCCTTTGAGATTAGGGGGTAAGAGCTCTTTAGGACATCAATAAAAAGCTTCTGTGTATTAGCTAGAATATATTACAGACTTTACTGCTAAAAAGTATCATAGACCTAAAGTCCTTTTTGATTTTTATTAAATCCACTGATCCCAATATCTCCACAGATACCTGTGAAATATTCAAGAATTTATTTTTAGCTAAGAGAGAACACAGACTTCACCTGAGAGAATAGATCTCAGACTTTACCTTCTTATGTTGATGTTAATCACCATCCTTTGCCCAAGACGGTTTTAACCAGTTCAAGCTTGTTTGGGTTGGCTGGTATAACCGCCAGTATCACACTTCCGCTCTTTAGCCTAAGACATACTGATTTACAATCTCATGCAAACACTAAGGTTAGGGATTTTAATCCATCTGGATAGCCTAGAATAGCCTGAACTAAAGTTCATGATGTTAGTGGGGATTACGTATGCTACTGGTAGGAGTTCATAATACACAGAGTCCTGTACATGAAGTCCAAGTTGCTGGTGGTCATTTGGGTGGAGCTCCTGGGTCGCGGTGGGCCTAGTGGCCCAATTGGACCCGATTGCCAGATTTGCCTGATTGACTCAGCTCCTGAGCCATAGGAGCCAACTACACTGTGGCTGTTGCCATTTCCACCTCTGGCTACCCCTCTACCCCTCTATCCCTATATCCCTCTACCCCTCTATCCTATATCCCTCTACCCCTCTATCCTTATATCCCTCTACCCCTCTATCCTATTTCCCTATATCCCTGTTTCCCTCTGCCCACTCCTCTCTCCCAGATCCTCTTAATAGGCCCTAACTGAAATAATATTTATCTGTAGCAAGTCCAGAGCTGCAGTTTACTAACTAGGCTGGGTCGCAGCAGGGCAGTGCTGGGATGGGCTCCCGATCCCTGCCACTCACACCCCTCTCCCTCTATCAGCCATTTACAGGCTGCTGATCTGACCCAGTGTTTGACCTCTGACCTCCACTCAGGAAATAAATATGAGTGTCCTGAGTGCACTGAGCCTAACTGGTGTGCACCCACCACTCCACTGCAGTGTGTGGTGTGGGATATAACTCTAATAACAGGGTGTTTTATTGAACTGTTTTAGCTCTCAGGGAACTAAACATCCTAAACATTTGTCTGACAGGAATAGTGAACCCAGTATGTTGCATTTAAATGTTTGATGTCTTTTACTTAGCTGTGTAATGTCTGTGATTATGATACTCTCTTCCCTTCCGTCGCCGCTAACCTGATCTTTTCTTGTTTTCTCCGTGTGTGTGTGTGTGTGTGTATCCATGCGTGTGTATCTGTGTGTTTGCCCTCCAGTGTGCCAAGCAAAATGTGAAAGTCGGGCGTGCACGGACTCGGGCGAGTGCTGTCACAGCGAGTGCCTGGGGAGCTGCACGGAAGCGGGCAGTGATAGGGCGTGTGCTGCCTGCCAGCACTACTACCACGAGGGCCGCTGCGTTCCAGACTGCCCGCCAGGCACCTACCGCTTTGAGGGCTGGCGCTGTATCACCATGGATACCTGCGCCCGGGTACACCTGCCCAGTGAGGTGGACTTTGTCATCCATGACGGCGAATGCATGCCCGAGTGCCCACCCGGTTTCACCCGGAACGAGAGTGAGAGGTGCGGTCCTCCTTTGACGTTTACACCCACATATACGCCTACTCTCGTCCTGGGGCTCTGGGAGTAGCCAGAACTTCCATTGGTTCCCTGTCTTCTGCTTTGCCAGAGTGCCTAGAGTAATAACTAATCAAGTTTCATATGTAAGCATAAATAAGTTTGTGAAAACTGATCTTTGGTTGTAGAGCTATTTGAATCCCCACTTAGTATCTTATTTAGAAGTAAATAATGGTGGATGCATCTCTAGTGCCTGCATTAGGCATCGAGGTGATTGATGCTTCAGTGTAAGCTGGCTCGCTAAACTGTGGTAAATAATTCAGCTGACTTCCACATGCTCTGTTCCCATGTCAAACTCTTCAGGCTTTTCGCCATGACATGGAATCCCTCGATGTGAAAGGTTTTGTTTTGACATTAATGGCTCCAGGCTGCAGATGTGCGAAAAAAAAGTATTAAACTTGGTTGGATGTGTTGTTCACTGAGCAAACCACAATGAGCATTTATTGGTAACCTTGTAATGTGCTTTTCCTGGTAGTCATAAGGCCTAAGTGTAACATTTATAACCAGGGTGAAGAACCTTCAGTTCCTGAGCTGTGGCCTCTGCTCTCTTCTGAACTAGAGGAAGAAAAGTTGATTGTTAGCAGTGTACCTTCACTGGACTGTTTCACTCTTCAGTGAGGCTTTTTAAAACTGCCTCATTCTTCTTTGAGCCCTTTTAATGCTAAGTTCAGACAAGGTCTTGGCCCACGAACACTGTGCCCCTGTTTTTTAACATTAAATGAGCTAAGTAAGACTCGATTGCATTATAATCCTGTTATGGGTTGTGCTTTACTTAGCCGTTTAAGGCCTGTTCTTGATGGTTTCTATTACACTCTTTCTCCACTCTTTCTCTCTTTCTTTCTCTCACTCATTCTGATCCCCTCCCCCTCTCCTACTCCATCTCTATATCACTCTTCCCATCCTGCAGTATGTTTTGCAGTGCATGCGACGGCCTGTGTGATAAGGTCTGTGAGACTAAAACCATTGACTCGGTGGATGCTGCCCAATCTCTGCAGGGCTGCACCGTCATCAGGGGAAACCTGCACATCAACATCCGCCGGGGCAGTAAGTACCCCCCCACACCCCCACCCCACCCCACCCTCGTCCTGACCACACCCCACCTTCATCACTCTCACCCAGGGACATCTCGGAGTCACGCCTTGTGCAAAGCCACCCATGGAGGCAGACATGTTCCAGGCACTGGTAGCTTAGCTGAGCTGATCTAAAAGACCAAAGATCCAGTTTCTAGGATCAGTTATCACATCATCTTATCGTACGATTTAGCAGACCTCACCCTGTGTGAAAAACAGAGCCTGAGTGTTTCAGATGGATATATTACTTCATAGAGTAGAACTTGAGAGGTTCAAATGCAGTAGTGGTTCTTATGGGTTCATTCGTATGTTTCTCCTGACTGCTGTTGTGTCACCTCTCTCTGTCTCTCTCTCTCCCTCTCTCTCTCTCTCTCTCTCTCTCCCTTTATTTCTCTCCTGTTTCTTCTCTACCAAGATAACATTGCATCAGAGCTGGAAAGTTTCATGGGGCTGATCCAGGTGGTGACGGGCTATGTGAGGATCAAACATTCCCACACTTTGAGGTCTCTGTCTTTCCTGAAGAGTCTGCGTTACATCAACGGAGAAGAGCTCTTGGATGGGTGAGACTGGACAACGCCTCCCACACCCGTGTTTCGCTCTCTGTGTGGCTACAGCATAGTGGCATAGTCATGTGACCCAAGAATGGCTTCTTTCTTGCCAGTAATACGCACCTGCTTGGATGGGATATAGTGGATGGTTGCCCATGTGTTTATTTAAATGAAAGATTTTACGTGTGCCACCTACCATGCACACACACACACACACACACCCACAGCCAGTTGGTGCTCATATGGGAACAGGCCTGACCTTCAGGTCGTTTGGCCAGTATGTAGCCTGTCCTTTCTACTTCTGATGTTAGAAAAAAAGTTACATTGCTTGCAGGTTCCCAACTTTTGAAAAGCATTACTAAAAGTCTTTGCAGGTTTCCATAGGAACATATGAAAGTGAGGGAATGTTCATCATGCTGGAATGTACCACTGTGAGGATCCCAACAAAACCAGCACAGCCGATGCTCTTTGTACGCAAACACATTTGCTTAAAGTTTTAAATGCAGATACTCTGTACATTTATTTACAATAAAGTAAGATCAACTGAAACATTTAGGAGGGGACGTTGGCCTCCTGCATGGTGTCAGTTCCATCTGATGTCATCTGTATGGGGGGGTTTTGGAGGAGGAGGTGGAGGGTTCGTGGGAAAGCGTGGCAGACCCCGCTCGCCTGCCCCCTCCTCCCTGCTCCCTGCCCCCTCCCCCCCCGCTCGCCTGCCCCCTCCTCCCTCCTCCCTGCCCCCTCCTCCTTCCTCCCTGCTCCCTGCCCCCTCCTCCCCGCACGCCTGCCCCCCTCCTCCCTCCTCCCTGCTCCCTGCCCCCTCCTCCCTCCTCTGTGCTCCCCTTCGTCCTCTCAGGTTTCCTGCAGTAGAGGGCCTGTGTGAGCCAGCTGCATTCTCCACGTTCCTTAGCTGCTCTGTTGAACTGTTCATGTTCAAACTGTAGAGTGATTCCAGAGTTTCTCTGTTCTCACCTCTGTGTGTCTGTGGGTGGGTGGTTGTGGGTGTGCGCATGTTCATGCCTGTGTGTGTGTGGGTGTGTGTGTGTGTGTGTGTGAGGGAGAAAGAGAGAGAGAGAAAGGGAAGCAGAACATGATGAAACACAATATGCACACACACATGCCACAGTGTAAGTTTATTTGTCTTATGCCAAAGCTGAATTGTTGCAACAACCTCGTTTTCTTTAGTTTTCTGCTTTGAGGTTAAAGTGCAGATAGGTGCTGTGCGTCTAATCCTCTGACCTCACTGACCCTGCCCCCCACAGCATGTACGCCTTCTCCGCCTTGGACAACCAGCACCTGCAGTACCTGTGGGACTGGCCGAAGCACAACCTGACCATACGCAGCGGAAAGCTGTTCTTCCGCTCCAACCCCAAGCTCTGCGTGTCCGAGATCCGAAAGATGTGGGAGAACACGGGCATCGCATTCAAGATGGAGGGAGATGACATCCGTAATAACGGCGAGAGGGCCAGCTGTGCGTTGAAGTCCTGCTTTGTCTGAGTGGCTTTCTTATCCATTCTTCTAGTCGCCTGTTTTCTAGTGTATTTGTGTTCTGTTTTTTCCCCATATTTTTGATTATCACCTCAGATATAGAATTATGAAAGATATATTCTACTTTACCATCTGTAATGTATCTCTGCATTCAGTTCAACAAGATGGTGGTTCCATTATTTTTGTTGAAACAGTGAACATCACTAACTGAATCCCTCTCATACCTTTTGCACAAGGTGAGAGTCACATCCTGAAGTTCAAGTCCAACCACACACAGAGCAATCGTATAAAGCTCACGTGGGAACGCTACCGACCACCTGACTACCGAGACCTGATCAGTTTCATAGTCTACTACAAGGAGGCGTAAGTGTTGGTATGGGGTGCTGGACTGAGAGATGGGCCCGGACCTAAACAGAATCCAGCACATGCTAAAATCTTTTCCTATTAAGGACATTTTCTTTTACTACATAAATATTATCCATTGCATTTTGAGGTGAAAATAAAGCTAATTAAATGGATGAATGAATACATAAAGAAATTCTACAGAAACCTAAACAGCCAGCAAAACAATAATTTTCTAAAATAAATTAGAACATGCAGGAAAAACATGAAGCAAAGTTTCCAACTGAAGAGTTGAAAACAAAACCGAGCATGAACGTTGAATGAAAGAAATACAACATAGCATTATTATTAATTTCGGACAGTCACACAAACAGAAAGGGGTTTTAGAGGAACAAACATACATAAAAATACCCCCAGGTGGTATAGTGGGGGGGGGGGGGGGGGGGGGGGGGATAAGGGAAAGGTTCGTACAGTGCCACTGCTGTATGATAGAGACTACTGTTATAGCTTATAGTGCTATAAAAATAAGGCTTGTAAAACATAACAAGATGTATTAAATGGCATCAAAGATGGTAAGAAGGTGCCGTGGTTATAGGGTCTCATAGCTCAAGACCCCTCATGGTCTGTTTTGCTGCCGCAGGCCGTTCCAGAACATCACAGAGTTCGATGGTCAGGACGGCTGCGGGTCCAGCAGCTGGACCATGGTGGACGTGGACCTCCCTCAGGACAAGTCACTGGATCCAGGTGTGCTGCTCTACCCGCTGAAGCCCTGGACGCAGTACGCCATCTTTGTGAAGGCCATCACGCTGGTGGTGGAAGACAAACATATCCTGGGAGCCAAGAGTAAAGTCGTCTACATCCGCACCAAAGCTTCAGGTAGACTCTCACCTGGCACACCTGAACACCAAAGCTTCAGGTAGACTCTCACCTGGCACACATGAACACCAAAGCTTCAGGTAGACTCTCACCTGGCACACATGAACACCAAAGCTTCAGGTAGACTCACCTGGGACACATAAACACCAAAGCTTCAGGTAGACTCACCTGGGACACATGAACACCAAAGCTTCAGGTAGACTCTCACCTGGCACACCTGAACACCAAAGCTTCAGGTAGACTCACCTGGGACACATGAACACCAAAGCTTCAGGTAGACTCTCACCTGGCACTCATGAACACCAAAGCTTCAGGTAGACTCTCACCTGGCACTCATGAACACCAAAGCTTCAGGTAGACTCACCTGGGACACATGAACACCAAAGCTTCAGGTAGACTCACCTGGGACACATGAACACCAAAGCTTCAGGTAGACTCTCACCTGGCACACCTGAACACCAAAGCTTCAGGTAGACTCTCACCTGGCACACCTGAACACCAAAGCTTCAGGTAGACTCTCACCTGGCACACCTGAACACCAAAGCTTCAGGTAGACTCTCACCTGGCACACCTGAACACCAAAGCTTCAGGTAGACTCTCACCTGGCACACCTGAACACCAAAGCTTCAGGTAGACTCTCACCTGGCACTCATGAACACCAAAGCTTCAGGTAGACTCTCACCTGGCACTCATGAACACCAAAGCTTCAGGTACACTCTCACCTGGCACACCTGAACACCAAAGCTTCAGGTAGACTCTCACCTGGCACACCTGAACACCAGAGCTTCAGGTAGACTCTCACCTGGCACACATGAACACCAAAGCTTCAGGTAGACTCTCACCTGGCACACCTGAACACCAAAGCTTCGGGTAGACTTTCACCTGGCCCTCATGAACAGCAATACCTGTTGTGGAAGCAATATGGAGGGGTTTACATTTTTATGTAATTGAATATGCATGAATATATCAATTTCTAAAATTACTTCGAGAGAAGTTGTTTTTCAGGTGTTGGTCATGGTAAACAGGGAAAGCAGATGTTTTCTGAAATGATTTACTCAGATTTTTTTTTCTGTCAAATGAAGAAATATGATAATTTAAAAAAGGTTCATGTGTACTTAATTAGTCAACCAGGGAAGTTCCACAAATATCCAACTCTCTGTCTTTCTATGTTTCTCTCTTTGTCTGTTTTTCTCTCTCTTGTTTCTTGAAAACACATCCGATAGCATTTCTTAAAAGTATTTGAACATCTGTTAAATGTGTTCATACTGGGCAAGTCCCTGGATCCAAGTAACTGGATAAGACAGTAGTGATTTATGTCTATGGCTATGGGACATAAATATGGTCTGTTAACTATAACATTAAATATAGTAATCATATATAAACGTGTCATACAGACTAACTGCTGTTCTGTCTCCTTAATTGTACATAATGCATGGTTAGTTACAAAAGAAATAACTGAAAATGCCTCAATCATCTGAACATTTACAGTAGCTGAAAATACACAAGTGAAATACAGTATTATGGTGATGAAATCTGGCTCCCATTAGGACCCTGGAGCTGCAGGAAACCTTGGTTTTAGTCCTTCTTTGCTATGCGACTTTCCTTAGTTCCTTTCTGTCCAGCTGACCAGTGTGCTCACTCCACAGAGCCCTCGATGCCCCGGGATGCCCGGGCGTATGCCAACTCCTCCTCCTCCCTGGTGGTGAAGTGGTCTCCACCCGTCTCCCCAAATGGGAACTCCACCTTCTACCTGCTACGCTGGCAGCAGCAGCATGAGGACCGTGAACTCTACCTGCATAATTACTGCTCCAAAGGTGAGGTGACTGTCCCCTCCACCTGTAGACCTGTCCCCTCCACCTGTAGACCTGTCCCCTTCACCTGTAGACCTGTCCCCTCCACCTGTAGACCTGTCCCCTCCACCTGTAGACCTGTCCCCTTCACCTGTAGACCTGTCCCCTCCACCTGTAGACCTATCCCCTCCACCTGTAGACCTGTCCCCTCCACCTGTAGACCTGTCCCCTCCATCTGTAGACCTGTCCCCTCCACCTGTAGACCTGTCCCCTCCACCTGTAGACCTGTCCCCTTCACCTGTAGACCTGTCCCCTCCACCTGTAGACCTGTCCCCTCCACCTGTAGACCTGTCCCCTTCACCTGTAGACCTGTCCCCTTCACCTGTAGACCTGTCCCCTCCATCTGTAGACCTGTCCCCTCCACCTGTAGACCTGTCCCCTTCCTTCCTCTCTATGCACTTTGAATTGTCACAGTGTATAAGAAGTGCTAGATTCAGAAGCATGCCTTTCCCTTCAAGATTCAAGAGATTTATTGTCATGTGCCCAGCAGAAACAGGCAGTTACACTGTGCAATGAAATTCTTACTTTGGTGTTCCTCCATTCACCATTAAAAATTAAAATATTTAACAATACAATAGTAAGAAATAATACAAAAGTAAATAAGTAAATAAATACAAAAAATAAAGTGAATTTGAATATTTCGCAGGATGGCGAAATATTTAAAGTGTTTTGTGCAAAGTGTGTGCGAATTCTGTGCAAAAAGACTGTAGACATGAAAACATTGGAAGTTACTGACATGTAAAATATTTGAGATGTATGTGTAAACATTTAACATTAAGGGCATTTAAATGTGGTAAGGTGCAGAAACATGTAGAGCATTGAGGGGGGCTTGAGAGGCGTTAACGAGCCTGATTGCCTGTTCGTAAACCTTGGCCAAGGTTTCAACGTTTTCCTCTTTTTCTCCACTTCTTTTATTCATTTCTTATTTCTGTATCACCCCTCTGTGCCAAGAATTCCAGTTTTACAACTTTATTTAATTGCAGTTCATATTCCTAACAGTACATATTCGGTTTTATACACCTTCCATGGTATCTAGACATATTTATGCTTTGAGAAAACTTCTGATCAGCAAGTACTGTCTTGGGACTTTTGCAAGCAGCTCCAACACTGCATGAGCACCCAGTAAACCCAGTAAACCCAAACAGCACAGTCAGCCCAGTGTTTTGGACCCACCACATGGTCTGTATATTTGCTCTGACCCACATCCTCCCTCACCAGAACCAAAGCTTTAGGCTCACAGAATACCTGCTTCAGGTGTACTGAGAGCAAGACCGCGGCAAACTCCCTACACTTTGATAGCGCTCCTAGCATTCCTGCTGGCACCAATGTGTACTGCGTACTCTGCCCGAGCACAGAACTGAACATCCCGATCCGGATCTCGGCCACGTCGCTGATGGACGGGGAGGAGGACACTAAGCCCACTAAGTCAGACGCGGGAGGCGCAGAGAAGGGCCCGTGCTGTCCATGCCCTAAAACCAAAGAGGACCTGAAGGCCGAGGCTGAGGAGCGTGCACTCAGCAAGGTGTTCGAGAACTTCCTGCACAACGCCGTCTTCACACCCAGGTACGGCGAACACAATTGGATCAGCCCGCAACACAGGCCATTCATAAACTGGTATTGGTGCGATTGAGTTCCTGAAAGGAGATTGGGTATGGAGACAGAGAGGTTTGCTGCTGTCTGGGGAGAGCGGGCTGCGATTTGGGATATCCGGGCCAAGAGGGATACGGGGACAGAGTGGCGTGTGAGGGGGGCAGACAGCAAGGGGCGCGCCAAGCCGGACTTCCGCTGTCAGGCCCTGGCGGACATCTGCAGCTCATTATCCCTTTACCTTCTCTGTGCCGGATGTGTCAGCAGCCCCCCTCCCCTCCACACACACACACACACACACACACACACCATGCACGCCTGCCCAGCCAAAAGGCTTAAGTTGGTACATCTGTTCTCAAAGTAAAGCTAGCTTTGCATCCATGTGCATGTGAATTTGAAGCAAAGTTTTGCCTGAGTGTATTAATGCCCCCAAAATGATGGTGCCAGACATCTTCTCCCACTTAAAGCATTTCCCAAACCTTTGTAATTGGAACTATTTTTTTTAACAAGGTAGTTTTTGGGGGTTATCCAGGGACAGCAATACACAAGTGAACCCGTTCCTTCAAATCTGGATTAAATGCAAAACAGCCCTTTCAGAAGGCTGCCTGCCGGCTGCAGAAATGCATGTCAGGCCTCTTGTTTCATCTCTTTGGCATGCGGCAAAGTTTCTCTTTCTCCTGATCCTAATCATCTGCCATACAGCCAACATTACAACGCAATATCTATCTACTGACCTAAGCTTCAGGCCCATTCAGTCTGTTTGATCAGTAATGTCTGCTTTTGAGACAGTCTTGTGTTTCTTGGTGCCTCTATTTGTGAGTGTATACGTGTGTGTGTTTGTGTGTGTGTGTTGTTCAGAGTGTGCTGGAGACTCTGTTCCCACCAAGAGAACCTCTGATATTAGCATTCAGCACACCAGGAAAAGGCAGAGTCTGGAAAAGGATGTTAAGGATGTGAAGTGAGGTGGGGAGAGGTGGGGAGAGGTGGGGAGAGGGTGGATGAATGAGGAGACGTCTGCCCCCCGTTTCCCTTGCCTCACACACTCTCTTTTGTTCTGCGTGTGTTTAGTTTGGAGTGACTAGCTGCCAGGAAATGCACAGCACAATCATTAGGAATTTTAATGAATTTCGAAGATCCTCCCCGAGCCAGACAGTGGACGCAGGTTTGGGAGGGACAGAGAGAGCAGGGAGAGAGTGAGAGAGAAGGACAGAGAGAAAGAGAGAAGGAGGGGTGTGTGTGTGTGTGCGCGCATTCTCTTCCCTTCCTCACAGCTGTTGATTGGCTGGCAGAGCTGGGTTTAGCTGGTCAGGAGAGTCCGTAGTCACCATTTGTCATTCTTGGACCTTGAATGCATAGTGTCTTAACTCACTCTCCCACCGGGTCGGCAGTGAAGGGAGGGGCTTTGGTGTATTAGATCAGGCCTCCCACAACCCCCCATGGCCAGGTCCCAGTCTGTCTCCTCTGCCACCTCAGCCCAGGAGGCCGAGTTCACGGGCAAAGCCAGAGGTCTGCAGGTGTGAGACGGGCCCTCACAACAGGGTGTGTGTACGCGTGACTTGCTCTCTTTCTCCCAGCAGACTTTGTTTTCAGACATCTTGTCCTATCAGGATACCGTGCCAAAAGTTCTTGGCTTAATCAGCACGCATGTTTGTGTATGTATGGTGACAGGAGGCAGAGAACGAGCTCGCGGGGCGCAGCAATGGGGCCATGGGAGAGTCGGAAGGGACAGAAGGTGATGTGAGGGTCACGCGCCGTTTTTGGCACTGTTCAGGATACAGTCCCTGCCATGCGCCTGAGCTAGATATGCATGATGTGCAAAAAATGACATGCAGAAATGTGCAGTGTGTCATCCAGACTCACTCCTGGTCCTGCATGCGTAAGAGGTTGACCCCTCTGAACAGATCTCTGTCTCTCCTCTGATGAACTCTGAATACTTTCGTTCAAATTTTTACATTTTGAATTATACTGCAAACATGTGCCTAAACCCACATTCCTTTTAAACCACATTTCTTGATTTAAGTAGAAAACCTGATCATTTAACAAAGTTCCACACCTGTTTTTACATGTAAAAGCATTTTGAAAAATGCGCCTTGTGTCACAGATCAAACACAGAAGAACATTTGTCCCTGTCACTACTGTAACTCTCTTCTATACGTATCTTTCTTTTATGTATAAACCAGTCACCCCCACTCCATCATCTTGTCCTGTCACCACTCGGTCCAGTTGCCCGTCTCAGGGTCTGATTATTGAATCTTTGCAGAGACCCCGAGTGAGCGCTACATGTCGCCTATAGAGGGCGCTAGTTAAGAGCACGGCCGCTGTGTTCCGCCTGCATCTGGTGGCTCGGTCAGCGTCTGGTAACCCGCAGTTATCGCTCTCGCATGCATGAGGTTGGGCTGCCAGGCGACCTATAACCAGCGCCTCAAGCATCATCATCATCATCCTCCTCCTCCTCTTCACCAGAAGCCGTGCACATACACACACCTCACTGTGCAGAGAACGTGTAGAGGTGATTGTTTCATGAGGCTTCATTTTTGACGTTTGCTTGTTTTTTTTCCAAATGCATCTTTCCATGTTACTGTAGCAGCCCTGAAGAAAGCTTTGTTTGTGTTTTATGGAGGGAGAGGTCCTCACTGTCCTCACTGGACATTGTATTGTAGGTATAGACTAAAATAATTTAACATGATACCTATCAAAGGTTTCACAATCTATCATTAGTCTTATGATAAATAAAGTGAAGTATGCTTAATTTTATGAATTTATTTTACAAATTATTATATATATATAGCAGGGCGTAAATTAATTCCATCCTAGCAGAGGCTTGGGTTGAGTTCAGAATGTTAACAGCTTCAGAATGTCAGCTGTTTCATTATCAAAGCATTACACAGTGTCACTAGGCAACCACCCAGCCGGTCTCACTGGAGCCATTGGCTTAACTATTCCCATCATATGTGCGGTGAATAATAGGGTTTAGCCGTCCCATGGAATGTGAATGCCATAGGTCACGGTATGAGAGGCAGGGGTGTGTTTGGAGCAGGAACTCCTCTGGGTGAGATCTGGCCCTGTGGGACTAAGTGTTGGAAGCTGTGCTTGTTGTACAGTAAACAGCTTGTGTGCTTCAGAAGGGCTTGATAGGGGTGCGCTGCCATACATCAGCTAGCTATCCTCTGCTGTCCTCTTCTTCCTCTCTTTCACTGGTTGCTTTTTTTATTTAGTTTTCCCCCAGTTAGATCTCTTTACTTTCCTTCTTCCTCTTTCACTCCTCTCCTCCCCTCTCCTCTTCTCTTCCTTCATTTACTCTCCCTCTTTGTTCTGTCCATCAGGCCTCCCGACAGACGTCGACGGGACTTGTTTGGCGTGGCTAACGGGACACTGGCGCACGGCTCAGGCCGAAACGTCACCGGGCCAGAGGGCAACACGACGAACCTGGAGCTCTTGGAGCAGGTGTACCTGTTCTCAGAGGCTACGGTTCAGTCGGAGTCCATGGAGATCTTCGACCTGAGGCCGTTCACCGTCTACCGCATCGACATCCA
The DNA here is from genome assembly GCF_052324685.1 of Brachyhypopomus gauderio. Lineage (NCBI taxonomy): Eukaryota > Metazoa > Chordata > Actinopteri > Gymnotiformes > Hypopomidae > Brachyhypopomus > Brachyhypopomus gauderio. The sequence continues at coordinate 24,055,703 of NC_135212.1, forward strand.
CGCCTGCAACCACGAGGTGCGGCGATGCAGTGCTGCCGCCTTCGTCTTCTCCAGGACCAAACCCACCGGTGAGTAACACGCCGTCCTCAGAGTAGCGCAGCTAGAAACGCGTCTCACGCCGAGGCCGCACACGCCCAGCCGGCTGTTGTCATGGCTGTCATGGTCCTTAATGGTGGAGAGAGCTTCCACCAAGCAGTGACGTGTCTCCGTTCAGAAAAAGCGGACGACATCCCTGGCCTGGTGACCCACGAGAAGGAGGAGTGGGCGGATGGGACGGTGTTGCTGCAGTGGCCCGAGCCGCCCCACCCCAGCGGACTCATCCTCATGTATGAGATCAAGTTCCGCCTGGGCGCAGAGGTCAGCGCACACACAGCACACCCAGACCCCTGCGTGGAGGGACAACCAACAGACCTTGTGTCTGACCTTGTGTGTGTGTGTGTGTGTTTAGCCTGAGAAGCACGAGTGTGTATCGCGCCAGCAATACGAGAAGCTGAGAGGGACACGTCTGACCAACTTGGGCTTCGGGAACTACTCGGCCCGAGTCAGGGCCACATCGTTGGCGGGAAACGGCTCGTGGACCGAGCCTGTGTCCTTCTATGTTCCTCCTCCCCACCGTAAGGAACCCATGCAGTGTTGACACTACAAAACTTTGTTCTACGCTGAAACAGGGCGTGGAGGAATGGTTCATGTCTCCTCACGTGCAGCTGTGTGGTTATGCATGTGTTTCTTTGACCTCCAACAGAATCATATGGGAACATCGTCTACCTGGCTGTCATCATCCCCATCATAGCGCTCATCCTGCTCGTCTGCCTCATCGCTGGTGGAATCTTCTTCAAGAAAAAAAGGTGAGGCCAAGTTTTTATTTCTCTCAATTGTGACATGTTGTGATGTGCAGTGTTGCCATGGAGATGACGCAGTGCTGACATTCAGTCCATCACTGCTTCCTTAGGAACAGCGATAGACTCGGCAACGGGGTCCTGTACGCCTCGGTGAACCCCGAGTACTTCAGCGCCGCGGAGAGTGAGTACTGCTTTAACCCGATCCAGATTGTCCACAGCCCCTATGTGCTGTGTGCAAATGGAACTTAATTGATAGGCAGAGGACCACCTCTTTGTAGAGAAACATCCCTCATTGGTTGATACAACCAGACCATGGTGAATATTTTTAGTTGCTGATTAAGAAACCCAGACCAGAAAGATCAGATCAGTCTCAGAGGCCCTTTGTTAGTGATCTGTTTGAATGATAACCATTAGGATGTGAAAACAGCTCAGGATAAATGTATAAAAATAAATAAATAAATAACGTCTGCTTTCGTTTTTGCATGATGCCATATTAGCATTTAGCGTTGTTGGCGTATGGCGTATGGGTGTTGTAAGTAACCTGTGCTTGTGCGTATCTAGTGTATGTGCAGGACGAGTGGGAGGTGGCCCGGGAGAAGATCACTCTATCTCGAGAACTGGGCCAGGGTTCCTTTGGCATGGTGTACGAGGGCATGGGCAAGGGCGTCGTCAAGGACGAGGCTGAGACGCGGGTAGCCATCAAGACGGTGAACGAGTCAGCTAGCATGCGTGAACGCATCGAGTTCCTCAACGAAGCGTCCGTCATGAAGGAGTTCAACTGTCATCACGTGGTATGTTTCGGGGCACAGCTCCTCGCCCGGCTCTGAGCGAGCAAACGCGGTCGCTTCTTTTGCAGATATAATAGGATAATAGCACTCTTTAATAGTGCTCTTTAATAACACTCTTTAATAGTGCTCTTTAATAACACTCTTTAATAGTGCTCTTTAATAGCACTCTTTAATAGTACTCTTTAATAACACTCTTTAATAGTGCTCTTTAATAACACTCTTTAATAGTGCTCTTTAATAGCACTCTTTAAACTGCTGATCACTGTACATTATGTGAGTAACTTGGGGACAGATGTTCTCCATGAACTTAAAGATGTCTGCATGTCCTCAAAGACAAGAGATGTATTCTGGTGCACATTTAGAAGCAGAATATAGCTTGCTTTTTAATGTTGAAAAAAAAAAGCATCTTGCACATTGTGTGTTCACCCTGTTCTCTGATTGGTGAAGGTTCGGCTGCTGGGCGTGGTTTCGCAAGGCCAGCCCACTCTGGTGATCATGGAGCTAATGACACGAGGAGACCTGAAGAGCCATCTGCGCTCTCTCCGTTCCAAACAGGTACTGACAGCCACAAATCAACAGTCATTGACTGAATTGACCCTAATGAAGGTTTCTTTCAACACTCGCTGTGCTGCTCCAATGGTGATTTGATAAGATTGGGTTGTTAGACAAGCTTTGTCCCTCTGTGAATATCTTTCACTATCATCATTTCACTGAATACTCTGCACTGCACTACTATACTTTTACTTTTGCTATTTAATAGCATGAGCTAGTGTACTTGTTGTTAGCAGTTCCATCTAATTCATAGAATTCACTAACTCCCTGTATACCATGGTGAGACTGTTCAGACTGTTCGAAACAGAATTAACCTAAATGTATTAGTGTCACCAACAGATAAATTGCAAATCAATCTCTTTCTCTCTCTCTTTCCCTCTTTCTCTATCTCTTGTTCCAACTCTCACACTTTTATGGCACAAGCTTTATTGTGTTTTCCCGGTTTACTCTGTGTTTCAGCTCAGCAGCAAAAGCACCCTGGGTAACAGAGCAGTTCAGGAGGGGTGGGATAGTAAATGTCTTAACATGGCCCCTGCGTTCCTTTCCCCTGCAGCAGGGTTCCTGCAGCGAGGCCCTGCCGCCCCTCAAAAAGATGATTCAGATGGCCGGGGAGATCTCCGACGGCATGGCGTACCTCAACGCCAACAAGTTTGTCCACCGGGACCTCGCTGCCAGGAACTGCATGGTGGCTGAGGACTTCACCGTCAAAATAGGAGGTAATTAATGCTGAGACATGCTCTGAGAAGCCATGGTTCTGAATGATGTATTTCAGTAGCATTTGAAGGCAGTTGGGAGGGAACCCATAAATGTCTGGTGAAGAGGTGTAAGACGTGCCTCTGCGCTGTCCCCTCACTGTCTCTTCCCTGCTCTCTGCTGCAGACTTCGGCATGACACGGGACATCTATGAGACGGATTACTATCGCAAAGGAGGCAAGGGTCTTCTGCCAGTGCGCTGGATGTCCCCAGAGTCCCTGAAAGACGGCGTGTTCACCACCAACTCTGATGTCTGGTATGAGAAGTGTGACCTGAGAACCTTTCAAAATCGCTCGTGTACGCCCACACACTCTCCAGAGTGCTTCTGCTGCCACACAGCAGAGAGCGTGCGCGCATGTGTGTGTGTGTGTGTGTGCGCGCATGCATGTGTCTGCTGTTCTCTACAGTCCCAGCTGAGATGGGAATCAAACGCAGCAGCCAGCCCAAATGACACATCCCTCTTCACATAACTAACTACTTTTCAACAGGATCTCCAGTCTTCTAGAACCTTCTCTCTGCTCTGTGAAGCCTCGCTGGCTCATGGGAGGGGATAACGTTTTATGTCTTTTTTTTTTCCCTCCCTTCTTAAGTCCTGTGTCGAAAGCTGCTATATCACTCGCACATCTCGTATAAAAACCCAGCCAGACAGAACTTCCTTCCCTCTCCCCCCAGTCTCGCTGTCTCTCCGTTTGGTTTCGTAAGACAGAGCCGTCGCCTCAATAACGTAGCCAGGAGGAGTACGGCAGCCGCCAATGGGCTTCTTCCTCCACGCATGTTCCCAGCACTGGGTGTCCCAGTGACTCAGGACCACCATGCGCGCCTAACCTCCTCCAGATGTTCCCTGGTGGCGGGCTGGTGGCCTCTCTCTGGGTCCTCAGGATGAAAGGAGATGGTGCACCCCCCCAACCGGAGCTCCCATAAACCTTTCCATTAGGTTTCTTCATTTGTTCCCTGCCTTAAAAAAACAAAAGCCCCTCCTCCGCTTTGCTGTGGCTTTGGCTCTTGAGTACGCTGCTGTTGGAGCCAATTAGATACGAGTCACCGTCATAACATGCCCCACTTTAAGAGCCGCGTCTCAGATCGCAGGCCAGCACGGAAAACGTGTCCTCAGAGAGTTCGTCAAGTATGACCGGCAACAGGGTGTGCTCTGTCTGCTGCTTCTTTTCTTTTTTTTTTTTTTTTTTTTTGCTTTAGTTAGTTTTGTTTCCCTTTTTTTTCTCTGTGTGTTTTTTGGATGTTGAAAATAGCGGCAAAATAAAAACAGTAGCCGTGAAGGTCAACAGCCATCATGGCTGCATCCCTGACCAGCTTGCGTATGTGATTGTTTGGTTTTTGCCATTTAATGGCCTAAAAAGTGTCGAGAGAGTCGTGGTGCGCCAGAGATGACCAGAGAATCAGCTGGTCCTGGTCGGGTAAGGCTGCAGTGGGGTTGTGACTGGCCCAGGTAGTGCTTATGTGAGGACCTGCTGGAGTGAGCGGAGGTGGGGGACCCAGGTGGGGTGAGGATGGTGCTGGGACAGTGTGCATCACTTGTGAGTTGTGCATCCAGTTTTACTCTCTCTAATGTCCCTGTCATTCTCTCTCTCTTTGTCCTCTCTCTATTGCTCTTTCCTTTTCTCTGTCCCCATCTCTTTCACTCTTGTTCTCTGTCTCTCTCCTTCTCTTTCTTCCTTTCTTCCTCTGTCTGTGGGAATCTCCCTCTCTCTCTCTCGTTCCCCGTAGGTCGTTTGGGGTGGTGTTGTGGGAGATAGCCACACTAGCGGAGCAGCCCTACCAGGGCATGTCCAATGAGCAGGTGCTTCGCTTCGTCATGGAGGGGGGACTGCTGGACAAGCCAGACAACTGCCCAGACATGCTGTAAGTCCTGTCTCTGACCTCTGACCTCTCTGACCTCTCCTCTTGAACGAGTACCTCACCGAGAAATGTGTGGGTGGCACTACTAATTAGCCAAAGCATTTTATTCAATAACTGCAATGTTGACGTTATGGGAGGAGTCATTCCAAAGCCCACGGAAGGGCCAGTGGTCTTATAGCGACCTCTACGTCTGCACGTTGAGTAGAGGTTAACACACACCCCACCCCGCTGCACTAATCTATTTACAGCCACAGCCGAATGCAGATACGATAGCAGCGGTGCGTGCGGTCCTGCGCAGGGCCAAGCGAAGCCCTGACTGGTGACATTTACGTCACGGGTTAAAAGGAGCCGGGTGAGCTCACGCACGCTGTCACGGCAGAAAACTGAAGCCCATAGAAGGAATGCCACCATGTGGCGGCGGAGAGATGCCTGTTATTCCCCCGGCCAGATCGTTGTCTCGCCTTCCTGCTCCTGATGGACTTCACAAACCAGACAATTAGAGGAACATCTTCCTGTGTGTGTGTGTGTGTGTGTGTGTGTGTGTGTGTGTGTGTGTGTGTGTGTGTGTGTGTGTGTGTGTGTGTGTGTGTGTGTGTGTGTGTGTGTGTGTTCTGTTGATGTGTGCGTCATGGCGTGGATGCTTTCTCCTTTTCTGGGCTGATGTCAGTAAGCAGGCATGTGGTCTTTCCCTCCTCTTACTCTCTCCCCCTCTTTTCTTATCCTCCCCTCTCCCCCTCTGCCTCTCCGTCTCTCTATCTATCTCCTCCCTTCTCCCCGGCCCTGCAGGACTGACCTAACTCTACAGAACAGGACCATTGTTGTTCAGACACAAACCTTTGGTTACCATGACAGCCCCTCTGGGGTGTCACGGTAACGGGACCGGGTGTGTTGAAAGGGCCGAACATATGCTGCCCTGCCAAATAAGGACAAATAAAGATGGAGTCTAAAATCCCAAACTTTCTGCTTCTTTTCTCTAGTATTTTTGCGTCAAATTTCCTTTTCACTTGCATCACTGAGCCCTCTACTTAGATGCAGGCCAAAAAGATTTGACAGCAGAATGAGAATAACTAGCCTCCTGCCCTGAAAACAGGATCTATGATCTTCAGCAGTTTCTTTACTGCACTTGGCCAAAGCCTAGTCCATGAAACACTGACCTGAGACTAGTTCATTTCATTTGTTTGTGGTTCCAATGAACAGAGACCGTGATGGCGCACTGATCTGGGTCTCCTCACTCCGCCAGCTGGCAGTGAGCGTTTGCTGACAGGCACTCATTACCCATCATGTTTTTTCCTCCAGTTTGTTTCTTTTGATATGACATCAGCCAAACAGCCAGGGCAGGTTTCTGGCCAGAACCCATCCAGAACCCATCCAGAACCCATCCTGCTCCAACTACTACACTGTTTTTCTCCCTCTCTCTTTAAGGGAGGCCACAGGCCCAGTTTAGACCAGCAGCATAATCAACTTTTCCGAGGGTTCTAAATGTGGGCACCCGAAAAGAAGCCTCCTCCCCCGTTATGGTGCTGGGACTTGTCGTGAGGCACGTGCCCTGGAATGCCTAAGTGATGCTGGAGGGGTCTGCTTCTCCAGGCGGGCAGGCCTGGGGCCTGGGCAGGGCCAGCCAGCCTCACCATGGGCACTCTTTGCTTGTTTTGTGTAAGATGTGGTGAGCTCTGCTGTGCTGCGTCCAGACGTAATGACCCTTGTTCCTCTGATGTTGTTTTGAAGTGGGTTTTTATTTTTTTGCCTTCTCCACAACAGCTTGTCGGAATCAGCTTGTGTTCTAGTTCATTTTGGATGAGGGAGAGAAAGGGAGGTGTATCTGCCCTTTTAGCACTTGTAGTGCGTGTGGCTGCAGAATGCTCTGAAAGCTCTTTGCTTAGTGGTATTTCCAGGTGGTTTCTAGCATGGCTTTAGTGAACACTGCCACCTATTGGATCAGGCGTGGTCATATCATTATTTTAAGTTTGTTTAACATGCCAAATTTGCTAAAGTTGCACATCCCCACAGAGTTCATTTTGTGTGTGTGTGTGTGTGTGTGTCCACAGGTTCGAGCTGATGCGCATGTGCTGGCAGTACAACCCTAAGATGCGTCCCTCTTTCCTGGAGATCATCAGCAGCATAAAGGAAGAGCTGGAACCGTCCTTCCAGGAGGTCAGCTTCTTCTACAGTGAGGAGAACAAACCCCCTGACACAGAGGAGCTCGACATGGAGGTGGAGAACATGGAGAATGTTCCCCTGGACCCCACGTCCACGCTGGCCCCCGCCTCCATGCTGGCTCCAACCACCTCCCAGGGGGGTGTGGGGGCTCCCACACCTGTACCTGCGACGCAGTCGACTGGTCCAGGGGCCGCACCGGCCCCGACAGCCCCTCTCCCGACGTCTTCGCCGCCCTCCGCCACTGCCTCCCCGGGAGGTGTGGCTCTGTCTAAGTGCTCGGGGCACGCGACGGCTAACGGGCCCACGCTGCTGCTGGGCTCATCCTTTGGAGAGACGCAGCCGTATGCTCACATGAACGGTGGGCGTAAGAATGAGCGGCCCCTCCCACTGCCACAGTCATCGGCCTGCTGATCCGCCCCCCCCCCACACACACAGGGTATCCCACAATCTCTTCCACTCCCTTTGACGAAGTGGTCACATGTACACGTTTTCTTACCTGAGGATTTTAAACACGTGGGCCGACAATGATGTCGCTAACCAGATAGACGGTATCCAACTGTATATCAGTTGGGTGGCTTATTTTTATGATGATTATTAATTCATCTTTATTTAATCACAGTTGAGGGTTTGGGAGAAATAAGAGTTTGTGAGACGGAAAAATGGCTGCCTGTCTGGCAAAACTGAAGATGACTCATCAAAGCATCACACCAGAGCCTCAGCTGCAAACTCAGTATCGTATTTTGTTGCTTTTATCCAACTCTTAATGGACAATAAACTGGTATAGAATATTCTTTACCAGAGAATCATTAGAGAGATTTTCATATCAGCCCAACACCTGAGCACTTTTTAAAAAGAATTTGTGTGTGTGGGTGTGTGTGTGTATGTATGCGTGAGTGCGTGTGTGTGTGTGTGCATGCATGTGAGGTGTATTTGTGTTTTCGTATAAACACACATCCCTCTCTCCCATGCCGCACATCTCTTCCTCAGAACACTTCTGTTTCTCAGCACATTTCTCTTCCATGGCGGAGACGCCCTGCTAGCTTGTCCTCTATTGGTCCTCTGTGTGTCAGAGCTGTCACCCAATTGGTCACATTACCCACTGCTCCAACCACCGATTTCATTCAGTTTCAAGTGCACCTGCTACAGAGATGGATGGGCCTTTATCAAACTGCCAGATTGTTTTGCCAAATCAGTGCGTAGTTCTTAATGTTAACCGTCCACATGATGAGGCCCCTCTTTTCTCCCCAACGCTTTGTTCGTTTGAATCAAAAAAATTATTGCAGTCAAGGAACTGAGCTTTTACACTGGTTTGTTTATATAATTATTACACTTTGTAATTCTCGATCAGCTTGGTAAAGTCGCTGGCCTTCACCATATACTTTTTGACTGTGACACAGCCGTTCACCGATTCCTCGGAGATATGGACAACTTCGACGACATCGTTGCAGGCCAAGCGAGTGGGGTACCGACCGTCGAGCCAGATATAACGCAGAAGAGACTTTGCTCAAAAGCAGAGAGGTCAGACTGGGGTAGGGTTGTAAAGAAGAGTGAGGTACTGTACACAGCTGGTGTTGTTATTAGTCTCTACACAACTCTGACTATTCTATGAAGGTCTTACAGTTGTATGTTAGACCACCAGTTCATTTACACACGTCATTGATTTGTGTCACTTTTGATAACTTTTTTATGGTTCTGATGTTCACTTATTTGTCTGTACAGAAAGAAGCTGCTATTTTATTCTTTATTTCTTTTATGGATGTTATCGAAATATATATAAAGAAATCCTTCAGGTTTAATATTTTATGATCTCCACTACAGTCCATTTTCATATGCTTTATACTCTGCAAAAAAAGAACAAAAACAAAAAACAACACCAGAAAAAGAAAAACTCTATTTACCAAGTGATTGTTGAGATTGTCCAGATTGCCACATAAAGTCCATTCATTGGCTTTTGTTTTTTTGTCATTTTTCTTTTGTCAAAGTATAATTATTATTAATATTATTATAATTACTATTATTATTGTCATGATCTTCATCACCATCATCATCATCAACGTTACTGTGTTTGTGTAGGTTTTTAAAAATGCCATAGCTAGTTTTGACACCCTTGTAATTGTCAGTTGTCTAGCACTGCACCTGGTCTCGCCCGGTGGGTGCAGCGAAATCTCAGGTCAAAGTTCACATTTTTCTCTATCCACGCTTTTGCGCCCTAGTGCTCGTGCCGTCTTTTGGAGTCACCATGCCTTCTTGCACCTCTGCTTCCTTGTGGACCTTTTCCCAATAGTACATCTGATTCCCCAGTGCCTCATTCTCAAAGCAGGACTCATTAAATGTTTTCCTTTTTTTAAATCAAGGTTTGGTATTATAACCCATTTGGATAACTTCAACTGACAGGGCTAATTGGTTTGTCTTAATTTGCCTTACAAACCACAACCACACAACCACTTGCCAGCTCTCTCCAGCAACATGCTACCATATGTTCTCTTCTATAGCTGTAACCATCTCATTATGGTCAGACAACTCTGACATAGCAAGTATCACTGGTCAAATCTGATCTGCAAACCAAATACAGTAGGGTGAGTTAGCGTAAGGTCATGGGGTCACGTCATTTCAAGGAGGTTGGTTGTGGTAATGGTATTTTTTTCCTTTTTTTTTTTGTTTTGAAGGATTTCACTTTGTACTTTGAGAAGTGTCACCAATGAATTATTTGTCCCTTCTTAGAAGGTTATTTATTTTATTCTATTTTATTTTTGTGTTATCAGTTTCAATCACTGTATAAATGGCCCAATGATTCAGTATAAAGTCTATGATTTATATATATATTTTTTCCATGGTGTGATGACTGGGGACCTTTTCATTTCCTCCAAGCATTTATCTACCTCACTCTTTTTTTATATGTATGTGTATAAAAAGATAAAGTACATCTCACTATCTTTTCATGTCTGTAGGTAACAACCTCAGTCTCTTAATTAAAAATCTCATCAGTAACACAAACCACAAACTCTGAGAGGTCTGGAGAGAAGAGGCAGATTAGCTTTTACTGTGTCTGTGGTGTCCATGTTTATAACATCCCCTTCTGACTAAGCCACAGCATACACAGCCACTCACAGTCATTCTTTCTTTTAAAAAAGCCATTCTAGCTTCTAGCTCCAGTGATGGTAAAGCACTCTACAGACTGTATTGCTCTACCTAATGAAAAGTAAGAGGGTAGAAAACCATGTGAGGCCATGTTTGGAGTCCAAATATCACAGAGCAGCCACTGTTTGGGATAGAACCCAAGTGTCATGGCCATCTTCTCTCCCCTCTGTAACACGCAAGGACTTCCACAACCAGGAATCCTCAAATCATGCAACTGGCTTTGAGGACCTGGCGTACATGGTTGCAACCAAATGCTCTTATTGAATTTCCAAAGCATGGGCACAGAAGTTAAATGAAGGGATATAAAGGTTTGGTTATAGATTATGCTGAAACCAACAAAACCACTATTTGGCATAGATTCATTTTTTTCATATGGGCCCCATCATTCATGAACATGACATGTGACAGTTCAGGTTTTTACCACAGTTAATCATTCAGGCCCCAGATGGATCTCTGATTTGTAAACAGATAGTGGGTGAAGGTGCCCACACTCTGGTTTGGAAGGGTGACCCATGTAAGGTTAAAATTACAGCTGTCCTATTAAATCATCATGATGCATGCCTCTGACAAATGTTATGTGATCTAGAATTTCCCAGAACATGAAAATGTTGCTTACAATTTCATGTTACAGTGGTGTGCAAATGTAGAGTTAAGAGAGATAGAGGGGCAACATGATTGCCCATTAGACTAATCACCTACAATAGTTTTAAGGTCTTGTGCTCATTTCAGTCTGTGAACCTGTCCTAAACTTGGTGCTGATATTGGGCACCAAGTAGTGTGTTTGGCTCACTATCACCCAAGAGCACCTCCCTCTCTACAGCAGTCTTTGCAGTTGATGGGACCTTCAGTTTATGTTGGTCCCTTAAACCAAACAAAAATAAATAAATAAATAAAGCTTTGGCCTTTTCAAACTTTAGACTGGATACATTGTGGCACTGGTCAGGCCTGCCTGACTTTATCTAAAGAATTACCATGGTGTTAACATTTCAGTTCCATTGCCTTGTCATTCCTTGATGTCACCAAACACATAACATGCATTAACCAGCCAAAGATTTGAATGGTCTGGGTCTAGTTGCTCCAAAAACATGTCAGACACTATAATGATCCCAGCCTGTAATGATCATATTGTAACATAACCCCCATGAGTGTATCTTAAGATGTACATTAAATGCTTTGCATTTAGAAAACAAGCTCTCTGTCTTTAGGGAATAGTATCATTTTCAGCACTGTATTCGTTCAGATGATCTCAAAGCTTGATCAGATGATCTGTGCTTTTGGCAGACTGGGTTAGATTTGGCAGACTGGGTTAATATTTAGTGTTTGGCATTCTCAAAACTGTTTCTACACACTGCATTGCCTTTAAAATATCATACTGTTTCTTTTCTTTGGTACTTTTCAAACATTTCAGATGACCACAGATGAAGGGTCTAGAGTCGTTATGATAGTCCTACACTATATTCTATTTCTGAGAGAGAAGCTCTCTCTTTTCTCTACTGCTGCTCACAATACGCTGCTTCACACTCTTTTGTGTTTAGGCCTCTCTGATACAGCTGGCGTTCTGAAGCCTTGGACAGACCTCAGCAGAACCATTACATACAAAAAGAACTGAGATTTTTTGCAGGTAATAGGGTGAATGTTTGCAAAGCACAAAACCCAAGTTAGTTGCCCATAAATCTACCAACCCTGCAAATTATGTTTCATAGCACTTAACAAAGAATAGTTTATAAAGCCCTGATGTGTACTAATCTTCTGTACTAGAAATTTCAGTGCTGAAAATGGGGCCAGTGATGGAGAGACCTGGTTGGGAGATCAGGTTGCTGGGGGGGGGGGTTGTGTGGCACAAGACTGAATCCAAATCACCATTCTTTACAAGGCCTTGTGCTTTTGTTGCATATGTGTATGGATGAGAGTGTATCACATATAGATGTAGTGGTGTAGATTTTGATGTCTTTATAATGAAAAAATAGAGATCAGTGCTATTTATTTGTTTTTCTTTTCTTGCCATGAAATGGAAAAGGTGTTGGCCTGTTGCAAAGTGAATGTCAGTTTTCATTAAATGCTGCCAAGGTTATTTAGTTAACTGTAGGTTACAGATCTGCTACAGAAATACAAATACATACAGACACAAACAGGACAGTGATGTCCAGTAGATTACGGGTAGTCATGACAGAGGGTTAACATGACTAGAATTTAAGAGATACGTTTACAGTAGAAATAGCGCTTGTTGCATTGTCGGTTCTTTGCAAACCTGTTCTTTAGATTGACTGAGTTTCTCTTTCTCTCTCTCTCTCTCTCTCTGTCAAGTATAACATTAATCATTTTAATGTATTTCTTCAGAATGCAAAACCTCAGGTTAAGAGAAGATGCATGGATGCATATTCTACTTGCAATAATGAGCTTGAGGTTTTATACACATCATTTCCCAGGCACTGTTATTTTGCTTGGCATTCCGGGAAAAAATCGGGGACAAAAAAACCAAACACAATATGTAAAAATAAAGGGGCCTCATTCTACTGTACTGAGACATTTTTGACTGATGCTTTTAATTTTTCTTTTTGCAAGGAAATGTATCTTTGTCACTAAACAGATTGGTACAGACTGATTTGGTGAACCAGCTTGGGTGGCATTTTCATCTTCTCATAAATGTTTCTGAGGACACCTTGTGGTTTGTGTTCTTCTCGCCTCTAGTTGAGATGGTATCCCTTTTACCTACCATTGGCTAAATGTGTACCTGAAGAATTTTCATGTATTTTCTTTTTTTTTTTCTTAAAATTTGAATTAAAAAAATTGAATGAGACAAAAGACTGAGGTTTTGCTACGTCTTCGTTAATGCACTCAGATGTTTGCTTGAAGAACCACTTTTCTGTAGCCGCAAGTCCTCCAGAACATTCTTCTGCTCACACTGTTGTTGGCCAGCACTGCGGGTGGACGTGGTGGGTGGACTGCTGTGTTTGTCCAGCTGCTGTAAGAGGACGAGGACGATGGCCTGAAGCTGTGGCACCAGCCTGTCTGGGTGTGCCAGGCAGCCTGAGGCGGGCACGTGGATTAGCACCGCCCTGTTTAGGCCGTAGTACAGGGAACAGTAGTACACAAAATCACACAGGTACCTGAAAACAGAAGTGCTCTGGCCATGTGAGATCAAACCAAACAGTGAACTCACACAAATAACTGAATTACCATAAAACATAAAAGGTTAGTCAGAGAAAATAATACTGATGTACTGTAATACTAGCAATTAAGTCAGTGCTGATGTATTACAGAATGATAATACCAGTATTATTCTTGTTTGACCAAAATGAAAACATACAATACGCATTTTCAATCCTGTCAGATGATTATATTTTAAAGTAAGACAAGGTTTAACAGTAGTATTAAATAAAAGCAATATATTTATTAACTTAACAATAAAAGTGTGAAAAGCAAAAACAAACCTGCCTGCATCCCTAGAGTAGATGACATCCATACCCTGCCCTTTCAAGTGCTTTGTGAGGGATCTCATGCTTATAATAGAATCTAATTGCTTGGCTCCCCCTTCAATGCAGGAGTTACCAGCAGGACAGAAACCACACACATCTCTGTCTCTGTACCCATGGTTCTTTGCTGTCTGTTCTAGAATGATGCATTTGGATCCTGGTGCTATTCCCAAATGGACAGCAACCTGTTAATCAGACAGAATGTGGATGTGGTCACGAGTGGAGACTTGGATACTATCATCATTTTAAAGCAATAAAAAGCCTCATAACTTCAAAACCTTGGTGACTGCAAAAAGAACAACTTGTTCTGAAGGGAGCATCATTTTCATTACATGCATATCTCAGATATAGAGTTGCATCAAACCATATTGTACCATATAATTTCCAAGTACCGGATTTGTTCTGACCATTTTTCTACATTTGCCAACGGTTTTTATTTGTTATAATCACTAGGGACATATCATTTTAACTGGAAGACCTATGTGGGGACAGGTCTGAGCCTTTGCCACAAACTCGAAGCATGTGGTTTATCAAATCTCTGCTGGCTACTAAACGTCTTGTATTTGCTGGCTCAGAGATGCATTCATCTGACAATAAGCAAATAAAACAACATAATGTACATACAACTTACACAAATAGAACTAATTATACTTATACTTAGCCATTATACTGACAACTAATGGCCCGAGTATTGCAGAGATTCTGTACAAAATCTGTTTTAAACATGCCCTCTCCATGTGGGCTATGTTCTATGGAGCATAAACAGGGTCATTTAAAGCAAAGCATTTTCATTCTTCATCTCATGCGCGCTGCAATTTATAGAACAAAATGTACAAATAATAATCACGGTTAGAAATATTGTTTCCTACTTTTACCCGTAAAAATGACTTATTGCTCCTTCAAGGGCGTCACTTGTACGCACAAGATTGCCTCATTGCCTCGTGCAGGAGAGTCTGGGGCAAACAGCAACATGTCTTGGCTCAGGCCCTGCCAAGATTATTGAAACTTGCATTTTATGTTTTACTTACCTTTGGTTTCATATTCTGCCATATTTCAGCAAGGACTTGTTGAGCTTTTGTGTAACTCACAGGAATTTCGACAATATGGACCTCTATTCCCTCACCAAGCCCTGTTCGTTTCAAACTCTAAGGAACATGTGAAATGTAATCTCTTATTCGGCTTTACTCTTATTCGAGACATGAAATTTCATATTTCAAGTGTGGACAATTCTCTGCATCATTCAGTTTTCTAACTAAATTAATTTTCTACCTGAATGCCACCACAATGTAACGAACAGAAACAATGTTTAGCAGTTGCATTACCTTATATGCACTTATATTTTGATATAATCATCGAGATCATTTTTCTTGTGTGAGCATCGAGAAACGTAATACCTTGGCTGCTTCCCAACTTGGGTTTACCAAGTACTGCCGGAAAGGACCAAATCCTGAACAAAAACGGTTTGCAAAAAACGACTGCCAGAAAGTGTAAAAGTGGCCAAAGCATACGTGTGAAAAACTGCTGTCAAAATTCTTCTAACTAGATCTGAATAACGTAGCATGAGCTTCAGCAGGCGTAACCTTGCATGCAACCTGAGTGCAATAACATTTCCACGGACCTGTAACCAAGACCACGTCATGTTTCCAATCGCCCATTATCCTCGGGATTTGAAAAATAAAAACAAAGACTCGCTCTTGCTTCTTTTCTGAGACCTCATACCGATTGTAACAACTCCTTAAACCACATCGCCACTATCTCGAGACTAGAGGATATCTAGCTTCGAAGAATTTAAAAGAAGATGAGGTCCTGGGCTGTTTTTGAAATCTAAACGAACCCCATAAATTTCATAACTTCAGTATTCAGTGGGAACAACCACGAATTAATGGGTGCAACCACGACCAAAACCAGAACGAGTGAGCGGGCTACTCTGCATTGTCCGTTTGCCTCCACTTGGGAGAGCCACTCTATCACAGTGCTGAGGACGTGTCTGCATTTCACATCCGCTTCTGAAGGCGCGTGAACGGACGAGCTCGTGAACGCGCGCCGCCCCACTGCGCATGTCCAGGCTTACCCAGCCTTAACGCAGCATAAACCCAGCTACAGACGCACCGCGAACAACCCTGGAATAATCCCCCCTTATTTAATTACGGCACTTTTCTTTCAGTACTTCGGTATACACATTCGGAGAAAATGTTTCCGTCGAGGAGGCCGTTTGAGAGCGAAAAGCTTCAACTCCAGGAGCTCAATCAAAGGCTTGGCCATTACTTGTCGAGAGCAAAGTTGTTAGAGCAAGAAAATAGCCACCTAATAAAAGAAATACATTCGCTTAGACAGAACAGGTGTGAAGAATGGGAGAGCAAACACATGGCCGAACTACGCGAGATGAGGCGGTTGGTGGAGCAGCTATCGTTTGAGAAAAATAAAGCGGAGATGGAACGAGAGAAGCTTCGCAAAGAGTTTCAGCTGATCCAGGCGATGCGCTCCGACGAGTGCGCTGTAAACAAAAGTATCGATGGTGAATTGAAAGGTTGTGAGATGGAGATCCACCAGGCTCACCACACCAACCAGGCGTTGGAGCAGCGCTTACTTCAGCTGGAGAATGAATATGCGGTTTTGGAAACTGTTCACAGAAAGGAAATTGGCCAGCTTAGGAACCAGGTACATGAGCGAGTCGTACCTGTGGTAACCCAAACGTATCATGGGCCACCTGTAGTTGGCACGGACGAAGTCCAGCAGTACGCGCTTAACCTGACAGAGAGCTGGTCGGATACTTTAGAGATGTATCGGCAAAGGGTCGAAGAAATCGAAGATTCGATTAAAGCCGATCAGACGAGGCTGGAGGACATTAGAAGAGAGAAGATGCAATATGCGTCAGAAGTGAACAGATTGAGAGCAGAATTGGAGAAACAATCCCAGATGCAGATGGATCTCGAGGAGCAGTTCGTGAACGTGCAAGACAATTTTAGAGGAGAGGTCAATCAGTACCAGGTAAATAAACAAAAATGTATTTAAAAATGAAAATCCTTAAGTCTTGAAATGGAACATGGAAACGTTAGTCTGCGTGTGAGATCAGACACCCCCACCCCCGAGGAGTGCCACACCCACTCATACAAATAAATATTGTAGTAATGGAGACAGCTGTTGTGCTGGCCTACGAAGTGACATCGCCCTAAAAATAAGTCCCACTAAATCGCGACGGTATACGTGTGTATATCCGTCTCACATTATTAGAATGGAATTATAACAAAGCTTATGTCACACATGAATATCTGACAAATTAAGAATAATTTTTACAGGCTTCACAATCGTAAGACTATTATAGCTGAACACTAACAGAAAGGCTAATGACGTTAACCTAATGAACACTTGCTTATTAGCTTATTTAAGACAGTGCATTGTGGTGTGGGATTTAGAGGGAACATTAATATTGCCATTAGAAAAAAACAAAGAAGTGAAAAGTATGCCATGTCATATTACTGTAAGTAGCACACACGTATTGATTCTCAAGAGGATTTAGGTTTTCCTGAATATATATGCCTGAGACTTCTCCATTTTCAAATGAACATTGGCAGTGGGGAAAGAGGGCAAGGGTGGGGTTGTTGCAACAGATGCACAGAAACAGTGGTTCACCAGAATCACTTAGATTCACTTAGTGAATTCTGTGATTCATTTGAATCACTTAGAGATTTTGTGATTCACTTGTATTTTGTGATTCACAGTGAGATTCACAATTTTCTTATATTGAGAAGGATGCCTGGTGTTGATAGTCCATAATAAGGACGCATAGTCCACTAGGATAGTCCATTAGGAACCATAAATGTTCGCTATAAATTGTTATCTAAATAAATACAAATAAAATAAGCTCAAAAGTCAAGTGTTTGTTAAATTCTGTTAATTCTCATCCACAGTGTGGCATTCTTTAATTTAATGCTAATTATAAATGTAATGAGTTTTCATATGTAAAACAGAAGTGCTCTGGATCAGCCTTTACATACACACTCACACCCTGTAGTTCTACCCGTAATCTCACATACCCGACTCAAACATTGACATGCTATGGGTGACTTTGATCCACTGGTTGAAGAACGGTAAAACAAAATCGATCCGCCTTCTTGTTTTCTATCAGATGTTCATTGAAGAGTTGGAACATGAGCGCAGTCTTCTGGGCAACACTATTTCAGAAAAGCTGAAGGAACACCAGGACCTCCTACAGGTCAAAATGGGGCTCGGTCTAGAACTGGCTGCATACAGGTAAGGCTTCTTTCATAAGTGTGCCCTCAGGCATACATATTAGAAGATTTAGATACAGAAGCATTAGGTAATGTGAGCAGAGATAACAGATGAAAAGTTTTAATTACTATAAGAACGCAAGCTTCTGTGTGTTTAAATAGTGCATCTTTATTTTGAGGTTCTGTGCTTTCCCAGTAAAATGATTCCCATCTATATGTGACATTTCCTGTAAACAGGGGCATCAGGCATTCCTTTCTTCTGAGAGAGCACAGATACACTATAGCCTGAATGTAAAAACAACCGGTAAGGAATTAAACATCTGGAAAACAACATAAAATGGTCATTATACTAAATCCTCCAGAAAAGGGGAAAAAACTAAACAAAAGGCTGGACTAGAAGGCTGGGCCATAGCTAGAAAAAGGAGGGGAAAGTAAGAATGAAGTGGGGTTCATCTGTCAAGTCCAGTATCTCTGTATATTACCAGACACCTCAATGGACTTTATCTTGCTTATAACTAATCTATTTTAGGACTATGGTCTATGTCATTTATCTTTAAAATTACACAGTGGTGAGTTTAACTTGTTAGTAGTGAATTGAACAGATATTTTCCCTCATCCTGGTACTTCTACCTCACAATTGAGCTCAAACAGAGGTTTGACAGAGGTTGTTTTTATACATGTAGATCTTTTTAGCGTCAGTAGTTATGACCCTTAGAAGGAATGTCCTAGTGAAGAAAACGTTCATTATTTGCTTTTATGTGATGGGGGGGGGGGGGGGGTTATGAAAGGCAAATTTTTCAACATGACAATGAAATTACACGAAAATATGTAGTGCAGTGTTTGCAACTTGATCACGTGATACAAATTATTTATCAGAACAAAAAAAAAAAACAAATCAAACCTCCAAACTTTCCAAAATATGGAAGAATGAGGATACATGGGTTATATGAGTGTGAATGACTCTGTCTTTAAGTCCATAGTGGGAAGAATATGTCTTCCCATGGTCTTGTGCCAACACAAGCAGAATGGAGAATGAAACAGAGACCCCATGCCAAAGCTTTTCACTGACATTAAGAGAATGACTTTTGCTCCACTGGTTTGCACTCAGGGTAACTACATACTATGCAGTGAAGGCAAACAGGCACTGCTAGCTTTTTCTGCTGTTTCTACATATTGCATTTGCATGTTCATGCATTCCTAATAATGTTTTACAGCTGATCACATTTACATGCATGCCCAAACTGTTGTGTCATCTCTTACACATAGTTCTGAGATCCATATGAGTGCTGTATGCAGCAGATACCGATGTCCAACCTTAGCCATTGGAGTTTATTTTTAGTGGTTTTATCACCAAAGCAACAGAGCAGCTTCAGTCTGCGCATTTGGAAACGCTGCAGAGATTAATAACACAGCCTTGGTTATTGTGTTTGCATGTTTGTTGTAGGCATTTCAAAGATATACAAAGGCTACTTGTAAAACTTAGACTTCATAAATGTAGGGCAGGTGTGGTGTAAATGCTGTTTGCTTGAAGAGATTTGTCAGAATATGCCAGTACACATTTCATCAAACTACATTTTCTGTACTGGCTTTAAGATGAAAACTATCTAATTGGGAATATAACTTTAAATACTTATACATATCTTCCTTCTTAAGTGGCAACACAAGCAAGCCAATGTGTCACAGAACCACATTCTAAGCCATAAAGAAAACAGAATGTGTTGGGCTTGTTATTTTTAGTTTGGTCTTTCAGCAGACCCAGAGGTGACATCCACAGGGGATGTACTGAACAGTAGCTCCACCAGTGTTTTCTTTTTCCCCCCCCTTCACTGTGATGGTGTGAAGTTATACACTAGCACCATTAAGGTAGGTGGGTTTCATAGAACAACCTGCAAGACCTGAAGAACCTGTGTTACTGCTCATGAACATTTTGTTTCTGTGTAGGAGAAGGTATATCATTGGTTATCTTCTCTTGCTTCGAGTTTAAGGTTTTGTTGGTGATGGCAGAACAAGGTGATCAGCACTTTCCAGACAGGTGAAAGGAATAAGTTAAGTTAGCCCAGGTGGTTTGGATGCATAGCTCCCCCAGGTCCTCTCCTCAAACACTACATACATAACCTTGAGACTTGGTTTTGTTGTTCTCCATAGGGCACTTCTGGAAGAAGAAGGAAGACTTGCTCAGACAAGGGCTAATCATCATTCAAGAGAAAGAATAATAGGTACAATTGTGCTGTTTTTTAGTCAATTTTCCTATCTATAAGGTCCAATATTCAGCATTATTCAATATCATACTGAAAACAATAGTGGGTTAGTTTTTGTAATATTACACTTGGTTTTTTCTCTCATAGAAATTAAATTACCACCTCAACCTTACACTCCTAAGAAATCCACAATGACAGCTACCCGACCAGAAATGAGAAGGCATTTCACAGGACATGACTTCAGATATATGGAGCCCATTTCCAGCTTGAGAATATCCACTGTATCCAGTAAGTTTGATTCCCATGGAGTCTCCAAGATTGTACCTATCACTGTGTCACGCCAAGCCCAACAGAGCCCGGCTGCAAGAAGGGATATGATCTCATTCACCAAAGCAACACAGGAAGCAGCCACAAAAACTGTGCCCAAACCTGTAGCCTCAGACAGAGGAAGAACCAAAGAACTGGTGGGGGAAATGAATGTGAAAATCATAGGGACGTCACCGGACCCACCGAGGACCCACCTTCTCCAGTCAGAAACAGGAAACAAACCTGTCTCCATGGTTTCACCAGCAGCAGAGCTGAAATCAGTGAGAGTTGTGTCACCTCCCATGATGAACCTAAGCACCACAGAGGAGAAACACCAGAAAGTTGTAGATACGAAGAACAAGAGAAAGGATGAGAGGGAAGAAACTAGCCCTGCCAAAGCAACTGTGAAACCCGTTGAAACACAATTTGTCCACGAGCAGAAGTCTAAACGTGATGATCGAAAAGATTTAAAAGCGCCTGATAAAGTGGAACCGAAGGTATATGAAGGTGAGGAAAAAATATTGGACTCTGTGTCCATGGAGGAAATTATTGAGAAGGTAATGAAACCAGCTGGGTTGGAAACCAAACTCGGCGCGTCTGCTGATTCAAAGATCACATACCATGTGGAGAAAACGGAGCAAGAAGATGGAAGCACCAAGACTCAGATAGTACTGCAGACAAAAGTGGAAGAGGATGTAAATCTGTCAGATGACTCTGCTCTCAAGGAGCTCCTCAGTAAAGGGGTGAAGAAGGTCTCCCTGGAGGATATCGAAGGTACCCCAACAGGAAGCATGATTCATAATCTTCTCAGTCTTGGTCTTCAAGGTGAAAGTCTAGAAAACAAATCTGTCAATGTGGAGATAATAGAGGAGCCTGTAGAAAGTGATGAAGAAGGGCAAGTTGAAATTGAGGAGACTGTGGAGGAAACATCCAAACCTTACTTCAGAGCCTCACCGATGTTCTTCAGGATTGAAGAGTCAGAGAATGAACCTCCAACAACTAAACAACACGAGAGTACAGATGAGACAGATGTGAAATCCTCAGGACATGGCATGAGTGGATCAGTGCACGTTCAGGAGGTATCCAAAGATGAGAGTCTACCATACTATTCCCAGGTCCAAGAGACTCAGGAATACTTTGTTTCTACCCCAGAAGACAATTTGTCTGAATCAGAGGAAGGCGGTGGATTCATGTCTTATGGACATTATGGAGTGGTGGAAGACCTTTCAGATGAGAGATACTACCAAGATGAAGCTCTTCCTACAGGCAGTAGGTACCATGAAGGTGACCATAACAGAGAGTCACTTGCTTATGCCAAAAGAGACACTTTTCCAGAGTGCATCATTGAGGAGGAGGTACGTGTTTCTCCAACAGTGCAAGAGTCCATGCTGGAGGTCCTGAAGGAAGAGTCTCTGGACCCCAGAGAGCAGCTGAAAGGTGCACTGGAGCATCTAGAGGCCTCAGTATCTGGAGCTCTGAAAGAAGAGCTTGCTCTTTTCACACAGGCCAGTGAGGATTCTGACAATGTATCCATTGATATCAAGAAGGTAGAAAAGGTCTCAGATAGTGGAACCACAACTATTGTGGCACAGGTCAATGTCACTCAGAGCCTCGAGGATTCTGGCCTGCTGGATGATCAGGCAGATGACCTGAGCCAAGAACAGGTGATGGCAGCATTACGGTCCTCCCATCCTGGGCTTCACCAAGCATTCACTGCTGGAGCTGATGGAGGTTATACGATGAGAGTCTCCAGAACGGAGGTCCAAACAGAGGACGTTCCATGGATGACCACCCTTGAGGAAACTGAAGACTGGAGTTTAGCTGGTGAAGTTGGCAAGACGGAAAAAGTCGTCAGGCTGGAGCCTAATGAGAGATCTTTCACTTTTCAAATGAATATTAACAACAGCTCATCTGGGTCAACAAGCATGGGAGGTGCAGATTCTGGAGGACACAGAGAGGAAGGGGACATGGTGCAAGAGTCCCTACAGACCCAGATGACTCACCCTTCACTGACAGACACTCATGAGAAACGAATTGCTACCATTTACCTGGAAAGCAGTAATGAGGACTAGCTGACTTATTCGTTTACTTTGTCATATACGGTTTGTAGTTACACACACATCTATTTGCTGTTTAGACATAAAAACATAAAACTATAAAATAATAATAAAAAGTGCAATAATATTTTTTTGAAAGTTAAGTAAAACAAAACACATACAGCTAAACCTATATTAAACCTATATATTAGTATTAAATATTAAGTCTTCTGTTTTTGCTTTATTTGCTTTCATTTTGTATTCTTGATTTTTTTATTATATCTTTATGGGCAGTGTATTTTTATAGAAGATACATAAACCTTTTTTGTTTTCAACAAGATCAAATTTAGCTTTACTTACCACAAAGGGTTTCTTTTTCTAACAGGTAAAACATATATGCAAATATACATGCTGTAGACTAGAGCATTAAGAAAAATGTTTTAAGAAAGAAATGCAAAAATGGGTGCTTTAAGATCAGAAACAGACATGCAGAGCAGGAGTCTTCCAGTTTTGACACAAGAAACAGTAGAACCTTGGAACTCGATGTTAATTCGTTCCGGAAGGAGCATTGAGAAGCAATGCAGTCCAATTCCGAATCAATTTTCCCCATAAGAAATAACTGAAAATGGATTAATCCGTTCTCAACCATCAAGTTGAATTCCAATCCTATGCCCATCAAACAAATGCCTTTTTCATACTCCTCTATGATCGCCTTCATACTTCTCTATGAACAACTCTATTATTTTTTTTACCATTTTCCTCTTTTGCTTTTGCTATGTCTTTCTTGGGACCCATGTTTTTTGTCTAAAACAGTATAAAAACCAACAAAAATACAGCAAACGCTTGAAGTACAGCCTCAAAATGATTTAAAACCCATTGAACAACAACGCCAACTAATGCAGCATGTGAGTGAAGCACAAACTGTATTTTCTTTACAAAAGTCACATGAATTGGGTCGTTTTCCAAAGTTTTGTTCGAGCTCCGAGACAAAATGATCTCAAAATTTTGCGTCAAACTCCAAATATGTCGAGTACTGAGGCGGTCGAGTTCCGGGGTTCTACTGTACTGATTTTAATCGTAGATGCCGAATAGGCAGACTTGCAGTATAACCTCCATTTGACTTCTGTGAGTTTCTTATGCTGTGATTAACAGGCCATTCTAAACTGTCCTTGCTGCCTTTCTTCGGTTCCTCTCATCTTAAATAACATTAATGCAGCATTTACTAATCCAGCTATTCAGTGCTTTCAGAATGAGGGTGACCTTTCCTTTGCACTCCATTAAGTGAGGGCTGGAGAGAGAGTTAAAAGTAGACTTCTAACACAGCAGCGTTTGAGCTACCTGGATGCCTTAAGGTCTTTCAGAACCATGGTTTACATAATGTGTGGTTATTTCAGGACCGTGTTTATGGTGGTGGAGAGAGTGGGGGAAGGAGGAGGTGGAAGGAGGCCAGTGTGCAGTAGAGTAGACCCCTTTAGACGATTGTGCAGGTCTTAGATTGATCAATAAATGATGTTGAACAGTGAACAACATTTTTTCTTATATTCTCAAAAAAAGACTAAAGATCCTGCATGTATGTCTTGTGTTTTACACTCTTGCAGTTAATGTTTCTCTTGTCACATAAGCAAAGATATTGTGCATTTACACATTTGAAAACTATGACACTTGGTTTGGTGAAAGTGCTAAAGCTTTAACTATGAAAAATTTTGTTTAGGCCAATGTCACATATTCGTTTTTAAAGAACTTAGGGACATTTCTAGCAAACTACCTGCCAACAAGCACTGGGATGATGTCTGAGAAACAGACATTAAACTTGCAGTATAATCTTACCTTATGCTGTTAACTGAGACTTTGTTTTCTTTATGTTACATTTGCATATGCTTGCTTTAAAACGAGCATAGAAGCACGTTTTTTGTGATATGTACACTGATAAACCTACTCATATCAAGAAAGGCTTGAGAGGACATAAATTGAGTTTGAGGTTTAATGAAGAGTGTAATGACAGTGAAGTTTGACTCCTACTTTTTTCCCTGTCAGATTTTCTGTCCGCACTTACTCTTGCCATTGGTTCCCAATTGAAAAGCAATAAACCCTTCAAGTGTGTTTCAGTGTCTGTGTCCTAACTCCTGAATTTGAAAATACAGTAACAGTGAAGGGCCGGAGAGTCCACCTGAGGGGTTCTGGCAGAGCAGAGCATTCCAATTGTGTGAGAGAAGCTGATGGCATAAATGTGTTAGTCAGACCAGAACCCCTTAGAAATGGTGAAAAGACACAGCAGATATCATCTGCTAATCCAGACTTAGTTTATTGCCAGTTTAGTCCTTGATCTTCTGCTGCTGAAGCAGCTGTGCTGGGATCAGTTTTCTAAATCTGTCTAAATAGGAGGAGGCCATGGTGTGGGATTTTCTCACTGTTAAGTCTCACGTAAATGTGGGAGTGGACCTGTGGGATATCTTGGATCATGCTGGATATAATGTTAGTAAATGGACACTGGTGATTTAATATATATGCACTGGTGATTTAGGAAGAGGCTGCCTGCTCAATCGGAGGGAGTAAATTTGGCACACAGATACTATAACACGCCATTGCTACAAATAAATCTTCCCTTTCTGTCTCTTAAAGTCCAAACGTCCCTCTGCACCCAGCACACTGCAGACTGTCAGCTCACTGCTGAGATCTTGTTATTTTCTTCCAAAGACTAAGGATTCGATCTGTGTTACATCAAATAAAGTTTGCCAACCAACTTCAGATAGATTTGGTAATATCTCAATAACATCTTCAGGTTAATAATTCCAACTGTTTCCATTTTCAACCTTCAAATGGATTCAAAGCTCACTCAAATGCATAAACACACAATTACACAGGATTCATGCAGGTATAATCCAAACCAACACATAGTAAGCATTCAGATTTACAGAAAAGTGTATCCACAAATGAATGTGTGCAGTGTGTGTGCAGTGTGTGTGCAGTGCTTCCTTGATGATTAGTATTTTCAATTCTTTCTCTCCGAACAGTTGAGGCCCCTTTTTAGGGGGAATGTAGCTGTAAAAATGTCAGTGTGTCTGCAGAAGCCGATTTGTTATGAAGCATGTCTACAGCGCAGCGTGCTGTCTTCACCAACACCTCCTATTGCTCCCCTGCAACAGCACTACTTCTATTGTTTCCACTACTACTAACGGCACTTAGCAACTTCAGTTCAGCCGGGTTTTCGTTCTCTGCTCATCTGAATGCCCACTGGACTTTACAGCACTTCCATAAGCTGGGGTGTGTTGCTCTGGTCCACAGCTGCTGTCCCTGTTCCACGGCCGAGAACCTGATCTGTGCGCCGTGTTATCGGCTGGACGAGTGGGGAAAGGTTAGGAGCCCGAGGAAGAGTAGACCACTGATTAGTAGGCTGAAACTTGGAGCCATCTTGCACTTAGATACGACAACAAAGCAACATAGCAACAGAGCTCCTTAACTTACAAGCATGTGGAGACTAGTTACGAGAAATCAGGCACCAGTGAGTTCTTTCAGTGGCTTTTTCTGCATGACATCAGAAGGAACAAATGTCAGTGTATATTTAGAACGCTCTAAATACTATATTTTTATTGGTTTTATTCAACATGCGTTAATGGCTCTTGACGCAGATGTAGTGCGTTATGGCAACAGATCATAAACAAGCGTTATTCTTGACTGGCTCTTATTTCAGGTGTGGTGCTTAATGACAGAGCAGATCAGGTATATATTGAACATGTACATATAAATATGAGCATATGGAAGAGAGCCCATCCCCATCTACATTTCATTGTACATCTTTTTAGTGTCAGTGTCTTTTTGAATGATAGTTATGAAGTCCAGTGCACCTGGTTTCATCCAAAATAAGTGTCACTCTCCCCAAATCACTACACTCTGCAGTTTTGCTGATTTGCTCAGCCTGGAGTAGAACCATTTTGAACCTACAAAGATTTGGAGACAGGTCAAAAACGATGACTCAACCACCCGCCTCCCACCTCCACAGGAGGTCGAGGGTCCTGTGCAGTGTGTCAGCTGTTCCCAGGACTGCACTCATCTGGACGGAGATCTTGGTGTTCCTGGGGTCTGTTGGAGCCACTCCCCCAGTTTGGGGGCCACAGCCCCTAGTGCTCCTATTACCGTGGGAACCATTATTGCCTTCACCTTCTACATCTTTTCTAGTTCTTCTTTTAGCCCTTGAAATTTTTCGAGCTTCTCGGGTTGCTCGTGCCTGATGTTACTATTATACAGGATTTTCTGCTGTTTGTCCATCATCATGATGTCCACTTGTATCTGGAAGTCCCAAAGGGATCTTAGCTTGGCTGTTATCCACCACTTTTGAGGGAGTGTCCAACATTGACTTTGGAACTTCCATCCCACACTCGGCACAGATGTTTCTGTATATTTTTCCATCCACGTGGTTATGATATTCCACGTCTGCTTTGCCTGCAAGCATTTTGCACCCTGCTGTAATGTGCTGGATTGTCTCAGGAACATCTTTGTATATCCTGCTCCCTGTTGCTCCCTGGTGTGGTAGATCCCAGCCTCCATTGATCTTGTATTAAGAGCTTGTTCCTGTGCAGCCACACAGTTGGTGGTTCACGCCATGCAGGGGTCTATCCACCCATGATGGCACCTGCTCCTCCTCATTCCTCTCCCCCTCAGGTTTCTGCTGTCTGAGGTACTCACTAAGCACCTTGTCACTTTGGGCCATCTTCCTGGTGTATTCCTGGACCTTGGTTGTTTCGTATTGGACAGTGGCTCTGATGCTCACTAGTTCTTGCCACCCCCTCTTCAGTCTTAATAGTGTACAGCCTCAGAGTGCTGGATTTGGGATTAAACCCTTCGTTTATTGTGAGGAGTTTTCTTTTTTGGCTATGGCTGCTTTTCTGGTGGCCTCTACATGATTTAAATTCCCCTGTGGTATACCAAGGTACTGCTGCCCCCAACAACTGCTGTGTGGCCTACAATATATATAACATGTGTATGTCATCTCTAATCCTATAGTCTGTTTCATACTGTCTAGTTGACTACACATGACTTTGAAAACATGTTCACTGTACTGCTACTAAGGGAAATTAATCCACACATACATTAACAAAAAGACTTGCCACATATCGTAACCAAAGACACTTCAGACTAAGAGCGTAATTAGCTCTACATTTTGCCTCCTAATAGGTCTGTAATGGAGTTCAATTCACAGTGCTCACACAAAGTGTCTGAATCCTCTATTATGAATTTGGACATGAAGACATGCTATTTCAGAGGTACAGACTAATGAGGCATGACTCATCTTTTTGCTGAACAGTTCAGCTTAATCAGCCATACATGTCTTTGTGTGAAGGCATTCAACATGGGGATTGAACTCTGAAGTTGTGGAGAATATGAAGTTATGGGTGATATGAGCCCCTAGCACACAATCCTGACACAAGCCTATGGGACAGGGCTTCAGTCCTGAGTAAGATGAAGCATTAGCTTTTGTTTCTACACCTTAGTAATACACTTGATATACATTTACATGTGATTACATGTTAACATGGTAGCTTTTGCATTTTTAGAATGGAAGTATTAGGTTTCTCACTGTCTATATTTAGATTTAGTCAAATGTCACCCAGCACATGCTCTCTGACAATGTGGTTAAAATCAAGGGACCATGTACGTGGGGGACCAGGAGTCTCGTAACTCTACCCCAGCTCTTACGTACCATCACTCACTCACATTGGTTAATTATGCTTTGGGGGATTTTCAATTCTTAACCTATGACAATTAGAAAATATGGATTTCACTCAACTATCCGCTAGCTACATTACTCCTCATGAAGTCTGTATATTTTAGTTTGAGATAAATGCCACCAATGAGAACATTTTACTGATTACATTTTTGATTTAAATTAATATGCAGTTGTATGGACAGAAAAACAATACTTTCTCTCAAATGAATTTTTGAATTACTTTTATTGGAGTTACATTAAAGGTTTTCAGCCGTCACTCCAGTGAAGGATTAGTGTGTTTCCCCCGACCCTGGTAAAAATTCTCCATGTGATTCTACTGGTCCAGGTGGTCACATATTAAAATGATGAATTCCTTATGATACTGAGTCATTTCTGTATGTTATAATACTGATAATACTGATATAATAACACTGTAATAAAACAACACAACTAAAAGAGCAGTAATGATGCAGGGCTTCATCAGCACTGTGGATAGACACGGGTCCTGCAGTACAGAACCTGCCACAGACACCCAGATGTTTCCTGTTTCAGGCTGCAGCGCCTCTGTGATGCCTGCTGTCCTCCTGTATTTGGGAAGGACATATGCTGCTCCGGCATCTCTTATAAGGGTATTAGGAGGAGGGAGTCCAACCACATTGTGCAGTGCACACCACAGGGGTTTATGTCTTTATTAGGCGTGGATCGTCACTCTCTGTGTCAGCCTGGAGGCATTGCCTCTTACTGCTGAAGAATGCACACAGGTCCACACAGAGACCACACTGAGTCCTCCGCACAAAACAGGCATAGCCGTGCATCCTATGTGAAGAGGTGACTGACACGGTCAAGATGGCTTCTGTCCATCATTTTATTTGAGTGTGGGGGAGGCATGTAAAGCAGACATAAATTCCGTCTATGATTTGTCATTATTTAGCACATCAGAATATGTTTAATAAAATGTCTAGAAAATAATGTCCATATCTGGAAAGTTCGGGTGAGAGGTTTGTTTTATGCCTTCTGTTACTCACAACAACAGCTTTGAACAAGGACAATGAGCTCTCAGTGTGTTTGTGTGTGTGTGTGTGTGTGTGTGTGTGTGTGTGTGTGTGTGTGTGTGTGTGTGTGTGTGTGTGTGTGTGTGTGTGAGTCACTACCAGCTTTCACTCCAGTACGGGATAACAAATAACACTGGTCTACAGGAAACTCAAAGACTGACATCATCCAAGGAGGGTCCAGGCTCCATCAGTCTGCATGCTAACAAGTCCCACTTCCCCCTTGGATTCATGTGCTCTAATGCACCATTAACTCGACTTCTGCTGTGTGCAGCCTGCTCATGCACTGTGCTGGTCTTCTGGCCAATTACACTTGGCCTGACGGAGACAGAGAGAGTGTGCTGAGCTTTCTGTGGAGGGAACAACCATGCCCAAATGGTATTTTGGTATGATCTGTTGTAGAGGGAAAGCAAACCACTTACTTAATCGTTTCAATACAATCTCTTGGTGTAGTAATAGAGCAGGACGTTTGTTTGAATGAAATTTAATGGTATTAATCTCTTAATTCTTCATTAAACTTGACATATATTTTACATAGTCATCACCCAAAGAAAAAAAAAACAATAAATCATAAAAAACAATAAAAGGGATTGAGAAAACCCACTTAATGACTGCAGTTGGTGAAAGAATCTCATGGGAGTGATTGAAACAAGGCTGTTTGTTCACTGTTCAAACGCTCTTCTGAAGCTCTCTCATAGAAACCCAGTTGGCCAAGCATGTCTGTTAGGAAGCTGGAGAGCCCTGGCAGCCTCTGTAGCGTCTGCATCAGAAATTCCAGGCACTGGGGCTCCTTTCAGGGGCGGGTACGGCGTTGGCAATAGCCCCGGGCCAGCATTACTAACACTGCCTTCCTGCGCACAGGGCATGATCAGAGAGCCATGCCAACCCGAAGCCTGCCACTTTCCTGAGCACCTCAGAGGGAGGAAAGATGCAATCTGTGGGCACAAATCAAATTCAGTGTCGGTGGCGCACCAGGGTAATGTAATTAGGGATTTTTACATGAGTTGCCAGGCTGCCTCAGAGTCTCATGCTTTGTAATCATTACCAGAGCAGAAGTGACGTGGGTTGTGTTTAAGGCCCCTCAGAGGCGTAGCGTTTCACAGCAGCCAAGCAAAACAAGGAGAAATAGGCTCCATGCAAGAAAGAAGCCGAGGGATGTAAACTTGCCTTTTAAAAATATCAAGGATTCACAAGATGTTGATTGATTTTGCATAGTGGCTGAATGGCGCATTGTCTTACAGTCCAGTGACAACATCATGCATATCCAGGTGATTCAATACTTCAAAGTGCAAGATTCTGTACATGACATCATTGTTTTGTAATAAAACTGGGCTGCCTGTCAATCAAAAGGAAGCTCTTGTCTGGCAGAAACAGAGGTAACTGCTGAGTGATACCCTGTCATCATATAAGCTTTATGGAGAACTTCCATTCGGATCTGAATGTGTTGCGAGGCTGTTTCATTGTTCCAGGGTTTTGCTGGGGACACGTGTTTGAAGGCACAGCTCACTCACTCTGCAACAAAGGAAAATGGGGAGCCGGGCCAGAGTCTACGTCTGCACATACTGTCAGTGTCACTAAACCAGTAAACACGTTAAAAAAATGCCTTGACACACTTGTGTGAATGTGTTACTCCATTTCTGGTCTATATATATAGAGCTTTTGAGATACAAATTTCACAGGGTCCCAAATGAAGAAAGTTCCTTGGAGAGCTTATCATAATAATAGCTACCAACTTTTGTCCTTGACATAGCACCTACGTGTGGCTTAAGAAGAGCCACAGTATCTATCTATCAATCTATCTATTACACATCTATCTAATATACCCCCACTCAAATACACACATAAACAAAAACAGTGAGCACAGAACACTGAAATCCACAGGTAACAGAAGTACTCTACAACTACTGTACTGTATGGACTGAGATATAATGTACCTGCTTTTAAATTTCGAAACATGCTCCAATCTTAATGTAAAACAGTTTATGAAACAGGTAAAACTATTTGTGAAACTAAAAGCTCAAAGGTTTGTGTGCAAATAACACCCTTACAAACCTGATAGAACAGCGCCCCTTTGTGGCATGTGAGTTTACCAAGATTTTCTTTCGGAGGAGGGGGATCAAAATGTAATAAACAACATTCCTTTGTCAAGCAAAGATACATAATATCAATGAGAAATAAACTGCATCAAATAACAAATCTTCAAATCTTTAAAACTTTTGTTTAAATAACCCAACTAATATTTTAACTCTTAATTCACCGCTGCAACAGATGCAGCTATGATATTGGACACTGGAGTCATAGGAAATAAATAGAGCAAGGCATGTGATTGAGTATCCAGTGTTCATGGGTTACACACACTTATAATGGTCAAAACAGACTTATTACTTTTCAACAAATTAAACCAGTACAAAGTGACCAGTCACAATATTGTGTACATACCTTAATACAGCTTAATTACAGTATTGCAGTATAGAACCAAGAACAAACTCACTGAGCAAGAAGAACGAAAGTCATTAATGTTGTCTAACAGTTCCAAATGTGTACACTTTATAACTATAATGTGCACTGGTTATATAGTTCTAACTGTAACACTGGAAGCATTGTATCTCGGTAACATATCTACAAGAACAGCCTTCAAAATAAATTCACTATACGCCATTAACCACAACCAGCGCCCCCAAGTGGCAACTCTATGGAACGTAAATTATTTCCCATATGCCCCCTGCTGGTTGGAGCTGATAAATCAGTAAGTCATCTCACGGTTCTTAGATGTCAGAACATTGGAAGACATTATACTACACGAGCTCTTAAAGAATTGAAAATGATAGTCAAATAATCGCGGTGGTTACTATCTATCTATCTATCTATCTATCTATCTATCTATCTATCTATCTATCTATCTATCTATCTATCTATCTATCTATCTATCTATCTATCTATCTATCCTTATATCTCTAACAAATAAATCACAGTACTCTATCGACCGAAAGGTCCTTTAGGGTTCTTATCTGTCCAGTCTCTCCAGTGAGGGAATTCTGCCCTGACCCTTCACCTCAACTGAAACGATTTCCTCCACGAGCCATTGTCTCGTGGACAGAGGGATGCAGATACATCGGAAGTGCTCGGCATGCTCGTGGCTGATGTCCACTGGGAGCCACTAAGACTCTCTGTGTCCCAACAATGTTGCAGTCTCTCCCTGCCAGACCCCCTCCGGAGGGCGGGGACAGACGTGGAGCAGGGCTGGCAGAAGTCAAAGCAGGCCTCATTCAACACGACTGCACCGTCATCTTTCAGCTTCAGTTTGATCTTCCTTTATTTATCTTCCTATATTAGCATATTTTCCAATCTTGGATAAAATTTTAAAATGATTTTTTTTTGTTAAATCGGTCCCTTATGTTCTTGTTGTTTGTTGAATTTGATCACTATCTGGACTGAACTGCCTGAAAAGAGCTCATAAATTATTTACTGAAGTCTGGCTGAGTTGTATTTTGGATTTATCCGTTCAGAGAACAGAATTATAGTAGGCTGGATAGATGGATTCCCAAAATCCCCTTGGTTTGGTACAATTATTTTGTCTTTAGTTCACAAGGCAGGACATTTGAATCCACGGGGATTCAGTCTCAGTTACTGTCTTGGATAGTGATGTTGCTCTAGTGTCGCTCTGGTCATTTTAATACTGTTTATTAACGTTAAATGTTTAATACGTTTGTGCTCGATAAATCCAGAATACAGACATTTCATACAACGCAGCACAACGCAACATCGACCTTATTATGTAGATTATGATCCTAGATAAGATAAGATATCTTTATTGTCATTGCACAACGAATTTTGTTCGTTGTTTTGTTGTAAGACAACAAAAGTGCAAGTGTAATGGTCATAGATATCTAGTGGAATGAGGAAAACATAGCTTGGCTATCGTATAACTTTGTACTTTGTACATTTTGTGAAACTGGTAATATGTGACGGTATCCGATGGCCATTATAAACAGTTTACTATAATGTTAGGTTTTAGAGTGGCTAGAGTCCTGAAACATAAGAAACAATCCACCCGTGTGATATTTCCGTGCGTCTGGTAAAATGCAAAAAGACGTCGGCGAAAGAGAGGTTAAACAACGAGACCGCGTCCACCAGCCCAGCGCTCACTCTCCGGAGGAGCAGGTCTGTACCTCTCTTCAGGGCAGGTCTGTACCTATCTTCACGGCAGGTCTGTACCTCTTTTCAGGGCAGGTCTGTACCTATCTTCATGGCAGGTCTGTACCTCTCTTCGGGGTAGGTCTGTACCTCCCATCAGGGTAGGTCTGTACCTCACTTCAGGTTGAGTACGCACGGAGTTGCATCTGGAATACGGTTTGATTTACGCCTACACTGGAAACGCAACCTGCTCCCCAAATTCTCCTCCCCCCGCCCCCGGTGTCCACACCACATCAGCCATTTCACTCTCACGTAATCGCGGTCGAGGCTCTAATTTGTAGGCAATTCACTGGGAGTCGCGTAAATGTGAAAACAGTGCCGAATGCGTTTTTTGATGTTGTGTGTGGTGCCCTCACTCCAACAGTCCGCTACAGTGAGAAGATGGCGTCGGAAGGAGCGAAAGGGGATCAGCCACCTCCGGTACAAACGCTGGTAACCGCTGTCCATGGAAGTGTTGAGGCGGTAAGATAAGATCATTATTTCTCACTTTGCCAATAATCATGTAAATATCGGGAAGGGAAGAAAGGCAGACCAACGCCGGTCATCTTTATTTTCCGCGATGCTAATCCTCAACTCAGACCAAATACTACGGTACTCAGTTGATGTATTATGGTCTCTGGCCGTCCAAAAGGGGCTCTAGGATATTGTTACGTTAAAATAAACATTTAGCGTTTATAAACGTCAGTGTAAACCATTTGTACAGTGGCGTCGCACCCTGAGCTTCAACTAGACCATCTAACGTTGTGTTTTCATTCAGAGACGCTCTCGTAAAGCTACATTGTCCAGCGAGTGTGCAGCTGCGCAGTAATAAAAATATATATATAGTGTCATGATAAGATTTGATGGGGGTTTCCATCTTTCCACCCAATCTATTTGTAAAAAAATTGATTACTTTACTCGCATGCATCTAAAAATTATTTCGACCACGGCATGTAGCGGATGATGCTTATGATGTATAAGAATACATCTTTGTAAGTAATAATACCACAGTGAACTGTTGCTGCTTGTCGAGGATGAATGTATTTTCCGCTGTAGCTACGCTTTAGTTACAATTATGCTGAAGCCAGTAACCGGCTTTCAGAATATATCATCTCATCTGTCCAAATAATGACCCACTTTCATAGATACGTCGTCCTCAATACAGAGATAATGTGTTTTTATTTGATGACCGTGTGAAATAAATGTAAGTTCAGATTAATCATATTGCTGTTACATTTTGTTTTACTTCTTTCTTAACCTTTGATTCGAGTGCTTAAGTTACCAGCATATGTAACAGGCCCTGCTGACCGGCCCTTATTAAAAGGAGTCTGACCCCCAGGAGATGATAGTCTACATTCTTTGCTTCTAAATTGAACATATCCACACAGAATGTTTAACCATAGCGCATAAAGCTCTTGATATCTATATTTCATCTTATACTAACTTAAATAATTGTGTGTGTGTGTGTGTGTGTGTGTGTATAAGTACGGTACCTGCATAGGTGTATGTATGTATATAAGTGTATATATATATATATATATATATATATATATATATATATATATATATATATATATATATATATATATATATATATATAAAGTATAAAGGCAAGGCAGTATGGGCATTGACATAATTGTAAGTAATAGATTGGACTAGTTCTCATTTCAATTGTATGACAGTGTGCTTAAAAAAAAAAGTAAATAGGAGAAACGGAGAAAGGTGAGGAAGCCTAGCAGGGCAGTGAAGAGAAGGCGGAGGGTTGGGGATATGTTCACCGGAGATGTTTCTAAATCGGTCTGAATTTCAGTGACTCAGCTGACATAGTAGCATGTCATCCAGCCAATCTGAGCCATTTTAACAGCCAGAGGCTCGTTTACATTTAGCGTTCAGTTGAACAGGTGCTCCGGCCTTACAGTAGAGCAGCCAATGGGAGGTGTCGGCCATAAATCTCTGTCTCGTGGGTCCATCCGGATACATCTCAAGGGCTCGCAAGGGTATGGTGTCAGTGCAAGGGTATATTTGAAGTCATTCAGTCTCTAAGCCCAAGTCCTTTGTTGGTTCTCAGCAAGAGCTCCTTCTGACAAGGTTTTTAGAGGGGGCGGTTCTTAGGTTATCCCACACAGCTCAACCTTGATTGGGTTTAGTTGCTTTCTTTTCGTGGCTTGTAATGAGGCAACATCTGTGGACTGTTTGTGAGTCCTTGGTGAATAATGTTTAGTTTAGGACAGGGCAAAACACACTACAGCACTGCAGCATTACCGTTACATCTGGCAAAATAGCAATAAGATGACAGCAAGACCAAAATGGGTTTGAGTTTTGTTATTGCTGATTTAACATAACCTGCCTGCTGCATCAGTGGCTAAACAAGCTTAATGAGCTCTTGATGCTTTGGTAGACACATCCCATATTTGCTAGATATCTGTCATTTTTTCCCACATTAAAACATTTTAAAAACACTATGGGGAAATGCTATTGAAATGTTTCAGATTGCGCCAT
This sequence comes from Brachyhypopomus gauderio, assembly GCF_052324685.1. Classification (NCBI taxonomy): domain Eukaryota; kingdom Metazoa; phylum Chordata; class Actinopteri; order Gymnotiformes; family Hypopomidae; genus Brachyhypopomus; species Brachyhypopomus gauderio. The sequence continues at coordinate 24,091,448 of NC_135212.1, forward strand.
GAGTGATTTGTGCTCGTCATACTTTGTACATCCCGGGTGATCGATGTCAGGTCACTACAACCCCATTTGAACCACATTCTGTGGATCTATCGGAACCATTTTTGGATACTGCAATTCTGGGGAAACTGGGGAATCAGCTGGCTTTATCCAACCATATCTTCAGTCGCCAGGCTTAAGGAAATAGGATCAGAGTACTTTAGCTCAGCATTAAAGCATCAGACAGATAGTGGAAACAAAGCAGCAGCTTGAACTTCTCAAAGACCCAAAACCCAAAGCACTCAGGTTGTTGGAGGAGAGGCAGTCCTTGGTACAACTGATGCAAGTCTTGCCCTTTGCATTGTAATACTGGAGCTTGTGTCCTCTAACTATGCACCTTGTGCGCGCTCACGATTAGGTAATGAACCTCAAAAGTGAAACCCAATCTGATTACACCTCCTGCCCCTCCCCATCACCTCCCTCCCACCTCAGATGCAGTCCATTTGTCAGTAACCCCTGCCCAAAGAGAACCACTTAAGCATTTTACTGGAACCCAGTAAATATTCCCAGAATGCACTGCCAGAGACCATCCTATGCAGAAGTAAAGCTTATTGATTACCAATATAAAAGTAGTTACACTTGGAAATTCCAAAACAAGGATGTTTTCTGTTAAATGGAATTACTCACTCTTCATCTATTTTGAGGTCATCATCATCTTCAAGAGATTTATTGATTTGGAGAACATTATATTTAGAATGGTATAAATTATGAATATGGGACATCAATTTTTTTTTCTTAGTGGGAAGCAAAAATATTAAAGGAATGTGGGTTTTTTTAAATATACAACAGTAGTGTCCTCATACAACCATTGACCTATAATTCATTACTAAGAAAGTACCACAGCAAAACTGTGATAAAATATGTCATTGGATAGAAATAGCAAAAGTAAATGGAATTTTGTTATGTTGCAGTATGTTTAGTTAGCCATATCCTGCCGACTAAATCACTAAAACATAATTAGTTATTCTCTCAGGTTTTGCAAAGGTTTCAGTATGTTTGCTGTATCACATTTTATTGTTCGGAAACAGGATTTCACATGTTAAGTGTTAGTTACTTGTTCTGTTCACATGTTGTCAGTCATGTACTGACTGAGTCCCCAGACAGCATTACAAGAAGTGCGTAGGTCAGTGAGACGCTTGGAGTGGTATTTTAAAAGCCTTGGCCTGTGGTTGAAATAACCTCTAGATAGTTTTAGACAGAGTGATTCTTTCCCCCTCACCTTTAAATAATGGTTTCCTCACTGAAATTCTGCTTCATGTGGTTGCAATGCCTTGTTGTATTTCATCTCTCCACACAGACAGTAATTGTGAGTTGCATCTGCCCGGCCCACCTAACGCTTGTTCTGCCAAAAAATTGCAGCAACTGTGGAGAAAGGCACTGCTGCTGCTGTTCGAACCATGCCCATGCCTCCATGCTTGTGTGTCTTTCAGAAATGCGAGCTCAACATGGACAATCTAAGCAAGCCAGAGCTTCTGACATTGCTCAGCATCATGGAAGGAGAGCTGGAAGCACGAGACCTGGTCATCGAGGCTCTCAGGGTGAGTTCCTGCCATGTTCCTGCACATTGCTCGCATCGGCTTTCGCGTGGAAGTGGAGCAGCCGGCGTGTCTCCGAACGTACAGATTCCTTTCTGGATATTGTCTGCACTTTGAGGTCTTCATAGCCTGTGTTCATCAGTCAGTTTGGTCCTGACTTTTGGCATGGCAGAACTTGTCTGAATATGATTTGTTTCTGAAATTATATTGAATGTCTTTTGGAGCTACAACTGAATTCTAGGTTTACCGTTCAGATAAACTGTTTATTCAGTTTCATTTTGAATCCACAAGACACGATACAGGTTTAACAGACTTGATTACCAATACATTCATTAAAGAAGTAGTTTGGCAAAAATTCTGATTTATACAGGTTTGCTCTTACACTGCCTGTATTTGAGCCAAGATATATTTGGTATCAAAATTGCAAATTTTTAGATTCATACTAAAGAACAGTGTCTCTAGTTGGAGTGATCAGTGTTGCTGAGATTCTATTTAAGACAAGTGTGTGATGATTTTGACATGTTGTTTGTGTTATCTCGTTGCTTCATTAGCAACAAGATATATTGACTGATCATTAGTATTGAAGTTATGCTGTTGGATTACATTTTTTGGTGAATCTCCTTTAGGTTAAGGTCAGGATGATGTTAAGATGACGATGAGAACTTGACTGTTTTATGGAAGGTCTGTTTGGTTTCACCACCATTCTTTTTTTAGTCCCTTCTTTCTTGAAAAGTGAAAGGGAATATGTTATTTATGTTATTCTGAAACGTGCATGGTGGGCTGTTGTAGGTAAAATGCACAGAAGCTCAGCAAATGTGTCACTTGCAGTTGTAGTCTTGTTTTCATCTCTGCATTCAGGCCAGCATTTTGCTGCATGATGAAAAAAGCCAAGCTATCTGGACTGGAATGTTTGCAATGTCAAGGTCAGAAGTGACACCATTTTTTTGCCCAGGTGTTCTAGTTCAACTGGTTCTCTCAAACTTTTCATGGAATCCTGTGTGGTTATGCGCGGCTCATTTTTAAGCTACCTTGTGGACATGACGATCGGTATCTGTCTGTCTCTCTCCGTCTGTCTTTCTCTCGCATGTAAGCCGAGTATGCAGATATAGTTTGATCTTGTCCTCTGTGTTCCCTCTCACGCTTTGCTCAGCGAGGCTCCCCGTTCCACTCTCCACTGTTCCTCTGGGTCCGTGTTTCCCAGTAGACACCCCCCCCCCCCCTTTTCCGATATCCCAGCCCTCTCTCCCCATCCCCATTTCTCCCTCTCCATCCCCATTTCTCTCTCTTCATCTCCCTCCTTCCGCTCGCATCCTGCTTTCCCTCACTGCAGCAGTCGTCAGCACAAAGTCTCATTTGTTCCCTCTGAGAAGCCCAATCAGATACGGAGCAGATAGAGCTGGATAAATCAATTAGGGGGCGACTGGGTGGGGGGGGGGGGGGGGGGGGGGGGGGGGGGGGGGGGGGGGATTTAACAAACATACGCTTGTATGCACCTGCAAGGCTGTTGTTTTCTTCCACGCACAAAGCATGGACCTGAATGTGAAAATTGACGCTATGTTGATCAAACTGGCCACCCCATGCATTATTAAGAGCCCTTTGTCTGTGCGATTAATTAGTGATCGAAAATGCTCGCTGAGCTGTTGTATCGTTTTTCATCTGAGATAATAGAGGACTGCGAGCAGATTCTCGGCCTCTGTCACAAGCCCCTTTCCTGCTTCAGAGGCAGTTGTTGATATCTGGCCAGGTCACTGGAAAAGGTACGGCATGTTGGCTTCCCACGCTTGGGGTCACGTGCACGCTTGGTGTCACGTGATCCAGATTAACTGTAGACTTAGGGAATGGGTGTATTTGAAATGGTTCCACCTAACAAGCTGTAGCCTTAGAAACACTGGAACGGTACGTTTTAAGAACAACCATCATTTTATCACCCTGTGTTTTATTGGTGTGAGTGTGATGAATTAGACATTCATGCTTTTAAATGTCTTGCACCATTCCTACCATCTGATGCGCTGACTCGTTGAGTCCTCAAAACCTTGAGAAACCAGGCACACCGTGGGGCTGTTTGTTTGCCCACTACCTGTCCGTAGCGTCGAAGGCCCATCAGTAAAAAGGCACCAATGTTGCGGTACAGCTGTGTCCCTGATCAGCAAGGGCTCTCTGTGACCACCACGTGACCCAGCGGCCGAGGGGCTGTCACCAGGCCAAACTGGAAACGTGCTCCAAAATAGCCTTGTGCCAAAGGCCGCGTGTGAATGTGCGTCTGACAGTGAGTGAAAGGGAACTCAAGCCAAGATGTTCAGCCTTTGGGCTCTGTCCGGTTATTTTTGGGTTGGCGCATGACGTGTGAGTTTGTAAGTTGAAATGAAGCTCCCAGATCTCGAGGCCTTGGAGGACTTGGAGGCCCCGCCAGTGTTCAAGCTCAGTCCTGCCTTGTTTGTGACAGTCAGGGCCCTGGGCTTGCTTATTTGGATTTGCTTAATACAGATGTTGCCTTGTTTATTATTGCACAGCTGGAATTTAAAATGTTTAGGCGAACACTGTTGTAGGTCTAGCTGTATCGACCGTGTATGTGAGCAGGCGAACAGGTGGGAGTTTTGGTTCAGACTGTGAATGAGGATGAGGCTTCAACAGGAAGCCCTGAACACCGTGGCAGAGTTGGCGTCAGTCCAGTCGTTTTCCCCTCTACCTCCATCCTCGTGCTGACTCTCTGTCTCTCTCCCTCTTTCTCTGTCTCTGCCCTATAACATTCTCTCAAGTGATGTCTGTGGCAAAAGCAGCTTGAAGCGTTGTAGTTCTACATGGACAACTCTAATGGTGTGGGTGTGAGAAAGCTGTACGGCTAGGATGTAACTCCTTCACATGGGAAGGGGAGGGGAAAAAGCTTAATACAGGGTTACCTGCCCTACAGTCATTATACAGGGTTACCTGCCCTACAGTCATTATACAGGTTTATTGCCCTACAGTCTTTTTACAGGGTTACCTGCCCTTAAAGATATGTCTTGGTTTCCCAGTTCTACCTTCTTGGCAACTGTCAGCCTTTGGTTACCATATCAGTGTCATATTTTTATAGATTCCTTTGCTGGAAATCACTTTTAAAGAAGTGACTCCCTACGCTTGAAGTGAGATTTTTCCAAAGAAGCTCTTTTGGGATATGACTCAGTGAACTCCAAAATTTTCTGTTCCTCTGATTGTTTTTAAACACTTCCCCTGAATGTCAGGGATGGATATAGTGAGAACCATCACATACAAACTTCAGAAAATGAGAGAACTCTACAGTGACTGATTGTAAGAATGTATCGCCTCATCCACACAAACTAATTGAATTATTATCTTTTTGACTACAAAATTGATATCTAAGGTCATTCTGCCCTGGGAGACTGAGACTGGCTTAGGCTTGGCTACATGGAAGGTTTTAAAGGGAACCTCCCCTTTAAGTCTGGAGTGATGGCAGGCATATGTGCATTTAGCTGTGTGAGGCTGTTCTCTGGCAATTTGAAGACCACTCCGGCTGACCCAGCAGGTCTGCTCTTTAAGGAGCCTGTGGGGCACATTAGGTTAATGATGAGAAAATGTGACCTTAACCCCTTCAGCCCACCAACCCTCGACCAGTTCCAGATGATTTAACCTTGAGTAAGCCTGCACTATTAAAATGCAAGTGGTGTCAGACGCATGTGGAACAGTACTATGGACTGTTCTTTTCTTATTGGTGATTTTGAATGGCAGTGAGATATAAAAAAAGGTCAAAAATAATACAGACCTTATATATATATATATATATATATATATATATATATATATATATATATATATATATATATATATATATATATATATAGTGTAGAGTTGAGTGAATGATGTCCACCTCTCACAGAAAGGAAATTAAATCTGAAAGGTTAGAGTTTCCCAGACTGAACTCGGAGAATATAAAACCGGTTGACAGCCTTCTGCAGACCTGTATCCCAGCATGCATTTCATCCTGCTTCGTCCTTTGTGGCTGTATGAATCTACAGAGACTGCATTGTTCTCACCTCATCGCCATGGGAAGAGTTCTGATCCGGTCTCACTGCAGGGCCAGCCAGAGTCCTGTTGTGAAGAATTTGGCTCGCCCTTGTTTTCTGCCAGCCTGGGTGGAGAAATGGAAAAATTGACCTCTGAACTTCCCCCTTGAACGGTCACAGCACAGCACTGATAAGGCTTGATGTCCGACACTATCTAAATGGACTGACGACGCCAGAGGAGGTCTGACCTTTGCACTGTGCACACTAAACTTGGACCATCTAGAACCTGAGAGTCACTGCTGAAATGCAGTGTGTGCTGCTGTATAGCTACTGCTAAAAAGATCCTCCTGTAACTGTGATTTATTATTTTAGCCTATTTCTCCATTTTGGTCACATGCAGGTTTGATTAGTGTAGCTTCCCATCCTGTTGTCCATTTGCACACTTTGTTGGACCATCAGACGTGAATCTCTAGGGCTGCGTGATTAATCATAGTTTTGTCACCATTTTTATAATTGCTATTATGTTGATTTCATAAACACATCATAATGGACCAGAATAACCTGATGAAAGTGAATAGCTTCACGCAAATTGCATTATCTGCGCACGGAAACAAGGTGCACTTTACATTCTGCAAACTTTTGAAAAATGTTGAATTTGTATTAAGGAAATTATTGGTTTTGCTGTCTCTCATATGCTATATATATTTTTTTAATAGCTTGGTATTTAATGATTCTGTTTACACACAACATAATCTATTAATCTATGATTAGTTAAAAGGCAAATAATGGGTTAAAAAAAAGACTCTGTGGTATGTGACCTGCTCTCTGGGAAAACTACTTTCCAGCAGAAGTGTCATTGTGTCTATTTGGCAGTATTTTAACTTTGAACCAAATAAACATAGAAAACTTGTTTGATTATTAACAGCGTTGTATACAATAAAAATAAAATCCAAGTACTCTACCCAATGTCCACTGAATTTAAACTGCTGTTGGGAGTAGCAGAAATGCTCTTTGGCACAAACCGCTTTAGAAAATAATGGATAATCATAGCAGTATACTCATGTCAGAATGAATGTGCTGTTAAAATCTTTAAATCAGTAACTGTTGGGGAACATTACATGGATCAACTTCATTTGTGCTTTGATTATTTTTTCTCTTCAGAATTCAGGTTTTCTATCTTTTATTTCTCTTACTCTGCCACTGAGAGGCAACAGTTCACTTCTGTAGTGGCTACAAAAAAAAAAGAAAAGTCCTGTAATGCTCATACGGGGCACTTAATCTCATAATATCATTTATCACTCTAATCCTGGAGATGAATAGTTGTTTGTCTGTATTTACCAGCAAAACAGTGGAGATGCGTCCAGCCCTGCATCAAAGCCCCTGGTTGGGCCATGCTTCTGAGAAGCCACTCACCCTGCTCTGGCAGGAAGGGCTGACCAAGCAGGAACACAGCAGTTGATGGAAAAATCACACTAGCTAGAAAAAATTCAACCACTGAAGTTTTTTGTAATTTTACAAAAAGAGTGCCGTCCATTTGTTGTACAAAGTCTGTACAAGTCCAGTTTTTTGTCATGCTAACAACACATAAATTTAACACATGTGAAGTCAGTCAGTTACATAACTACTGATGTTCTAGCAAAATACATGACACGATTAATAATTACTAGACTGACTAGCTTGATACTTGGTAAATTGCCAGTTAAAATGATTCTTTTATTTATAAGTCACGTGGATGAGATTTTCGTGCTATCAACACTTTTATAAAGGTGTTTCTTCTACATTTCCATGGTGTTATTCATTAAGATCATGTAATGGATTTGGTTCAGTTTTGTGTGTAATCATTAATAAAATACAGACAAAATATAATACAAGTGTAATTTAAAGCTGTCAACTGTTAAACCTAATATGTAATTTTATGGTTTTATATTTGTATTTTATTATATTTTATGCCCAACTATGGTACCTCTTATTTTGAAAATGGTCTACCTCCAGCCAGCCAGGGCTTGCTTTGCCCATCCAGGAGCTTAATGACTGGGGCTGCAGCTGGATCCCGGATGTCTGAAAGCCTAATTAGATCCATCCCTCATCATGACTTGCACCTCCACATGTAAAACGACAATCTCAAATCTTTGAAAGCATGACACTGTGGATTGGGCTCATTTTGCCATGAAGACATACGTGACAATATCACATACAGCGAGGCTATAGATATGGTGTCATTTACAATGGTTAAGCATTTTGCACTTGTTAAATAATAATGGCTTTCTGCACACTTTCCTCCCATGCTACCATATGAGAGAAGCAACGTCAGTGCCTTAAACCTTTAGGTAGAGGTACTGGCTGTTGTGTTTGTTTTGAGGTTTGTCTGTTGGTTGTTTGAGCTGCAGGGGTATATAGTAAAGCTTGCACTAATGAACTTTGCACTATAATCATTTCCACAATTAATTTAAATAAATATAACAAGAGTGAAAACAAACAGGTTTCCAGGTTCTGAATGTGCTGCTGTTCATATATTCACTGAAATTGTCTAAATAACCATAATTAATCATATTTCACATCAGTATCAGTATATCCAGCAGTTTGTCAACCTTCTCATCTCATGTTCTCATCATTACGTTCCACAGTCTAATGATGACATTTGACAACTGAGATGGTGTCAAATACTGCCAAAATTCTTCCTGGTTTAGAGGTGGTCGTTGGATGTATGTGAAGAGCATAGTTGAGTCCCCCTTTTCATCAGGGAAATGGAGCTTCAGTTACCTGGCAGCTTATCAACTCCATGAATAAAAAAAATTAAAAGTAAAATTTAACACAAAAAAATATGGTCAGAGGTTGAGGAGACCAAGAAGAAGAAGATTCTTTGTAATGTAGCTTGCTCTAGTTTGGCAGATAGAAATGAAGCCCAATTGATACAATTTCACCTTTAACTCCTCAAAGCTAGCAAAGGAGTCCAAACCATTTGCAGACCCTAGTTCAGTTAAATGTCATTGAAGGCAAGAGTGGGGTTGCCGCTAATGCGGAGCTTGCATTATCGACGGCCTCTTTCCACATCTGTCCTGGACCTCTGCTTGTGTTTCAATTGCCTCTCTGTTATTTGCAGACTTGTTTTCTTCTCTGGGCTTTTAATAGAGTCATGCTATTTCAAGCTCCTCTGACATGGGTTTTAGCACATGGAACACAGCAGCAGACCTGAGCTCATTCTGCGTAGCACTGGTGACCTTTGCATTGTAAGAAAACGGGACGGGACAACAGTGTCCCACCTGAGTCATGCAGTAAAATCACTGTTATGACTTTAAACATTTTATGATGTCTGCTATCCTGGCTAATAACCAAGAGATGTGTGGTATTAGCCACGGGGCTGGAAAGTTAAACGAGCATGTGCTTAGTTAAATGGGGAACTGAGACTACTTTCACATTTTAGCAGAGTCTTCAACCCAGTCAGTTGCATGTTTAAAAATAATATCAAGCATTTTACAGTTCTGCATAATCAAAAGCTGCCATATTCATCAAGGAGCTAAGCTGTTCTCAGTTGCAACTGTGGCTGAAATGTGCATGATCTTTGAGGACATCAAACACTTGTGCTGTTCAGGTTGATGCAGGCATGATGAGGTTTTTATTGAAACAGTGATTAAAAATTAGTGGTTGGGAATATTAGTACTTGGAGTGTCACAAGAAGAATTGTACATTTGCTTGCTAGTAGGTATTTTACAGTAGAAGCGATAGATGGAATAGTGGAAACTCCATGTTACTCTCACCATTCTTTCATTCACCCTGCTGCTGAGGGAGTGGAGTGTCACATTAGACACGCTAGTGTGCTCATGGGAGTGCACAGCATCTCTGCTGTTGCAAAGATGGTCTGTAGAGTCAAGTGAACTTGAGGCAACCATGAGGCTTGAAATGGATTTAAACAAGAATGTGGGGTTTAGTGAAATTAAAGTGGATTTATGAAGGGCCTTGGCTAAACCTTTTTTTGTTGTTGTTGTGCAACCAAGACTGAAGTTGCTTATACTGTGTGCATGCGTGTGTTGGCGTGTGAATATCCAACACAGTGTGTGCGGGATGTTTTTAGTGGACTGGTGTCCCACGCTGAAATGTAGTTCATTTGAGAGGGCCATTAAAATAGGCCACTAGCATCATTAGCTCAGGCCAATTTTAGCCTTGCAGCAGTGCCTGTCGCTCTGATGCAGGAAATGCTCAAAAACCTTTTCAAGTCTAGTTCCTAAGACTTAATGGAAGAAAATACCCTCAAGCTTAGAACTGCTGAATATTTTAAAGATATATGTATTTGTTCTAGAATTATATGCCTATCAAATCCTCTGTGGAAAAGTGGCTATTTTGATTAAGGCAGATAGATATAGATAGGTCTTTATGGACCCCTTTGGGAGGTCCCCCTTACTGTATTCCTCTAAAGTTCTACAAACAAAACAAAGCAAAAAAATGGGTATAGCTCCATGGTGGGTAAGACATTCTCATGATGTCCTTGGTTGTTACAATTCTCCTTTTCACAGAAGCTAATATGATGAGGAGAATTCAGCTGCTGTCACACACACACGTCCGTGGAGACACAGCCTCGAGTTTGTGTGTAAATGAGTCAGTCGGCTTCACAAACTCCTGAGGTATACTTAGCAGGCACTTGTCAAAGATTAATGTTGTTATAGCACGAAGGGGTTGCTTTTCCTGTTCGCGGAGCCGTGATAACACTCTGTATGTAGTCTTCCAGTTAAACTCGGCATGGTGCAGCTGGAACCATTCTTTAGACAGGATGTGTAGTCCTCCTCACCGATAAATTGTATTTTAACCAACATCTCGATATGAACAAGCATGACAAAAAGATGTGGCGATGCAAACAATTGTGCAGTGTTGTATAAAGTATTCGAGACCCATACTTGAGTAAAAGTACAAGTACTCTATCAAAAAATTGACTTGAGTAGAAGTTGAAGTGTTCTTTAAAAACTTTACTTAAGTAGAAGTACAAAGAAAGCCATCAAAGTTTGATTATCAATTGTTTTTATATATCACTTACAAATCAAAGATGTCAAAGATCACACAAAGATCTGTATGTACTTAAAAAACTGGGGTTAACACTTCGTACACAAAAAACAGATAACCTATGTCCCGCTACGTCGTAGGTTTGACGCAGAAGTACAAATTCGCCTTCATTTAGCTGAGAAAACAAGGTGTATTTTGGACGTAAAATCCGTCCGTCGGATTCTAAGGGTGAGCCTACTGCCCTGCGTTTACCCTCAATAAATGCCCTTACCCTATAAAAACACTACACTATAAAAATAGACACATGATTAGTCAGCACGTCGCCTTTATTGCCAGCTAATGTTAAGTGAATTCTGCAGCACGCCATGAACATAATTAGGTTAGTTAGCTAAGATATCTAACCTAACTAGTGCTTACTGTGCTCTTCTGCTGTTACCAAACACGGAACCATCTCTTTTAATGAGATAGACTAAAAAGCGAATTATTTGGAATAATTTCGAATATATGTGTATTTGTATTAATATGTAAATCAAGCTGAAGGTGCTGGAAAATACTGGAATTGACCTTCAAAGTGCCGTACAAGTGCATGAATTCCACCTTGTAACTTCGCACAAACAAAAATCGAGAGGCGCACGACCTCGCGATGCAACCGCGCGTGGCCAACGTGCATTGTTGGAGCCACCGCGATTGCGTCATTTTTGCCGCGCGGACCCTTGCGGCAGTCACGACGTGTCAAGTGAACCTAGATTACGAAGATCAAGTGTTCAGCAAAGGCAGCAGTAGAGTAAACGAGACGCGACCGGAGCATGCGCAGTTTTCTCATAAGACAGCCTGATCGCTTGACCCGGTGACAGCGCCAGCTAACATGTTTATAATTGTAACGAGTAACTATACAGCACATAAAAAATGTATCGGAGTAAAAGTATTAAACTGATGGAAAATATGTAGTGAAGTAAAAGTGGAAGTAGGAGAAAAAAATAATACTCCAGTAAAGTACAGATACAGCATTTTAGTACTTAAGTAGAGTAGTGAAGTAGTTCTACTTCGTTACTATACAACTCTGCAATTGTGCATGGCACGTGTAAATATTTTTTATTATTATTTGAGCTATGAAACGTTCACACTCTGGCCAGTCGTATCGCAAGCTGTTTCTGCACCTTCCGTGGTTTATGTTTTCCTCCTTATGACACTTTTTTTGTTTTCGTGACCGTTGTCGTGTCTACGTTGGCATTCTGCTGTTCTCGTTAGCAGTGTTGGGAATGTTACTTCCCAACGTAAAGTAATTACTTATAGTTACTCACTACTTGTTCAAAAAAGTAACTGAGATAGTAACTGAATTACTCAATAATAAAAGTAACTCGTTACCAGGCAAAGTAACTATTTGCGTTACAGTAAAAAAAAGTTATATGCCAATGAATAAGGATTTTTTGAAAAAGCAGTTTTCACAGTCAGTTGAAATGAGTAGATCAGAAAGGTGTTAAACTTTTGATATCAACATCAACAGACCAGTGCAGGATTTAAAAAAAGCAAAAGTAAACAGTTACACTATATAAAGTGCGTTTACATCTATCAAATTTAATATAATTCTCTCAACCTGAGACAACTGGTTTGTTCACAACAGAAGTAAACTTAACAATAAAACCTCTATTCTTAAATAAATAAATCAAATACCCAGTCTGGTAGACATTCAGGAACTTCAAGTATTTTCTTAAATAATGTTTATATCGCCACCTTGAAAATGCAAATTTTTCTTCGGCTTGCTCCTGACTCGCCATTTCTACCTCTTCTCCGTTTGTGTCATGTGTCACTGGTGCGCTTCGCACGCGTGTAAAAACACTGGCTCTGATTGGCTACCATAACGCTGCCTTAGCCAATCGCTTACTGACTTGTTAAGTTAAACAGGTGTTACACCGAGAACTGTGACCTATCGAGATCTGTTACTCCTCACTAGCCTGTCCGCTCGGATTACTGTTAGTATATCAATATTAACGCACCATTTTTAATGACCAGTAACATCAACGGCGTTGTAACGACAGGAAAAGTAATTAATTACATTATCCCGTTACTGACAAAATTACGCCGTTACCTAACGCCGTTATTCGCAAAACTGCTCGTTAGTGCACGTTTATGTTAAATTTAATTCGTTTGATTAAACTTTTCAGTTGGATACTCCCGTTTGCTTCCTCTTTTTAACTCATGCTCGTTATACGCCCATATCTATTCTAGAAGAATAGATTTTATAGGGAATAGGGGTGGGTGTCACCACTGATTTCCCAGTTTGATTCAATTCCGATTCACAAGGTCCCGATTCAATTCGATTTTCGATTCGCTTCAATCCGATTCAATATCGATTCTTGTAGGGAAATTTCAGTTACAATAAAAAGTGTAGTTTGATTGTGAAATGTTGTAATGATACAAGGAACACTCAAACAGCCCCTTAAAGTGCAAATTAAGTTTTTTTTTTTACATGTAACAAAAACATTTATGAACATAGTTCTGAATATTGTAAACATTAAGGTCCAAAAACTAAGATTTATTCATGACTGCTTTCTGACATCTTGGACATTGTCAAATTTTTCTACAAGAAAATGAGCTGATCAACATGTTAAGGAGTGAGACAGATCCTTTGTGCAGTTACAATATTGCCAGCTGTTGAGAAAACTTCACAGCTTTATACTTGACGCGTCGCGACCGGCGTGAGGGTCCGCGCACCGAAAACTACATAATCGCTGTGGCTCCGTCAGTGCCCTGTCACTTCGCGAGGTCGTGCACCTCTCGAATTTTTTAACTTTGCGCGCACCGCGCTTCAGCGCAATGAAGAAAGTCATGTTTGCAGGGTTCATACACCTAAACAAGGTTGAATTAAAGCACGTCACCCGATATAAAACGCGAGACGTTAAAACGGTACGCATATGCGGGGAAAATTAGCCAATTCTAAAGATCGATCTCAGGTTTAATAAATCGATATCGAATCATTCAAATGAAGATTGACTTGAATGGAAAAATCGATTTTTTAAACACACCCCTAATAGGGAACACTGTTTGTTCATTTTATCGCAAGTCGCATCGTCGTAGCGCTGGATGTTTTTATCGCACCTTGCACGTTTTCGGTATATCGCGCAGGCCTAATGCGGTGTCTTCTGTTCCTCACGGAGTCGAGCTGCTTGTTGCAGATGCCCGTGAACCGGCCGCCATGGCCTGTTTATGTAAGCGCTGCTAGCGGGGGGCCTTTTTGAATGTTAGCTTCATGTGGCCTGTACACTGGCATCCTTGCAGATGGAAGAGATGGAGGGTTGAGGGACGTGACTCACTAGTTTTACTGTCAGATGTCGTGATTGTCATTCATTTGCATTCGTGAAACATTCCTGTCTGATGTTTTCAAATGGTTTTAAAAAATTCAACATGAGTTGCAGAATTTAGAAAAGTAATGGGGGCGTGTGCATGTGCATCCTACGTGTGTTGTATTTTGTTGTTTTTAGTCTAGACTGCCTGCCTTACATTGGCCTAAATTGTTTGCTTTTTATTTCTGTCATTTTGTTTCCATTCTTCCACCACCCAAGCCACTCTAAGCAGAACTCTTTATTTTATTTCATGCCATTTTATTGACATGCAATCTGACAGATAACTCATCATCAGCTACCCGTCCAAGGTTTCCAAGCATAACCTTAAGCTTTAGCAGCAGAAATTGGCTATGCTTGCACACTTCTGATTTTGGTTCATTTCTGTGCTAACAGGGCAGGTCATGGCCATCAGATCCGTGCCCGAGATGGGGATTTCGATGGAGGGTGATGGTAGCACAAGGTAACTGCTGTAGTGGGATTTTCTTGGAGGGGTCTTTAAGGACTTTGTGGGACTCCCTAGGATGAAGCCTCTCCTCTTTCCCCTCAGGGCACCTCCCCCCCATCCTAGCTACCCATTCACTTCCAACTCCTTTGGCCTATATTTCTTGTTTTCTGTTTTCTTTTCTTCACTTGTCTCTTTCTGACTGTAACTCATCAACATATTCTAGGGTTGCTTAATGGAAATCTGTTGTCTTCAGTAAATGGTCCTTTTTACAGTTAAATAAGTGCTATGTTAAAAATGGTTACATTTCAAGATAAGGAGTGTAAATTAATAATTGCACAGTGCCACTGGGTTTCATATATATTTTCTTGTACCCTTTAATAATGAGCACTGACAGTGATCTTAAGTGTGCTCTTAAGTGTCCTCTTCTAACCGATCTATATTCCAGCCCTCTTCTTTTTGTCAGCTTGATGGATTCAGTGACCTCAAATTTGGGTTAACAGACATGCACTGCGGAAGTCCTTGGCCCACAAAGCGAGCTCTGTGTCGATCTAATTGAAAGGCTCCTTGTGAGAGCCCGGAGACACACAGTCACACACACAGAAAAACACAAAAAACACTCACTTCTGCACAAAAGCCTTACTCATGGCTTAACCTTTTCCAGTCCAAGTGAAATGCCAGAGCACTTCTAATGTAGCAGGAGCAGATATATTGGGGGGGGGGGGGGGTCCATGGATGGACTGTTCAGTCCTCTACACAAGCTCTAAGAGTGTTTCTCTCAACACCCATGGTGTAGATCCAGACACACCTCCTGGTCATTTAAATGGAGTCACCGTTTCTTTGGAAGGAGAACCATGAGTGAAATTTCTCACTCTGGGAGTGAGAGACAAAGTTGCTGTGTTTTCTGTTTTCTGTTGAAATTTTTCTAGACTTGTCATTCAGTCATTTACTAGCTTGGTATCCTAAACCATACATGGCCATCATAAATGTCTATGGGGTTATATTTGGTCTTTTGGTCACTGACTACCATTTACTAACAGAAATTACCTACCAGAAACATCAACCTGATTGGTTTATGCATGTTTATTTACAGGAAGTCTTTGTTCCTTTCACCAATAAAACATTCTGAACTATATGCAGCATCGTAAACAGAAGTTAACCAATTAGTTTCATGGGTTACCAAACACTTGACACATGAAAGGTTCTGGTTAGCAACAAAGGAATTCAAGAAGTGCAAAATATGTCTTTTAATGACATCTTGTATGGACTTCAAAGTGAGTCCCCAGACAGATTG
Organism: Brachyhypopomus gauderio; assembly: GCF_052324685.1. Lineage (NCBI taxonomy): Eukaryota > Metazoa > Chordata > Actinopteri > Gymnotiformes > Hypopomidae > Brachyhypopomus > Brachyhypopomus gauderio. The sequence goes on from NC_135212.1 coordinate 24,107,083, forward strand.
GCGCATGCAGCCTGCTACAGTTGCAAAATACCGCTGTTTATTAGCTGGGCTAGTCCTCCCTGTCTGTCTAGGGAGTCTGTCTTCTCTGTCTCTGGACGACCCCCCCCCCTTCACTCTTCCTTTCTCCCTGACAGCATGCCTGAACCTTGCACCCTGCCAACGCGTGCCTGTAAAGGTTAGTGCTAATAATAACAAAGGCCTGGCTGGTAAATACAGTCCATTGCTGGAGTCCCGGTGACAACGTGGACTCCCAGAGGATGCCCAGCTTGTATGGCTGGCCCGGTACTCCTGCCCAGTTTGGGCCTCACATCAGTTCCGGAGAAGCACCGCAGTGGCATGCTTCATAAGCTGTTTGTCAACAGGAACCTGATGAAGCTTTGGGGTTTTGTAAATGGTTAATAGCCACAGCCACTCTCTGTTGTTTTTCAAACTTGCATTCTAATGCATCATGTAGAAAATATGTTTTGCATACCTTTTAGTTTGCATTGACAGATAAGGCTATGGAATGGCTTTCTTCGCTGTAGTATTTGTGTGGGTTCATGTAGCGAGAAGCCTTGCTCAACCTGTCTGTAACCAAATATACACTGTTTGCTACTGGCGGAAGTAACACTCCTTTGTGTTGATTGAGGAACAGATTCCTTTCCTGTCTCTGAATTCCAGGTCATTGTGAGAGGCATCACACAGTGTGTTAGCATGAAAGCACGGTGTGTAACTGCAGAATGAGATGAATGTGATATCTGACCTCTGTGCTGGACTGATAATGCAGAGAAGGAGAAATTGGAGCAGAGTCCTGGTAATTAGAGCAGGGGTTTCTGAAAGACAGCAGTAGATAGTGTCATTTCTGAGGCCTCAAATCTGAACGACATGACACACGGTCACTACATTCTGTTCATCTGTGTTTTTCTCTTACTGGCTTATTCTCTCTCACTTCGTCTCCCTGTCTTTGTCTCTGTCCCTGTCGCTTCGTCTGTCTCTATCCCTGTCTCTGTCTCTCCTCATCTGTCTCTCTGTCCCTGACTCTCGTTGTCTGTCTCTGTTTACTTGCCCCTTCACAGTTAATGGTGAAAGTAACAGCACTTTACTTTTTTTCTCAGTTACTGTCACACATTGTTCACCGTTCATTTTGCATTCATTGAATTTTATTTTTGACTCTGAGGTGACAGTGAGTGATTCCAGTGAGTGGATTATAATCTGTTTGGCTCGCCATCATCAGAAACCATCTGAGATATCTTTATATCATGTGTAATCTGTCATATGTTGCTAAGCATTGAATGTAACGCATTTGTGACAAATTCTGCTGCATATGAGATTGAAGGATGTTGAGTTAATGGCGTTCCAAACATGAGTCGATTTGTAGAGTTTGATGAATGCTGGTATGGTTTTTCTTCATATTACTTCTGTCTGCCTAACAAATCAGCTAACTGGTCAAAATCAGTTTTAAAAATCAAAACGTTTTGCTTGAAGGAAGAATGTGAATCATCTGATTTACAAAAGTGCTGGATGGTGCTGTGGTTGACTGCGAAAGGCAAGATTATTTGCATGAATGTTCAAAATGTTTAAACTGCTACCATTATCTGTATGACACTAAAATTGACTATAGGACAGCTGTGTTATGGGGAGAAAATGTGAAATGTCAAAATAATTTCTGTCTTCTGTTAAATGCCTTATCTGCCTTAGTATAGGCCATTCTGCATACCAATAGATCTGCAGTAGGTGCCCATGGCAAAGAGGCACTGTATTTCTGTGTGTGTGTGTGCGTGTGTGTGTGTGTGTGTGTGTGTGCGTGTGTGCGTGCGTGTGTGCGTGCGTGCGTGCGTGCGTGTGTGTGTGCGTGTGTGTGTGCGTGCGTGCGTGCGTGTGTGCGTGCGTGCGTGTGTGCGATATAGAGGTTAGAGTTAAACACGAGTGTGTATTTGCTTGCTGGTCTTCTCCTTCTTTGGTGCGGTAGTAGCTCCAAGCGAACAGTAGCCTCAGGGATGCTACTAACTCACAGTCTTCTTGCTACTCTAAATATGGACAGACTCAACAGACCAGCCTCTGTCCGTCCCTGTGCACACGTTATACTGTAAGCGTTATACCACAAGCGTTATACTGTAAACGATAAACTGTAAGTGTTATACCGCAAGCCCAGGTGCATATTTCTGTGCCAACTCTGGACAAGAGGTGTAGAATATATTTTGTTTGTATTGTTGCATATGCTGAGTGTGATAACGGAATACAATGGGGGACACTCTGTGTAGTCACGCTGTGTAGTCACAGTCCGCACATTTAGGCCAGGTGACGTGATGACATATTAGACATCCTTAAAGTCTTGCCTGCACCGACCCAATTTCGGAAAGTTCTGTGTATCAAATTCTTTGGTGATATTGGTAATGTAGAGGACAAGTTTATGATGATAAAGAATATTGTGCAAAGCCATGATGGAAAGCCAGGCTGTAGGTATGTCATGTTTGGGTTTGGGTTATTCCCCCTGTTCAGACTTTGGTAAAGTTGTGCATTCTTTTTACATTTTGAAATACAGTCAAATTTATGCTGAAATTAGCCATTAGATTGAAAGGGGGAAATTGGTGAGAGGCTGCAATGAATCATGGGTCAGTGTGGGCCGAGATGGAGAGCAAACCTTTCGTCATTCCTACTATGCAGACCAGCTGGTCTTAACACAGAGTCTAACTAGACAGTGGTCTTAATGGATCCCTTCTGGAGAAGTGATAACCAGCTCTGTGTGTGGGTGTACTGACTGGTACTGGTACTGACTTGTGTACTGACTGCTCTGTCTCCCCCTGCAGGCTCGACGGAAAGACGTGTTCCTGCAAGAGCGCTACGGGCATTTCAGCCTGACCGACCCATTCCTGGCCCTGCAGAGGGACTGTGAGTCAGGCCCGGGCCAGAAGGAGCACCGGCCCCTCAGCTCCAGCCCCATCAGCGTGCTGGAGGCCGTTATGGCGCACTGCCGTAAGATGCAGGAGAGAATGTCCTCCCAACTGGCTGCAGCAGAGAGCAGGCAAAAGAGGGTGAGACACCTACAAACACAGGGGAAAGACTCACACAGAGAAAACCTCATGTTTGTTGGTAGGGCAGAGGATGTGTGTGTGTGTGTGTGTGTGTGTGTGTGTGTGTTTGTGTGTGATGTTTGTGTACATCATGTATACATCATGTTTGTGTACATTTTTTACTTGTTATTTGAAACTTAGCATTTGTTCATGATAATAGAAATGTGCGACAGTTTGTGGCCTAGACAAACACACTTTCAATTCTCGGTGCTGAAGTGGCAAACGCAGTGCAGGTAAGTGTGTAATCGTGACCAGAACGGAGGCGTTAGTGGGAGCCCGTTTCTTGGGAGCCCGCATGTCTAACACATCCATTCTCACACCACCTGCTCACACACAATTTAATATGAGCTGCAAGGTCCAGCAGTTGGCCGCACACACACACACACACACACACACACACACACACACACACACACACACACACACACACACACACACCTCAGCCCTAGGGGTTTGGCAATATAATGATATGTTCGTTATATCATAACTATGTCACAATACCCTTTTCTTGGTGGATCATGCGCTTGTAGAAACTGACCATTTTTTTCATAAAAAAACAATAATAGAAATTTAGTAAACAACAAACAGTGATGTGATGCTATCATATTAAAACTGCATAGTAACAAACAGCTGAGTGTATTCTTAACTTTATTTCAAAATAATATGGCACAGTGGCACCACTGCTTATAGCCCAATGAACAGCACTGATTTATTAGCTAATATTGCTAAACATTGTCACATATCACCACTGTGAAAATTTGTGGACCATATAATGTTTTTGCCCAGCCATCAAAGACGACAAATCCTCCCTTTGGCTTTATGAGTGATCATCCAATCAGAGTGGCCATGTTGTCCCGAGTGCTGATTTTACCAGACACAGAAATCCTTCCCATTTGCATATGTCATTTTAGCTTTAATGCCCGCCTTGTCTATGAAACTGAGACCACACTCCCTCTCTTCCAAGAATAAACATTCACACTTGGTTGTTATGGTGACGGTTCTCTAGTTTCATAGCTGGTTAACTGTGTTGTGCACTTTCATCAGTCACTTCAGTGAATGATATGAATTTAATGACCCTCGTTGTAGTGGAGTTGCTTTGCTAAGACCACCACTTTGGATTATAATCATCTGCTTATGTAATTTTTTTCTTGTCTACTGAAACGGTTTTTGTTCATTGTCACATTTGTCCTGGGAAAGTGTTTAAATATTCATGAACGGAGGAGCAGAGAGCTCTCGTGCCAGTCATTCAGCAGGCCTGTGCCATCTTTAGATTCATTAGAGCCGTGGCCATGGCTGCCATAACTAATAGATGTAGGATGAAGTCGTCTAATGAACCATGAAGCATACTGTCGACTGGCAGCCATAATGTCTTTAATGGTTCTGTCACTTTTCTGACTTATTTTGTTATTCTGACTTTTTAGTAGACATATTTACCTCCAGGACTGTTGTTCTATTTGTGTTTTAAAGCAGACAATTCAACTCCATAGAGTTGAATTGAACTTCAGCACCATAGAGCTTCTTTATATGTCATCACCCACTTGTTTTTTTACCAAACTTTTCTGAGGGTATAATTAAATGTAGTCATTTAAATGTCAGCAGTTTGTGTCTTGTCTTGATGCCCACTTTACATGAAATACCCAATCAACTATCATTCGTGCGTCTCTGATCTCAAACCTCATCTCTGTCTGAGACACATTTAAGCCAGTTATTATACAGGTGACAATTAAAACCCAAGCCATGTTTAAGAACCAAATCACGTCCCATGACATCACACGATGAAACCGGATGAGATGGTTATTATTGTCTACAGTTGTAGAACGTGTGTGCTGTTTTGTGTATGCATGTCTGAGGGAAGGTTAGCAAACTATGGCATGCAGGCAAGTTGAATTGTTAGCCGTTAGCTGTTAATGCTTATAGGCTAGTTTTTAAGTGCAACTGTGTGACGGTGTGCTGTGCTACTGTGTGTAGCTGGAGATGGAGAAGCTACAGCTGCAGAGTCTGGAGCAGGAGCACCGCAAGTTGTCGGCGCAGCTGAAGGACGAGCGCGAGAAGAACAAGCACGTGGTGATGATGCTGGTGCGCGAGTGCAAGCAGCTGGCGTCGCGCGTGGTCGAGGAGAGCCAGCGCTTCGAGGAGCTCTCGTCGCGCTCCGAGCAGGAGGGCCGTTCCTCCGACCGCCTGGAGGAGGAGCTGGCCGGCGAGCGGCGGCGCAGCCAGCAGATGGAGGCGGAGATGGAGAAGCAGCTCGCCGAGTTCGACACGGAGCGCGAGCAGCTGCGAGCCCGGCTGAGCCGCGAGGAGAGCCGGGCCGCAGAGCTGCGCGCCGAGACCGACGGCCTCCGCCGGCAGGTGGAGCAGCTCAGGACAGAGCGGGGGAAGGACGCCCCGCCGCTGCCCCCGGTGGCGGCCCCCGCGCCGGTCAAACCCAAGAACACGGCGTCGGTGGCCGTGGGTACAGAGGCGGTCAGCTGCAGGGCGACTGCCTCCCAGACAGACCTGCTGCCTGAACACGAGGTGCCCAAGAAGGCGCCACTTACCATCCCAGTCAAACCCACAGGTGCCAACTACACTAGCATGAACCTACCCAAGACCCCCAATGCTGGGAGGGGGATGCATCATGGGAGTTCTCAGGCCGAGAATGGAGGGGAGGGGCAGGTGGTGCCAAACCCAGCTCATGGTTTACACTCACCTGGCACTGCTGGTACCCTACCTACGGGGGTGAGTCCCCGTGTCCAGGCGGCCCGCTACAAATTCCAGCCCTCGGCTTCCGAGCAGGACCAAAACGGCATGGCCAACCAGAGCCCGCCGCCACGGGACCTGTCTCCCACTAACCGAGACAACTATGCCGCAAAGCAGCAGGCACGTCACACAGTCACACAGGTCCTATCGCGATTCACCAGCCCACCAGCAGGGGGCCCCCCTGCAACCCTCCGGCCTGGCCTGTCCCACTCCACTTCAGAGGGCGGACCCTTTGCTGGACGCTTGGGCCATCCGCAGATTGGCATCAAGTCACCCACTGTGGCACGCATCGACCGGGGCAACCCACCTCCCATCCCGCCAAAAAAACCCGGACTGTCTCAGACGCCGTCCCCTCCTCACCCGCCAATCAAAGTAGTGGGCGAGGCCAGCAGGTCCCCGGGGGTTGGACTGGGGGCGGGGCCTGCCAAGTCAGCCGCCACCCCCCAGCTCCCTCCCAAGCCTGCCCTGGACCTAGGGGGTGTGGTCCCAGCCTTGACTGCGTCTCAGGTGGGTGCACCAAGCGCTGGCAGGCGGCGGGCGTCGCAGCCGGCGGCAGCATGCGTGGATTGTCCCTCTGTCACCACCACCGCGTCCGCCATTGCTACCATTGTCAGTAGCCCGTCTGTAAACCCTGCTAGTGTTCCATCCCATAGCAGGCCCCTGGCAGCAGCATCAGGTAAACGGGTGTTCAACTACCTCACTGTCAGTGCCTCTGCTCTCTTTCTCTGTCTATGTACTCAGTGGGAGCCCCATCCATAGATGCTTTAGACTGGTAAAGCCCTAGAGAGAAAGCATCATGCCTATATTATAAATATCGCTACCTGCCTAATTATATATATATATATATATATATATATATATATATATATATATATATATATATATATATATATATATATATATATATATATATATATTTTATTAGGTATTTGCGATCAAACACGCATTTGTTAGTTCCTCCTAAACTAAAACAAAAGTTGAGAATGGCTCTGGGGTTGTAGTTGTAGCCCCACGTGAACAGCAGGGCCTTGAGGAGACTCTTCCCCGTAACCACTCCACTCTGAAGCTGATGCCAGAGGCTGCTCTGTCCATGTCTTCCCTCCACTTTCACCTTCAACCTCCTTCTGCATGCCCCTGCTTGTGTATGCGCGACCTCTGACCTGCGGTACCTCTTGCTCATCCCTGCCCACATGCCCACCCTTTTCAATAATCTCTGGATGGTCTTAATGACTCCCTAAATCTTGGTGTATTCTCTGAAAAGGAGATGTCCTGCCCCTGCATGACTGACCTCCGCACACAGCTGTCTACATGTGCTCCCCCAGCTTTAATATCTTGGTTCTTTCATTATGAGATGAATGCACTAAAACATTAATGATGTTTGTTAGGTCAGTCTGGTGGCTTTCATTGTGACTGCTGTGGTTTTCACCTGTGTGTCCTGAAAAACGGCTTTGATGGTGTCAATGGGTTCAGCTTTAGTGAGTGTTTCATCATCAGCTTTAGTGAGTGTTTCATCATCAGCTTTAGTGAGTGTTTCATCATCAGCTTTAGTGAGTGTTTCGTCATCAGCTTTAGTGAGTGTTTTGTCATCAGCTTTAGTGAGTGTTTTGTCATCAGCTTTAGTGAGTGTTTCATCATCAGCTTTAGTGAGTGTTTCTTCATCAGCTTTAGTGAGTGTTTCGTCATCAGCTTTAGTGAGTGTTTTGTCATCAGCTTTAGTGAGTGTTTCATCAGCTTTAGTGAGTGTTTTGTCATCAGCTTTAGTGAGTGTTTCTTCATCAGCTTTAGTGACATTTTGTCATCAGCTTTAGTGATTATTATCAAAGTTGTTCTCCTACATTTAGCAATCACAGAAGTTTTGCCCAGTAACCTAAAATATTTGGAAGCCCAATACTCAAAAAAATCTAGCATTTTAGCATTTTAATTTATTTGTTGAAAATGTATATATTACTGCACAGTGCATTGATGTATTAGGTGTTAAAACCACAGCTCAGTAATCCATGCATGTGAAAAATCCAAACACAATTTTTCTGCTAAACCCTTCAAGTTCACTGTCTCACTTCCTATAAATGCCATCCTGTCTCTGTAGGCCTCACAAAAGGCTCTGTGGGTACACAGACAGGCCTATTTAAACACCAGCCAACTATTCCACTCTCACTACTTTTTTGTCACTAGAGACTAATCCAGCGCACAGCTCTAGCTGAGAGACCAGACAGCGCTAGCTACCCGTCATCGCTAATGTCTCGGAAACGCTGAGAACTGGCACTTTTAGTGCCTTCTCCACCATAGTGTTGCTGTCACAAGCATTCTGGATATTCTCTCTCTCCCTCCCTCTCGTGCACTCTCCTTGCCTCTCTCGTGCACTCTCCTTCAGCTCTTTGTGTCTGTCCAGCAGTATTTCACTAACAAATAAAAAAAAACTCATCTCCCTAGAGAAGATGATGCTAAATGCACTCCCCATACATTCAGAGAAACTATTACTGCCTGAGGTATCTGTGTCCATAGTGCTGCAGCAAGCTTGTTCAGGTCTAGTTTTGCCTACTTGTATTACTTACTTCCTTAAAGCATTTCGTGCCTCAACATATTTTAGCTGTGCCTTTGCTTCTAGTGCCAGAGTACTGTGTTGCCCAATTGAGATGACTTTAATAGGTTTGGTTTGAAGGTCTGTGCAATTTGGTGTGACTGACATGATTTGTATTGCATAACCTGATTGAAACAGCCTTACACTCCTTCTTCATTCATTTTGAGTTTTGTCCAGTTTCCGAGATTTCCTCTGATGCTGATCTGTCCTGAAAGCTGTTTAATGAGTTCCTTGTCTGGTCTAAGATATCTGCTGTCATACCAAAACGAGCCTCACAATGATCACGTCAAACACTAGTTAACTGTACACTTTAAGATACACAGATTTGCACATGATTCTTGATCCATAGTGGTGTTTAACTTGTGCGTTGTGGCGTGACCTCTAGTCACTCTCCCGTGTGGTTAACTCCTGCTCTCCCCGATCCGTAGGCTGGCGTTCCACCGTAGACCCTCCTCTGGCCAGTGGTGACCCCGTCCCCCTGGACGACGGGCACACCCTACTGCTCCAAGCTGCTTCCCAGGGAAATGTCACTTTATTGTCTATGCTGCTTAATCAAGATCCACCAATGGATATTAGTCACCTCCACCAAGACCTGACCTCTGCCTTGTTTTCTGCTGCTCGAAATGGACACACAGGTACATGCTGCGGTGAAGCAAAACGTGGACTGACGTCTGTAGCTGGAGGTCTTGCATTCAGCTTCACTTGTTCTGTCAAAACCTCCACAGTCTTCTCAGTGGGCTAATGGAACACGTTGTATGTAAATTAATTAGAAGCCCACAATTATATATTTATATATTTACTGATATTGGGCAACTCTCAGCTTTGTCTTATCAGTGCTTTCTTCTGGATGAAGACTGGGTTTTTAGCACAATAATGATCTCGCAGTTCTTTCCGTTTCAAATTGTTAAAACAAACTATTCTGTGATCTACATTTCTGAGGCATTTATATGAGTAGTTAGAGTCCGTAATAGAGACTCGTTTTCTGTGTAAGACTCGTTTTATTTTGTTCGTGGCTTTTTAAAGCATTTTAGTGGTGATTTAAATATTTATTTTTTTACCCGAGACATTGCTTTGTCAAAATGAATGTTTTCATTTTGAGGAAGGAGGTGTACCCACACTTTTAACTGGAAGTCTGCATGATAGTTGTGTATGTCTCATAGAATGCTTGAACCTGCTGCTGACGTTGGGGGCGTGTCCTGATGCTCCTGATATAAACGGACTGACGGCCTTACACATGGCTGCCATGGGCGGCCATCACGGGTGAGCCTTCACACGCCGCCTTTGGCATCTGTCCTCCTTGCTGCTGTTGCTGGTAAAAGATGGTTTTCCCTCTGAGAGAATTATTGTCCAAAAGTCTGAATCTGACGTGCTGTTTGACACTTGGCAAGGGCTTGACCATGTGAAAGGCTGAAAGGGCTGAACAGTGTGATTATCCAGAGGCTTCACATATGGAATTGTTGTTTTGCCTCATGTACTGTAAGCCATGTGCTGTTAGTGTTAGTGTTTGTGTTTGTGTTTGTGTCACCCTAGTCTTTATTTCTAGGTTAGGGCACGAACTGTTTCTAATCAAACTCAAGCTTATTCTCCACACAGTATATGGACATGATATATATAGGCCTACATATGTGATCAGCCAATGGGGATCTTGTGCCTGCTATCCTCAACCAATCAGATCCTACCTTATTGTCATTCAGAAGCGACACTGCGTTGACTAGGGCTGTGTTCGAAATAGACTACTACATACTGGATACTGCATACTGGACTCAGTATATACTGGATACTGCATACTGGTCCTCGTAGTAGTATGCAGTACAGTTTCCAGTATGCGACAAAAGCAAAGCACACTACGGGGTCACGTGAACGTAGCGTTGCATGAATATTTTGCGGAAGTAGTAGGTCATCCGGGTATGTTTCGCGTACTGGAAATTTTCATTTTGGTCACATACTGCATACGACATGATTTGGGGCTCGATCAGTACGCCAGTAGTATGTAGTAGACTATTTCGAACACAGCCTAGGGCAGGTATCACCAAATGGCGGACCGCGGTCCCGAACGCCGTCCTGTCCGGACCCAATCACATTCCTGATTAACTGGATACGGACCCAAATGCCAAAAAAATTTTAACGGGAGACTATATTTTAAAGACGAGTGTTACGTTCACCACCCATTTGAGTGTTACGCCCCCCCCGCTCAACAACTTTCGTTCGCCACCGCGGACCCGGACCTAAGGTCTGAGCTATCTGCCAAAAATGGACCGCGGAAAGATTTAATTGATTACCCCTGGCCTAGGGGGTAATCCTGTTTCTTCCACTTGAGAAATATCAGTAAACTGAGATCTATGGTTTCAACAGCAGATCTGGAGATGCTGATCCATGCGTTTATTTCATCTCGCATAGACTACTGTAATGCCTTGTTTTCATCTCTCAGTGTATCAGCTCGTGGACGTTTACAGATAATTCAAAACGCTGCAGCGAGGTTACTGACCAAGTCAAACAGATGGTCTCACATAACACCCATTTTAAAATCCTTACACTGGCTTCCTGTAGAATTCAGGATCCAGTTCAAGATTTTAACTTTAACATACAGAGCACTACACAACACAGCTCCTGTGTATGTCGCTGACCTGCTCCACCCCTACACTTCATCACGATTACTCAGGTCAAACAACCTGAGTTTACTGTCTGTGCCACGCTCATGTCTAAAGACTCGTGGAGACCGAGCATTTAAGGTGGTTGCTCCAAAACTGTGGAACACACTTCCTCCACATTTAAGATCAGCTGACACTGTAGATACTTTTAAAAAACAGCTAAAGACTTTCCTTTTTACGCAGGCGTTTAGTTAGTGGTGGAGGTTGCAGCCGTTGACCTTGTACACTGTATTTTATTTCTGTTTTATAGTGTGTGTTTTTGTGTCTTTGATTTATTTTATTTTATTTTCCGTTGTAAAGCACTTTGTGGCTTGTGCCTGTGAAAAGTGCTATATAAATGTATTTTACTTACTTACTTACTAGGGCTTTGCCTCACTGAGTGACCGGAGTGTGTTTCAGGTGTGTGCGTTCTCTGCTGGGCCGCGGTGCGGAGGTGGACCGCGAGTGTACAGCAGGGCGGACTCCCCTCTTCCTGGCCTGTGAGCACGGCAGCACGGAGTGTGTGAGAGTGTTGCTCGACGCTGGAGCGGATCACTCGCACATCACTGCTGTGAGTCTTACACACACACACTCACGCACACACATGCACACACAGAGAAACTGTGTGTTAGACATCACTGGCATTACATGCACATGTACTGGGAATGATAGTCTCTCTCAGCCTGTTTCTGTGGTAACAGTGAGTGAACGAGGGATTGTGATTGGCTGTGTGCTGCATTGTGGAGCTCAGTGTCCTTCTGCTTTCTATTTTAGTCCCGCCTAATTATGCACTTGATGCAGTCTCTGCATGTTCATTATATGCACTTTCCCATTACAATGAGCATTAACAACAAAAGTCTCCTTTCTATGTCTTCAACTAAATGTCTCTTCCTCCTTTGGGTGTTTATTTTATTCGGGTCTCTGTTTACCGTAACGCGGCGCTCATCACCGGGTCGTTTGCTTCCAGGACAACTGCACTGCTCTTCATGCCGCGGTGAGTTTGGGCCACGTCGGTGCCCTCAAACACCTGCTGTACCACCCGTCTCCTGGGCCTGGGACGGGCGGAACAGCAGGCGGCCCGGGTGTCCCAGACCCCCGCCGCCCGCAAACCTGCACGCCCATCACACGCCACCTTCTCAACTACACCAACCAGGATGGATGGACTGCTGCCCACATCGCTGCATCCAGGGGCTACAAGGTGACGAAGACCCACACGAACACATGAGGATAGTGATGTTTTGCCTTCTGGCACGTTAGTTCACCCCAAGGTCTTTTCTGTCGCAGTTTTCTTTTGAGTTACCCTTCATTGTAGAACCCTTTTGTTTTTCCAAATCTTGTGAAGGATGGTGCAGGAATGCAGGATTTAAGGGTGAATGTGGATGAACTGTTGCATGTTCACGCCTCTCCCTCTGGGACTGGGGGGCGTTTTCAGAAATGCCTGGAGGTTTTATGTAGCCACAGCCAACAGGACATGGAGAAGAGGGACAGTTGTGCCCGCACCATACACGACGTAGCCACTGACGACTGCAAAGAGCTTCTGGAGAACCTGGGTGAGCAACCACAGCAGAACCTTCCCATCCATGGCACGCTGCAGGAACCCTTTGTGCAGGGAAAGAAACGCGATAATCTCTTCTGATGCACCGTGCTCTCACTCGGTGCCTGTTTACCCGACGGTACAGAGCCAGCCCTGAGAGGCTTTCATGTAGAGAGTCAGAGAGGGCTTTGCCGTTTCGCCGTTT